>NW_022589705.1:69995578-70453473 GCF_004348235.1 Phoca vitulina | reverse complement strand
TAAACAAAAGATTTTATTCACATGGTAAAAATAACATAAATTTAAGATATATGGTAAATTATGGGATGTCTCAATTTATGTTTTAACACCATGTTAGTGACCTAGTCTAGTTTATAGGCAGCTATTTGTTGTGATACGGATTTTATGCAGTGTTTCAATGTTTTTTATTCTATGCAGTAATCTTTTTGAATCAAATGTATATTGTTTGTCAAATGAGTCTATACACTAGTTCAAATGTCTAAAAAATTATTCTATTGGATCCTATGTACCTGCCCCTGAATATTTCTTCATAATGTCCTTAGATAAGATCAATTTTAGTGAATTTGATATTGCTGCTAGTATCTTGAATCCGTTACCTATGAATATATTAATATTTAGTTGAGTAAACTGGAAAGGTTAAATTCATTTCCAAAGAAGTCATTCCATATGACTCCTATGAAGAGTCATAGCATAAATTTAATGGGAACAAGTTGCCGTATTTAAAATGGAATATAAATGTTTCTAAAGGTTTGAGTTGCATTGTAATTTTATTTTATTTTTTTTAAAGACTTTATTTATTTATTTGAGAGAGAGAGAATGAGAGACAGAGAGCACGAGAGGGAAGAGGGTCAGAGGGAGAAGCAGACGCCCCGCTGAGCAGGAAGCCGGACGCGGGACTCGATCCCAGGACTCCAGGATCATGACCCGAGCTGAAGACAGTCGCCCAACCAACTGAGCCACCCAGGCGCCCTGCACTGTAATTTAAACATAAGATTTGGTGTGGCCATATATGGCGTGTATCAGTGTCTGCCAGCGGGAGACCAGAAGGAACACACCTGTAGTCAATCAAAGTAGGGTTTATTGGCTCATCGCCATCCGGGAGATAGTAAGCCATGGGGTCAGTGGGGTGTCTCCGTAAGAAGATGTCATAAAGGACTTACAAAATGTGAGCTTGGGCTGGATGATTTGGGAAAGGGTTTAAGGAAGTGTGGCTTTGCCCTGGATTGGATACTTTCAGGAAACAGGAATAATTCTATGAGAGAGTAACTTAATAACGTTTATCCGAAAGTCAGAAGGAACAAAGCAGAGTTAAAGCTCTACAGGTAAAGGAGCAGAAACAGTCATATTATCCGGGAAGAGGGCATGTGCTCAGTCGCTTTTGTGATTTAGACGACATTATTGTTTTTGTCTATTCCGATGTGATCATGGAGTGGTCTTGTTTTGTATGCCTCTATCATAGAGTGCCTTTATCTGATGTCTGTGTTCTGCAAAGTGTTTTATGCTCAGCAGGAGAACACCATGGCTAAGCTCCCAGCTATGCTAAGGCCGAGGTATAAGTACAAGGACAGCTCCACGTGGAAGGGGCTGCTTTTCTCTTTTTCATGATATTAAGAATGTGTATAGTATTGGGGGGGGTCTGGCTGGCTCAGTCGGAAGAGCATGCGACTCTTGACCTCGGGATCATGAGTTCGAGCCCCATGTTGGGTATAGGGATTACCTAAATAAATAAATAAGTCAAAATTTAAAAAGAAATGTATATGGTATGGATACATCATGTATCACAAATTAAGCAGCTGACAGTTCAGATAAGAAAATAAGTGAAAATTGAGAGAGGTATATTGAAAATTTTAAGTACCATGGTAAAAGTAGAGCAGATGAGGGAATGTTAGAGAGATGGAATTGCACTGTTGAGGAATCCAGATTTTTGTGTAATTTTGTTTAATTTCTATTCAAATTATTATTTGTATTAGACTAAGATAAAAATAATGAGGTGAGGGTTAAAGGGAGCTTAAGACTAAAAGCCTTCCACTCAGTCCATAAGATGGTTAAAGTCTGCTTTGTTCTAGGCCAGCTGACACCCCACAGTCACTGAGAACAGTACAGATGCCGCCTTAGGTCCTAAATCCCTCACATTCTCCTTCATGAAAAGAAAGCAGGGCTTCTTGGAGGGCAGCCAGTGCCAAATCTCCAGGCAAAGAAACTCCTGGTACATCTTGTTACTGACGGGAAACAGCAGTTCTTCGGGGATCTCACGCATGGTGTTGGAGGAGGTAAACAGGCCAGTGTGAGTAGATGTTCACACTTGGGGACAGTTACACCACATATTGAAATCAATGACTGTCATCAAATGGAACAAGTTAAATCTATAAAAAAGCCTTAAATCCAGGATAGTATGAAAAAAAGAGATATTAACATGAAGTAGGTTTGTTTTTTATTTCAATGGTTTTTTAACGTGAAGTAGGTTGAAAATATAATTGCAATGTAGAGGTAAATGATCGATGTATGTTTATAAACATTTGGAAATACTATTTCCTGATTAAGCCAAACTATGAGAAGTCCACATTAAAGCTAAATAATCGCAAATTGTTACCCTGCAAGGCAGCACTAGAGATAAAATGTGAGCCACATATGCATCTTTAAATGTTCTAGAAGCCACATTTAAAAAGACCTGAGCAAAGGCAGACGCTTAACTGACTGAGCCACCCAGGCGTCCCATTCTACCTTTAATCCTTTTTTAACATCAGAGTTTGTTCTAGTCTTTACCATTTCCATATTTGTAACTGTCTCCCCCAACAGTGAGAAACTTGGCTCTCATAATTCTTGATATATTCACTTTTTATTCAATCTCCTGACCACAGGAGCCATCTGCTTGGCCCCATCCCCACTGATTCTGAGTGAGAGAGCTGCCTCCTTTGCCCTGAGGGCCTACTGGTCCTGACGGTTCAAGCCACACTTCAGCCCCAGCCCTGACAGCCCAGGCCAGCCCACCAGAGTTGCCTTCTTAGCCTGGGCCGCATCAGCCTTAAACTCATTAGCTAAATCTTGACTTTACCTCCTCACATTTCCTTGTCTCTCTTCCCATTAAACATGTCTGTTTCCCTATTGTTTTTGAGCTCATGGTTTTGAGTAGTTAATTTATTCATATGGGTTGCCAGATAAAATACAGGAAGCCCAGTTATGTTTGAATCTGGGACATACTTATACTAAAAAAGTATTTGTTGTTTATCTAAATTGGAAATCTAACTAGATGTGCTGCATTTTAATTTGCTGAATCTGGCAATCCTAGTTAGAGAACTACAAATAAGCTTCCTTTAATCCTAATCACAGTCCCTGGGTCATCTGAAACATGATCTGCAACTCCAGGCTTCCCTGCACACACTGGCCTTCTAGTTCTTCCTGGACCAAGTCCTATCCAACTCCCACCTCTGCTTGAAAGACAAAGGTAAGTCCCCCTTCCCGGTCTCACTTCCTGTACAGCATCCTTTCTCTATCCTTGGTCTGCACATACTGCTTTTGCTTCCCATCAAACAACCACCAGATTATAGACAGAAGCACACAGTTTAGTATACAACTAGAGGGTTTGGTTTACTAATGAGTTCGCGTGTTTTTATCGTGGAATACACACACAAAAGATGAGGCTGTCCCATCAATCCTCCAGGAAGCTTTACCTAAGCTAAGCTAGCTAGTAGTCTGTGGTATTCCACAGAACCCACTGCATTCTTTTCATCCCTCTGCCACGATTTTTACGTCCTTATATTGAAAACTCTGTTTGGAGTGGGGGGGGAAGAAATAAAGGAAAGAAGAAAGGAAGGAAGGAAGAAAAGAAAGAAAGAAAGAAAGAAAACCATCTGTTTGATATGTTTTATTATGGAATTATACATATACATATACCATACTGAAACGGGGGGACTGAGACAGGGATCGCAGAGAGACTTATTTTTACTATTTTTCTGTGCAGATTTTTAAAAAACAAGGGCATATTTTAATTATTCAAAAATATTTAATTTTTTAAAAGACACATTATCTGTTTATGTGTGGGCTCCTCACTACACAGTAAGCTGCTGCTTGAGGTGGGGGACCATGTCTGTTTCAATTTGTAGTCCAAGAGCCCAGCACTGTATCCAGGTCAGAGTCATCATCTGGCCTGTTCACATGTATAATAAAAACAGCATTTCCTCCCACTGATTCATTTCTATTATTGATAGTATGATATTATCATGATATTATTTAAGATAAATTAATATTTATTAAATTATTTAATGTCAAGCATAAGTTAATGAATAGTAAAAATAATTTCAAATTCAAATACTACTTGAATCAATTTAAATAAAAGAAGTATTAAAATAATAAAACCTATGAAAGGATTGGATTTTTCTTCTTTTTTTAAAAAGATTTATTTATTTGAGAGAGAGAGGGAGAGAGTGCGCATGAGGGGGAAGCATACTCCCCGCTGAGCAGGCACTCCATCCCAGGACCCTGAGAACATGACCAGAGCCAAAGGCAGACACTTAACCAACTGAGCCACCCAGGCACCCCGAAAGGATTGGATTTTTAGAAAGAATTAGCTCCATTGAGGTATAACTAGCATACAGTAAAATAACAACATAAATGTACAGTTCAATGAACTTTGATAAATGTATATACACATGTAACAATGACCACAATCAAGACATAGAACATTTTTGTCAGCCCAAAAGGTTCTGTGTGTCCCTTCTCAATCAATTTCTATTCCCTATCCCTGGCCATTGGCAACTACTTAATAATTATATTACATCTAGGGACGCCTGGGTGGCTCAGTCGTTGGGCGTCTGCCTTCGGCTCAGGTCATGATCCCAGGGTCCTGGGATCGAGCCCCACATCGGGCTCCCTGCTCTGCGGGAAGCCTGCTTCTCCCTCTCCCACTCCCCTTGCTTGTGTTCCCTCTCTCGCTGTGTCTCTCTCTGTCAAATAAATAAATAAAATCTTTATTTTTTTTTTTAAGATTTTATTTATTTGCGAGAGAGAGAATGAGAGACAGAGAGCATGAGAGGGAGGAGGGTCAGAGGGAGAAGCAGACTCCCTGCTGAGCAGGGAGCCCGATGTGGGACTCGATCCCGGGACTCCAGGATCATGACCTGAGCCGAAGGCAGTCGCTTAACCAACTGAGCCACCCAGGCGCCCAATAAATAAAATCTTTAAAAAAAAAAAAAAATTATATTACATCTATTAATGGATTTTAAATATATTTAATTGCACACACTTAATTAACAGAATATCTGTGTTTCCTTTTTAAACCAAAAAGCAAAGGGCTGCCTACAAAAAAGTACATAGTTTGACCGTATTCTTGTTTTTTTTTTAAGATTTTATTTATTTATTTGACAGAAAGAGAGAGAAAATGAGCAGGGGGAAGGGGCTGAGGCAGAGGGAGAAACAGGCCCCCTGCTGAGTAGGGAGCCTGACATGGGGCTTGATACCAGGACCCTGGGATCATGACCCCAGCAGACACTTAACTGACTGAGCCACCCAGGCGCCTCGACCCTATTCTTGTTTTAATCCACTTTTTTCTGATTCTTTATTTTTAGAGAATAAATTTGCCATTTGGCATAAGCAAGAAAAGTGGAAAGGCTGCCTAATTTTCTTTTCTTTCTTTCTTTTTTTTTTTTAAGATTCTATTTATTTTTTGACAGAGAGAGACACAGCGAGAGAGGGAACACAAGCAAGGGGAGTGGGAGAGGGAGAAACAGGCTTCCCGCGAAGCAGGGAGCCCGATGCAGGGCTTGATCCCAGGACACTGGGATCATGACCTGAACCGAAGGCAGACGCTTAACGACTGAGCCACCCAGGCGCCCAAGGCTGCCTAATTTTCAAGAACAATAGTACCAGTGGCCAATTATCAAGCATCTATTATGTACCAGGCACCATATTCACACTTTACACAAATCCATCTTCTCATTTGATCCTCACAACAACCCTGAAAGGTGGGTATTTATTATTATCTTCATTTACTGTGTGGCTCAGATACACCCATAACCTCATCTAATCATGGTTAGCACAAATGTACCACACATGTAGCAATAACCCCAATTTTTAAGCTCTAAGCAACCCACCAAATGCTTAAGTGGCAGTAAATCTGGTCTTTCAACCAGGTCCCCTCCCCAATTCTCAAAAATAACTAGAACTACCACTGTCACCCTGCTGCTCAAGGATTGCTGCCCTCTTCCAGGCCTCTGAACTTTTCATCTGTGGCCCACCGTCCACGCTGGGGGCCGACTCCCGCAAGGCTGCGAAGGGCCCCACCCCCCCTCTGCCGGGGGTCAGTGTAGCTGGCAAAGACCTTCAAACATTCCTGGGATTCTGAGTCCACTATTCCAGAAACAAAAGCCCTCTAGGGGGCAGTGTAGCTTAATACCTTGGCCCAACCTAACAAGGTACCTCTGCCCACGTTAAAATTCTGTGACACGTGAAGCTTGAGGCTCAGAGAAGTTCAGTAAGGTGGTCGAGATTGCCCGCGAGTCAGTAGCAAGATGAGGGTTCGATCTCGGTCTGTCTGACTTCAAAACAGTAACGGCTTTTCACTCTGTCGGCTATCTTTCCTGACCATTCATTAGACAGAAGGGAAAAGGACATAGCAGAAAGCAATTAAATATGTAGAGAGCAACTACTCTGTGCCACACCCCAATCCAGGGAGGAAACAAAAGAGGAGAGACAACACTTGAGGGGTGGGGAGAGCCAGGTGTAAGTTAAAGCAGAGAGGAGACTGAGAATACAGGTGGTTTTGCTGATGATGGACCACGAATTCCGCACATTATAACCCATTCAGTCGCTCCAGTCGGGCATCCAGCGAGTATTCATGCTTGCCACGGCCTCTGTTAGGCCCTGAAATAGCGCGGGGAACACACAGGCCTGCACGTTTATGATCTAGTGAGGTGGTGGCAGGGGGTCTTAAACAAATAAACTAATACTTACATGCATAATTACAGATTTTAGTAAGTACTGGGAAGAAAAAAAAAACAGGCTGCTAGAAGAGAGACAAGCAAAGGACCTACTTTAAGAGCAGAACCCTGAAGATTGAGAAGGAGCTGGATAGGTAAAGAATGTTCCAGACAGACAGAACAGCAAATACAAAGCCCTTGAGGTAAGAAAAAGATAAGGGTTTGAGGGGCTGAAGGAAGGGCCAGTCTACCATGACTGAATAATACTATCTCTTCATACCATTTAGTCTAAGTCTCAGGGAGTTCCACGAAGAGGTGACAAATTGAGCAAAGACACAAAAGTAGGAAAAATGTATAAGGGGTGATGGTGACATGTTTGGGGAGCTCTGTGCTCTTAGGAATAGCAAGTGGCGAGTAGTTGGATTTAAAACCCAGGCTGAAGATTTTTATTCTTTTTGAAGCAAGAAAGGGCTGAACATTTTTAAGCCACGGAGGTGAATTTAGGAAGATGAATTTCAGGGAACAAGTGGGGTGACCTAGAAACAGGGATAACTGTTGGGACACTCTTGCGATAGCTCAAGCAAGAGAAAAGTAGGGCTTGTCGAATGGTGGTGGGACAGGGAAGGAATCGGTCCTTCCATAAATCCAACAAATGTAAAATCCCCCAAAAGGAAGAGCAAAGAATAGTTCTCTGGGGGTGGGGGGAATCTCTGGCAGGAAGGAAGCCTGAAACAGCGTCTGTGAGGTTTTCAAGTTTGCATCTCCTCTGAGGGTTCTCTGCCTTTGGGACCCCCCCAGCCCTTCATCAAAACACAGCAACAAAGCCTCCCAGAATAGAACACTAGGCTCCTGGGATCCCAGGGAGGTGATGAGTCCAAAGGAGAGAGACTGGGAGGGTGTGGTGGCAGTCACGGGGGCTAAGCATTCAAAGGAGGTTCTGGAGTATAGACACTGCTCCCTCACCTTGCAGCTACTCTCTCCCCCTCCCTGCTCTTCTCAGACCTTTAGAGGACATTATGCTGTGTTCTGTATATGTACCCATTCCCAGGGCATGGATCGGTAGGAATGGGTCAGAGAAAAGACGGTTGGAAGAAAGTTTCCTGAGGACAAATGGATAGGATTTGGAATCTAACCTGATTAGATCTTGAGGAAAGGAAAGAGAGAGAATAGAAAATAATTATGCGGGTGCTGGGTGGCTCAGTCATTTAAACGTCTGCCCTCGTCGGGCTCCCTGCTCAGTGGAGAGTCTGTTTCTCCCTCTGTCCCTCCCCCTGCTCAAGCTTGATTGCTTTCTCTCTCTCTCTCTGAAATAAATAAAATCTTAAGAAATAAATAAAAGAAGTAAAAGAAAATAATTATGAAGAAGCCTGGGTGTGGAATGGGGTGATTTAAGATCTTTTAGCTCCCTTTACACCCATCCTACCCGCCCTAAGCAAACTTCTGATGCTAATTTTGTTTCCCAAGTTGACTTTTCTATAGGGATGCCATTATATTTCTTAGGGTGAATTAGTAAATTGGGCTCTTGTGACTTAATCACGGCCTAGGTGAAATGATAGAGTCAAGTTCTTGAACTTGCAAATTGGAAATTCTAGCCTAATCAGCAACTTAATGATCCACAATATAGGTCTGTCCTCTGATCATTTTGTGTCTCACACAACAGTCACGAAAATAGACTGTTTCCATAGTCACTATGTGTGGGAGTCTACAATAAGGGAAGCTAAAGTTATTCTCTGAGACTCAACCTCATAGAAACAATAGTAATCATATTTATTGAGCACTTATTATGTGTCCAGACCTCTTCTGGTCACTTCAACGATCTCTCTTTCTCTTTTATTTTATTTTATTATCATCATTTAAGAGGTGGGGAGGGGCAGAGGGGGAGGAAGAATCTTCAGAAAGTTCCACACTGAGTTTGGAGCTCAACACAGGGTTCAGTCTCACAACCCTGAGATCATGACCTGAGCCGAAATCAAGAGTCAGATGCTTAACCGACTGAGCCACCCAGGTGCCCCTAACGAAAGCTCTTTAGATACATGCTAATATTATGTCCATCCTAAGATGAAGACCCTGAGGCTCAAAGAAATTAAATGATCTAAAGGCCCACAAATAATACACAGTGGAACTGGGATTCAAACCCAGCAAACTTAACTCCAGAATCCTCTGCTTTTCATGTATTTTGTTTTTTTTTTTTTTTTTAAAGATTTTATTTATTTATTTGATAGAGACACAGCGAGAGAGGGAACACAATCAGGGGGAGTGGGAGAGGGAGAGGGAGACGCAGGCTTCCCGCTGAGCAGGGAGCCCGATGTGGGGCTCGATCCCAGGACCCTGGGACCATAACCTGAGCCGAAGGCAGACGCTTAACGACTGAGCCACCCAGGCGCCCCTTTTCATGTATTTTGAAAAGAATTTACCACAACCGTGGTAGATATCCACAATGTTTTTTGAATCTGAAAAGATGAATCTGCAAAATGAAACTACCCTAAATCATCACTTGTAAATGTATTACTGATGGTGTATTGAGGGATACCCAGCTTCATCAAGGAGAACGGGGGGGGGGGGGGGTATCTGTAGAACTAAAATATGACTCAAAGTTGCAAATAAGTTAACTGTATTGTAACTTCTGGGGGAAAAAAAAAAACCAATATGAAACCCAGGGACATCCTTTATTCATGACACTTTTTTTTTTTTGTTTTAAGTAGGCTCCACACCCAATGTGGGGCTTGAACTCATGACCCTGAGATCAGGAGTCACATGCTTTACTGGCTGAGTTCAATGTTCAATAACCTATTTCTGCCCCTAGGACAGTACCTGAAACATAGCAGACTGGCTATGAATATTTGTTAAACAAACGAAGAATACCACTCAACACTGCCCTTCAGTCTTCATGCACGCATTAGTAAGTATTCTTTCCCATCTCGCTCTGAAACAGCTCTAACTCTGAAGTTTCTTCTCTCCTCCAACGTTCAACATTGCCTCTCCCCACCTCCTTAGTGTCAGCTCAACACTTTATCTTGTACTTCATGGAGGAAGAAGAGCTCAGGCAGCGACTCCAGAGTCTTCCACTGCCACATTGACACACCTCCCCACACCCATACCCATATTTGCCAGCATCCCTCCTGTTAAAATTAAAGCATGTCTCTCATTTCTACCCTAGACCAAACCTTTTCCTGTATTCTGGATGCCATCTCCTCTTGCCTTCTCAGGGACTTTTCTCTTTTCCTCTTTTTTTTTTTTTAAGATTTTTATTAGTTTATTTGAAAGAGAGAGAGAGAGAGCACGAGGTGGGGAGGGTCAGAGGGCAAGGGAGAAGCAGGCTCCCCGTTGAGCAGGGAGCCTGATGTGGGGCTCGATCCCAGGACTCTGGGATCCTGACCCAAGCCAAAGGCAGATACTTAACCAACCGAGCCACCCAGGTGCCCCTGTCCTCTTTTCAACATCACATTTTTTCCTGTTTTCTTGTATCATTTCCATATGCACACAACCATACTATTTTGAAGTAAGATAAGAATTTCCTTATCTTTAAGAATTCCTTCCAAAATCTCACATCCCCTTATAGCACAGCCCCATTTTTATGTTCTTTTTTCACAGGAAAAACTTTTCAAAAGTTTAAAATTCCTCTCCTCCCCATCCTACCCTTTTCACTTCCTTACCTCCAGTTAATTGTTCAACTGTCACGAATCAGGCTTCCTTCCAGAGGTGCACAGAAACTTCTCTAGTCAAGGCTATTAACAATACCTATGATGTCATATCAAATGGCCACTTTTCTGTCCTCATCTTACCCAAATTCTTGTTAGCAGTCTATACTATTCTCTTCCTGCCACTTTCTTCCTTTGTCTTCAGGAATATTCCACCCTCTGGTTTGCCCTCCACCTCTTTGGTGGCTCCTTCTCAACATTTTTGCTAGCTAGATTATACTCTTGTGTATCAATGTTGGGATGATCCTGGACCCCCCTCCTTTTTTATGTTTGAGGTCACAAATTATGGGTTCATCATCCAAACAGAATGCATAGGTGGACATTATATGGCCTGCAGCTTTAAAAATGGGGAATTGTGTTTAAAAACCTGGATTTCCAATTTCTCTGGGAGAATTCGAAGATCTAACAAAATGGGATCTACATTCTCCCATAGTAATAATTTGCTGGAGCTGAGTACCTGTGGCCTGGGTCATTTCTTAATCAGTTTAGTATTTCAAATACCTGATATCCAGCCTGCTTCATTCACTGAGGTTATTTGCCAAAGGTATATAAGAATATGAGTTTGTTGGGGGACACCTGGGTGGCCCAGTCGGTTAAGTGTCTGCCTTCGGCTCAGGTCATGATCCCGGGCTCCTGAGATCGAGTCTTGCATCGGGCTCCTTGCTCAGCGGGAAGCCTGCAGCTCCCCTTGCTTGTGCTCTGTCTCTCTCTGACAAATAAATAAATAAAATCTTAAAAAAAAAAAAAAAAAAAGAATGAGTTTGTGACCCTTAATTCACACTTTCCCTAGGAGAGCTCCTCCAATTCCATTTAAACACTCAAACTTTTAAAGTTTCTTCTTTCATTTAACATACAGTTGCCCACAATATGCCAGGGCCTATTGTACCAGAGGCACTAGGGTTACAGCATTGATAAAGTAAGTCACCCTACTTTCAAAGACCTTACCTTCTGTTATACGTCAGTTATATCTCAATTAGAAAAAACAAACAAACAAATTTACCTCCTGGCAAGGGGAGACACACAAAATAATGATAATGTAAAGCCAATTAATTTGAAAAAATTAAAGAAGAGAAAGGGATAGGGTGCCTGGGTGGCTCAGTTGGTTGGGCGACTGCCTTCGGCTCCGGTCATGATCCTGGAGTCCCTGGATCGAGTCCCGCATCGGGCTCCCTGCTCAGCAGGGAGTCTGCTTCTCCCTCTGACCCTCCCCCCTCTCATGTACTCGCTCTCTCTCATTCTCTCTCTCTCAAATAAATAAATAAAATCTTTAAAAAAAAAAAAAAGAGAAAGGGATAGAGAAAGCTATTTCAGATAGGGTCATGAGGAAATGCTGCTCTGAGGTGATACTTGAACCTGAATAAAATGAGAAAAGGAAAAGTACACTAGAGAAAGGAATAAGTAGGTGCGAAAGTCATGGACCTGGTTTGTCTTGTTCAAGCATGCTAAGGCCATTGTGCCTGGAGCCACAATGGAGTGAATAAGAAGTGGTGGGGAAGTGAATTTGGAGAGGTAGCAGGGGCCAATAAGGTAGGATTTTGTGGACTCTGGTAAGGATGATGGGAAGCCACTGGAGTATTTTGAGCACAAGGATGCAATCTGTATTATGTCTTAAAAGTATTAATGTGGCTGTTGTTTGGAGAATTGACTGCAGAAGGATAAGAATAGAAGTAGCTAGTTCACCAGGAGGATTATCACCTATGTTTAGACGCTGGGGCAGGGCGGGGGGGGGGGGGGGGGGTGGGGAGCGGATACTAGTGAAGAAGTCTGTGGGGTAGAGCTGAAGAGGTAAGAATGGATTCGATTTGAGAATATATTTTCAGTCTAGGGCATGGATTAGATAAGGAGTGTGTGAGAGAGAATCGAGATGAGCATGACTCCAAAGTCTTGGGGCGCCTGGGTGGCTCAGTCATTAAGCGTCTGCCTTCGACTCAGGTCGTGATCCCAGGGTCCTGGAATCGAGCCCCACATCGGGCTCTCTGCTCAGCGGGAAGCCTGCTTCTCTCTCTCCCACTCCCCCTGCTTGTGTTCCCTCTCTCCCTGTCTCTCTCTCTCTGTCAAATAAATAAATAAAAAATCTTTAAAAAAAAAAAAGTCTTTGGCTTACGCAGCTGAATGAGTACACGGTCATTTACTGGGAAAGGCAAAGTTTGGGGCATGTTTTGTATGAGATGCTTGTTAGATATGTAGAGGAGACAGGAGGCAGACTCTGGATGTCAGGACAGTGGTAATAGTTAGTAGGTTCACTCTTATTATTTGTAAGGTCAGGAATAAGAGCACAAATGGCCATCCATATGCCATATGTTGAGCTATTTAGAAGTTATAACTAGAGGCTCCTGGATGGCTCAGTCGGTTAAGTGTCTGCCTTTGGGTTCTGGGATCGAAGCCCCCATTGGGCTCTCTGTTCAGCAGGGAACCTGCTTTCCCTCTCCCTCTGTTCCTCCCCCTGCTTGTGTGCTCTTTCTCTCTCTCTCTGTCAAATAAATAAATAAATAAAATCTTAAATTTATATTTATAAACTGCCAAAAATTGTTTTTTGTGTTTTAAATGTTATTTTTGTCTTAAAATATTCAAATTACCCATTAAAATGCAAAATAAAATACAAAAATATCAGAATTTTAAAGATTTCTTTATGTAAGTCATCTCTACACCCAGTGTGGGCTTGAAATCACAACGCTGAGATCAACAGTTGCATGCTCTACTAACTGAGCCAGCCAGGTGCCCCCCCAAATATCAGAATTTCAAATAAAAATTATATAAACAATGCTGGAAATAGAAAGTTATCCTTTAAAAACCAAATTGCCTTATTAAATATTTTTTACTTTATTTTTTGCCTTATTAAATATTTTTATACAAATAAAGTTACTCCCAATATATTCCCAACTCATTGTTTATCTATTGACAATATAAAGAATCAGTCTCTCCACCTATGTTACAAGTTACATATGAATATAAAATTTAAGGGTCAAAAGAATTGTTTAGTATTGCAAAATTTTCTTCAGCCGCTATGGAAAATTGTGCTAATTCATCAATTGTTTCTGAACCATGAATTTGAACATGAAAAGAAGCAATTTTAAAAAAGGAACATTCACTATTACTGAGAAATAATACTTGGTTATGCAAGAATATGTTGCATTTGTGCTCTAAGAGGAAGAGTATGACAAATTAATTTGTGTTTTCTCTTACCTAAGTACTTCTGCTGTTCAAATTCTCTTGGCACTGCAAAGCGGTACCTGTTTCTCTTAAGTGGTTCCACCCAAAACCGTAAAGGCATTAGGATGCAGTTGCCTTTCAGTTTTGTTTTGTTTTTTAAAGATTATATTTATTGGGCAACCTTGTCGGGACCCCTTTCACTCTTGAGAGCTTTTTCTGTACCTTCACTTTAAATAAACTTCTCGCTTTACTCACACACACACACACACACACACACACACACACACACACACAAAAGATTGTATTTATTTATTTGAGAGAGAGAGAATGGGAGAGAGCACGAGCAGGAGAGAAGGAGCAGAGGGAGAGGGAGAAGCAGGGTCCTTGCTGAGCAGGAAACCCACCCCAGGACCCCGGGATCATGACCCAAGCCTAAGGAAGACACTTAACCAACTGAGCCACCCAGGCACCCCTCAGTTTTTTATATTGTGATAAAACATGCATAATGTAAAATTTACCAGTTAACCATTTTTTTTAAAGACTTATTTATTTATCTGGGGGGGAGGGGCAGAGAGAGAGAGAAACCCAAGCAGACTCCGCGCTGAGCCCTGAGCCAGACACAGGGCTTGATCTCACAACCCTGAGATCAGGACCTGAGTGGAAACCAAGGGTCAGACACTTAACCAACTGCACCACCTAGGCGCCCACCATTTAACCATTTTTAAGTATATGGTTCAGTGGCATTAAGCATATTCACATTATTTTTTTTAAAGATTTTATTTATTTATTTGACAGAGAGAGACACAGCGAGAGAGAGGGAACACAAGCAGGGGGAGTGGGAGAGGGAGAAGCAGGCTTCCCACCAAGCAGGGAGCCCGATGTGGGGCTCGATCCCAGGACTCTGGGATCATGACCTGAGCCGAAGGCAGACGCTTAACGACTGAGCCACCCGGGCGCCCCGCATATTCCCATTATTGTGCAACCATCACCACCATCCATCTCCAGAACTTTTTTATCTTCCTAAATTGAAACTCAGTGCCTATTAAATACTAACGCCCTATTCTCCCTTCTCCCAGTCCCTTGCAACCACTGTTCTACTTCCTGTCTCTGTTTTTAAAATCTTAGGGTACCTCACATAGGTAGTATCACGTATTTGTCTCTGTGACTTACATATTTCACTTAGTATAATGTCCTTGAGGTTCATCTATTGTGTAGCATGTGTCAAAATTTCCTTCCTTTTCAAGACCAAGTAATATTCCATTGTCTGCATACACCACATTTTGTTTATCCATTCATCTCTCAATGAATGCTTGGGTTGTTTCCAACTTTTGGTGATCATGAATAATGTTGTTGTGAACATGAGTATACAAATAACTGCTCAAGTCCTTGCTTTCAATTCTTTTGGTGCCTTTCAGTTGAGGACATAGAGCAAAAGATACGGAAAAGATGTTCCTGAGCTTGAATAGTGGTAGTTATAAAAGCAAATATTTAGAGTTGTACTTTGTGGTGAGTGCTAGATCTTGAAAGACAGAGAAACCTGTGTTCTTTAATATAGTTATAGAGTGTATGTGTGTGTGTATGTGTATGTGTACAGAGAGAGAGAGAGAGAGAGATTTTTGCCAGGGCATGGTGCCTTTGGATAATATTAATGGACATAAGTATGTAAATGGTATTAGAACTGGGTGAGTATAGCAATGAGTGTAGAAGGAAAGGTTAGGATGCCTGGGTGGCTCAGTCAGGTAAGTGTCCAACTCTTGATTTCAGCTCGGGTCATGATCTCAGGGTCGTGGGATTGAGCCCCGTGTTGGGCTCTGTGCTCAGCATGGAGTCTGCTTGTCCCTCTCCCTCTCCTCCTCCCCACTGGCCACACTCTCTCTATCAAATAAATAAATAAAATCTTAAAAAAAAAAAGAGTTTGAAGGGCTGTACTTGTGACATTTAGAAATTAGAAAGAGAAGGGAGAGCAAGAAAAGAAACCAGGAAGAAACACCAGGAGAATATGGAGACATGGAAGCCAAGTGAAATCCAATGTTGGGGAACGATCAAGAAGCCCAAACACTGCCAAGAGACTAGATAAAGGACTGATAATTTGCCATTTGATTCAACAAAAATGGAAATTACTGGTAACATTTAAAAAAGCAGTTTCAGGGACGCCTGTGGCTCAGTCAGTTAAGTGTCTGCCTCTGGCTCAGGTCATGATCCCAGGGTCCTGGGATCGAGCCCTGTGTCAGGGTCCCTGCTCAGGGGGAAGCCTGCTTCTCCCTCTGCCTGCTGCTCCCCCCTGCTTGTGCGCTCTGTCTCTGACAAATAAATAAATAAATAAATAAATAAATAAATAAATAAATAATAAAATAAATCTTAAAAAAAAAAAAAAAATTAAAAAAGCAGTTTCAGTTAGGAGTGGGGATGAAAGCCTGGCTGAAAAGTGTTCAAGAGAGAATGAGAAGAAAAGTACAAATGGAGGGTTTGGCCAGCTCTCTATAGGAGTTTTTCTATAAAAGAGAGCAGAGAAATGGGACGGAAACTAGAGGAGGATGTGGTGGAGTCAAAGAAGGTTTGTGGTTTTCTCTGTTGTTGTTGTCTTAATAGCAGGAACATAACATGGCTCTGCATCTCCAGGCCTGCCCTCCCTGAAGTTCCAAAGACATATATCCAAGTACATCCATTTGGATGTCTTACAGGAAAATTAAAATTAACCTGTACCTATCCCAAGCAGAACTCTTGGTTCTCTCTCCCCTTTTCCCCAACCTGTTCTTTCCTAATTCTTCATTTTTCTCGGTAAGCATCATTGCCAACCATTCAACCCCAAAGCCATGCGGCCATTTCAGATTCCTCTTTCCCTCACTCCTCATAACCAGTGCATTGTCTGTTGGTTCTGCTTCCAAAATGTTTCCTTAATCTGTTTACCTTCACAATTGGGACTGCTACAATAGCTTCATTCTTGCCTCCCACCACCTATTCTGCATATGGTGGCAGCAAGGGTATAAATCAGATGATATCATACAACCACTTAACACTTTCCAGTGGTTACCTGTCACACTTTATAAGATTTATTTATTTGAGAGAGAGAGTAAGAGAGAGCACGAGTGGGAGGGGGGGACAGAAGGAGAAGGAATCTCCAGCAGACTCGCTGCTGAGTGCGGAGCCCGTTAACGACATGGGGGCTAGATCTCACAACCCTGAGATCACAACCTGAACCAAAATCAAGAGTCAGATGCTTAACGGACTGATCCACCTAGGCGCCCCTACCTGTCACACTTTAAATCCCCACTGCTTGCCTTGAGCTATAAAATCCTATATTATCTGGTCCTTTTCTCCTCGCCACCTTCCCCGTCTCGAACCACACTACAGATACACTGACCTTCTCTCCACTCCACCAATCCTGCCTTTTTTAAAACCTAATTATTTATATTCTAAAGATACCAAAAAAGTACAGAGAATATTATAGAAAACCATGTGTCCACTACCTAGATCTAACACATTAATATTTAGTCACATTTGTCCATTAGAATATGTTGTTCTCTGAATCTCTATTACCTGGGAAAGTGTTCAGCACACAGTAGGTGCTAATCAATCAATGTGGATGTATGCAGTTTACTATGCTAATATCTGAAGCTTTCATTCATTCATTTACTGGCTGTATATTTCCATGTGTGAGTATACCATAATTTGTTTATCCATCTCTCTACTGTTGAACATTTAGGCTCTTTTTGATATTTTATCATTATAATAGTGTTGCAATGAACATCAGCAACATAGTGGTTAAAAGGTCAGATTCTGGGAGTGCCTGGATGGCTCAGTCAGTTAAGCGATGGACTCTTGATTTTGGCTCAGGTCATCATCTCATGGTCGTGTGATCAAGCTCATTGGGCTCCGTGCCAGAGAGATTCTCTCTCTCTCTCTCTCTCCTGCCCCTATCTAAAATAAAAAGAGGTTAGATTTTGGAGCAGACTACTTGGGATTGAATTCCGGGCACCATAACTTACTAGTTCTGTCACTTTGGTCATGTTACTTAAATTCTCTGTGACTGTTGCCTGAATTATAAAATGAAAGTAATAATAGTAACTTTTCATGGTATTGTTAGTAGGATTAAATGTGTTGAAATATGTAAGGAACCTTAAAAAGTGCCTGACATATTAAATCTCAATGAATATCAACTCTTATTATTATCATTAGGAATTGCTGAGTCACAGGACATGTATCTTCAATTT
This sequence comes from Phoca vitulina, assembly GCF_004348235.1. Classification (NCBI taxonomy): domain Eukaryota; kingdom Metazoa; phylum Chordata; class Mammalia; order Carnivora; family Phocidae; genus Phoca; species Phoca vitulina. The sequence continues at coordinate 70,435,743 of NW_022589705.1, read as the reverse complement.
TATTAAATATTACACATTCTTCTAAGCGATGTACCAGTAAGTGCCTCCACCAGCAATATATAAATTCCATATTCCTAAATCCTAAAACACGGTACTAATTTTAAAATTTCTGCCAATCTAATGGATATGAAATTATATCTATATATATTTTAAGTTTATTTAATCTCTACACCCAACATGGGGCTGAACTCACATCCCTGAGATCATCGCATGCTGTTCTGACTGAGCCAGCCGGGTGCCCCATATATTGTTTTTAATTTGTACTTTGATAATTACAGTGAAGTTAAACATCTTTTCATGGGTTTATTGGCCATTCATAAACCTTTTTTGGTGAACTAGTTCTGTATATCCTTTATTTACTTTTCTACTGGATTGTATGCTTTTTTTCCTTTTGATTTTGGGAAATTTTTTGGATATTAATCTTTTGATGGTTTTGTTTATATGAATACCATCTAGTTTTTGGCTTGTTTTTGTGTTGCATCTTTTTAAACTTATGTTGTTACAGAATTAACAAATTTTAATGCAGTCAAATCTAACAATATTTTCCCACATGGTTTGTGCTTTTTGGATCCTATTTAAGAAATTCCTCCTTATTTTGATATCACACAGATATATTTCCTGAAAAATATTTCGAGGCCTTTAATCCATCTGGGATTTATTTTTGGATATGGTTTGAAGTAGAAACCTAATTTTATTTTTTTCCTATTGGAAAAAATTTTTTCAGCACCATTTCTGGAAGAGTTCATCCTTCCCCTACTGATTTGTAATGCCCACTGTTATAAACCACCTTCTCACGGAACTAGTCTTCATTTCAGCTTCATAACCTTTGCTTATGTTCCTTCTACTGGGGATGCTTTTCTCTCGCTCTTTAGATAGCAGCTCAAGTGTCATCCCTCTCATATCTAGGTTATGTCTACATGTATGTCAGGCCCGGTGACTCCGTGACTCCAAAGAGTCTGGAAAGGCTGAGGCAGGTAAGAGTGAGGCCAGTTGCTTCCAAGCTGTTGCCAGGGCGGCTGTTAGGAAGGCCGCCGAGAGGAGGAGCACCCTGAGTCCCAGTGACGGAATCCGGTCGGCGCCCGCGTCGCCAAGGAGTGCGTCACCACGTGCGGTCGGCCGGGGGCGGGGCCAGGTCTGAATCACGTGGCTTGGTTGCCTACGCGCTGCTGGGCCGTGGGAAGATGGCGGACGGAAAGGGAGACGCCGCCGTCGCCGCCGGGGCCGGGGCTGAGGCTCCGGCGGGAACGGGAGCCGGAGACGGAACCGAGACTGAGTCCATGGCTCGGGGTCATCGCCCTGCATCTCCGGCGCCGGGAGCCCCGGGACTGCGACCGTGTCTGTGGCAGCTGGAAACAGAGCTGAGGGAGCAGGAGGTGTCGGAGGTCTCATCTTTGAACTACTGCCGGAGCTTCTGCCAGGTAAGGGGCTGACTGGCTGGCTGAGGGCGGCGGGGTGGGGAGGCCAGGGGAAGAGGCCCCCGGATCCGTTGCCGCAGCCGGGGCCGGGCTGAAAGGCGCCACCTTCGTGTCTCGCCGCGCCCCCGGGCCGGGAAGGCCCAGCTTGGGAAGCTCGACCGCTGGCCCCCCTTCACCACTGCCCGACTTTGGCCACCGCCAGGGCGGGTTGCGCTGGGCCAGACTGAGAGCCCGGAGGGCGCCGGCGGCTCCCTGGAAGGGCCGTGCCCTGTCGCCGTTGCCTGTCCCCCTGCCGGGTGGTTGGAGCGCCATTGCCTCCTGAGAGATTGATTGCTCGTTCCTGCTGGGAGATCCTTTTTTGAGTGCATTTCTCCAAACTGGAAAACCTGGGTTTTCCTGAATAATCCGGAGATATGTGTTGGGGCCAGAGACTTATCTTTGGAGTCAACGTCATGTGGGCCCCTAAAAGGTCTGACAGTTGGCTTTGAAAGGCGTCTAGGGCTTTCTCATTAGGGATTGTGGAGCCCATTGGTTTTTTTTTTTTCTTATTTTATTTTATATTTATTTATTTATTTTTTCTTTGAGGCGGGGAAAGGGGAGATTGTTAAGCTCTTCTTTTCGCCTCTTCTGTATTCCTTTGAGGATTGTGCTACCAGGAATGAGGCTGTGGAGCCTTGTAGTGGTTATTACGGTCTTTGAGTAGAAGAGGATTGAGAAAGATGTGGAGTGTGGTCTCTTTTGGCAGTGGTATGACCATTTCTGTGCTGTAGTGGGTCCTAACCCGTGGTTACATATTTATTGGTATGTTTAGTTTGGTCTCCATGGCCACTTCGAGATTTTTCTCTATAAATTTAAAGATACACCAGTATTACTTCTCCTGTTTGTTCTACCAGGTTTCAGGGCAACCCTCTGCTCCTCACCTGGTGTATCTTAGAAAATGCAAAATAATAGTAGTATGTTGGTACTTGGACTCTTGATGAGTAGTTGAGTGTGCTACATAAATTGCAGTGTTTCAAAGTTGTAATTTTAGGGGACAGTTTGCTCTGTTGGTCCAATGGAAAATAAAAAGTAGACTTGCTTGATTGCTTTTCTTCATCCACTCTGCTGAGCCAGAGACATCTCACCTCTTCAAATGGAATTTTGTCCTTGCTAATACATTGTATCATTATAGTTTTTATGTATACACTCTGCAGCATTTCCCTGCACTAGGAAGTGTTGAGGTGTAATTGTTCTTTGCTTCTTCCCTAGTAGTGAACCTTCCTACTTTACTACACACATTTATTCTACAAACTTTTACTGACTGCATTGGATGGTGTCAGGCACTTTACCAAGTGCTGAGGAAATGAGTAAGACAGCACTTACCCTTGATGAGCTTACAGTTGGGAGGAGGTGATAGAAATAACAGTATTTCCAAAAACTGTTTTGGTAATGATGGAAAAGGAGGTGTTGTAGAGACAGTGGAGAGGGGAAAGCCATCCTGGGACATCCTGATGGGAACGACAGTTAACTAGTAAAAATAAATTAAAAGTTTAACTATGGGTTGTAGTTATGAACTTAGAAGTAACTGGGAGAGGCCACTTTAGATAGGGTGGTCCAGGGAGCCCCTATGTCTGAAAGGATAAAAATGAGTCATGGGAATGTTGGGGGAGGGGAGGAGAGAGGAGCGGAGCATTTCAGCGCCAAAAGGTAGAGATGAGAAGGAAAGTTGAAGCTTTGGGAGAATGGGGAGCCAATTGGACAAGGAGGAGGAGTGAGGAGGAGGACCGGAGAAGAAATGTGGGTTTGGGGGAAGCCTTCTTAGCTTGTGTTGTTATCTTAGAAAGATAACAAGAATGGATGTAACTAGTCAAATTGAAGCTTGTCAGGGGATACCATATATGTATTTTTTTCTTTTTTTTTTTTTTTTTTTGTTTATGCCTGGTGCTTTCAGCTTTCATCTCATTTTAACAATGTTTTAATATCTTCAGTCTTGGTGACACCTAGAAATGTAAGGGCACAGAAGAATTTAGAAGGAAAGTACTTTTATAATTTTTTTCTATGAGTTTTCCTTTTGGCCTAAAATTTTTCCCAAAATATTTTTTTGGACTAATAAATGAAATAAGAAAGAAGTTCCTGTGATGACGATATGTTATAATAGGAAGCACATTGGATTGAGAGCTAGTTGGGTCCTAATTGTGACTCTACCACTTATTAGCTAATAACCTTGGGCAAACCGTGCCTGTGGAATTTATTTTGTTTTCTGGCCTTTATCTCCTTATAATGCTTTATACAAACAGTAGAATAGAAAGTTTATATACAACTCTTCACAGTATTTGTCACAATATTTTTGTCACTTTTTTTTTTCAATAGCCCAGATAAAATCAATTCAGGGTGTCCTTGTTCATAATTTTATGATGAAGGAGGAACAATATCACCATTCAAATTTGGTTGAATAGCTCTTGGTTTCACATTTGAAAGGCAGAATAAGATTTATTCATCCACTCACTGTGGTGTGCCTGACATCACACTAAGTGCTAGCCATAGGAACATGCCCTCTAGGAGCACTTAATATGTAAAGATAGGTAGCTTGGCTTGTGCTCTCTGGGATACTTAACTACCACAAAAGTATTTTCATCAGGTATTTAGTTTTTTGGGGTTTTTAAAAGATTTTATTTATTTATTTATTTGAGAGAGAGAGTGCGAGCACAAGCAGGTGGCAGGGCAGAGGCAGAGGGAGAAACAGACTCCCCTCTGAGCAGGGAGCCGATTAGGGGCTTGATCCCTGAACCCTAGGATCATGACCTGAGCCGAAGGCAGATGCTTAACTAACTGAGCCACCCAGGTGCCCCATCAGGTATTTAGTTTAGAAGTGTTCCAGAGACTTAGATTGTACCAAGTAGATCCCTCCTGCAACAGGCTGGGACCATATTCTCTCTAGCTCTTGCAGTATGGCTCTATCTTTGGAATTGCACCAAATCAAGAAATAAACCAACATATGAAAGGATAGAGAGCTTGTCTCATTCTGGGCATGTTTTCAATTTTCAGAAGTTTGTGAAGATGATAAAAATGAAACTTCAGAAGTAATAGTTACTAAGAAAATGATACTTAGATGAACTTGTATTCAGTGAACATTTGTATTCAGTGACAGTGGGATATGGCTTTTCCCTCCTTTCCCTTAATTCCTTTTCTGAAAACATTGTCTTCCAAATGGTGTGGATAAGATTAACTTCAGAAAACAAGTCTTTGTTTTGTTGAAAAATTGCTAGTATCCTCTCAAGTTTCTGCTATATTTGGGGCATCATGATTCCTAAAGTTTTACAACTGGTAGTTTCTTTGTAATACATATTTTGAAGGTTTTTTAAGTAACATTAACAAACTTGAAATTATTGGATGAATGATTATACTTTGAGAATACCAGACAAAGTAGTTTTATGAGTAAACCTTGTTTATATGAAACAGTTCTAGGTTCTAGTCTAATAGTGACTTTATAGATTTTTAAATGTTAAAATAAGTAATTACAGTATATATTTAAGTTTCTCCTAGGTCAGTGACTGAGTACAAAGGGTCTAAATAGATAGGCATACTGGCTTCACCATTTAAGCTAGAGATGTGACCTTGGTATGTTACTTTCTTTAACCCTTAGTTTTCTCATTGGCAAGTAGAATAATAATAGTACTTGTTATCCATGTAAATGTATTGTTGTATGGACTAAATAAGATAATCTGTAAAAAACAATGTTCCCGGAATTGTCGAGTTGCCCAGATTTCTTAACTTTAGAATAAAAAGTCTTCACCACCTTACCCCCAGTTTACTTCTCAGCTCTTAACCAAGCCAGTCCCATCACCATAATCCTACTCTTATTTAGGGGTACTGTACTTGGGGTTTTTGGACCAAAATGTGATCTCAGTTACTCCTGTGATTAAAATTTTGCCTGTGAATTTCCAAGTGCGTTATTTTGGGAAAGGTGATCTTAATTTTCATTTGATTCTTCAAGATCCAAGGCCTGTCTTAGGCTTTCAGTAAATATTTACCAACTGCTTGATCTCCAAAAGGATAGAATTGCTACTTTTACAAGATCTCAGGTCATTAAGCATTCTTTCCCTTTCACTGTGCTGTTCTGTCCTTTTCTCTCATTTTCTGTAGGGCAAATTTTCCTTGTTTAGGGCCAGTGCAAATACCACCTCCCCTGTGAAGCTTTCTCTGATTTCACTAGATAAATTTCCTCTTAGATGTTTGTGTTCTTTTGACACTTTGTACATACCTATGCTTTTAACTCTTGCTTTTCTTGCTGTCACTGTCTTAGTTCAGGCTTCATAATGTCGGTGGAGCAATGTTTTCACTAATTCTCTTGCTTTCTGACTGGCTTCATCTACAGTCTATTTTGGTATTCTTTCTAAATTGTAAATATAGTCTCATTAGGCACTATATTCCCTAAAATTCTTAAATAGTTTCTTTTTTTTTAAATTTTATTTATTTATTTGACAGAGACACAGCGAGAGAGGGAACACAAGCAGGGGGAGTGGGAGAGGGAGAAGCGGGCTCCCATGGAGCAGGGAGCCCGATGCGGGGCTCAATCCTAGGACCCTGGGATCATGACCCGAGCTGAAGGCAGACGCTCAACGACTGAGCTACCGAGGCGCCCCTTAAATAGTTTCTTACCCCAAAGACAAGATAAAATTCTGACTTACTAGCCTAGCCTGGCAGACAAAGCCTTTTAGAATCTGGACACTGCCTCCCCCTTTACCAGCTCCCAGCTCCCACCTTTCCAGCTTCTTCTTTTTTTGGCAGGGCGGGGGGTGGGGGGGAGTCTACCTTCACTACAGTATCCATCTCTCAGTTGGCCTAATTAACCTCAAGGTCCTCCCTTCCCCATCTGCCTATTTATCTTTTAAGAACAGGTTCAGATATTAAGTCTTTCAGAAGTGTTTTCTGATTTCAGCAGACAGAATGAGGTGATTCTTTCACTTAATGTACATCTTTTATGTAGGTGTGGTACCTGAATAGTTGTTTCTATTTTTTGTCTCTTGTTATTGACTAGTAAACCAACCTGAGCAGGGGTCTTGTTTAGTCTTTTTTGTATACTTGGTACCTAGCAATTAATACAGTGCCTGGCATAAAACTAATTTGTTGAATGAATTATATGTAGAACTTCATGATATACTCAAGAGGTAAGTACTTCAAAAGGAACACTTGATGTAAAATCTGGTATGTTAAAAAGCAACTTTATCATAAGAAATTACTGTAAAGGAACAGGAGAGGACACTTGGCTCATTTCTTGGAAACATAACTTGTCAACTTAGCCTACATTCATATAATAATGTACACATTTACATCGGTGGAATGAGTAATGTTGTTGGAGGGAGAAAATTGGAGGCATTATAGTATTGAGGAAGAGTTAGCAACCTAGTAAGATAACAGTTTGAAGATGTTGAGCTGGAGAGGAATCAGTCTTCCTAACTCCTTGAGATTGGTGGTCATGAAAACTCGAGCTCTTGCTCTTTATTTTAAAGGATTTTTAATTCTTTACCTTTTCTTTTTTGTGCTGCCTTCTCTTGGGAGATGTCTAGAGACTAGATGACAGGTAGTTATAATGGCAGAAGCTAGCATTGCACTGCATTATGACCAAAATGTAATTATAAATGTGACTTGTGAAGCAGTGAGAACTTTGGATGCTGTCATGTACTTGGTACCACCCAGTCTCTTTTATAGTAGTGATTCCTGTGTCTACCTGTGGATCATGCTCTTCTGAACAATGTTAATAAAAAGTCTAATACAAAGCACCATTTATTTCAAGCCTGCAAAGGCATTGGTAAACTAAAGTGTGCTTTGTTTTCACTTAGTTGTAGACACCTGTCACCTCTCCCAGAGGCCTTCTTGACTATCTTATCTTAACGCTTCCCCATCTTCCAACTCCTTAACACTGCTTTCTGTTTCTTTAAATCACCAGCTATTATCTGATGTCTATGACAAATATGTCTGTCTGTCTGTCTGTCTCTGCATCTGGAATGTAAGCATCATGAGGGTGTTGACTCTCTTGTTTACCCAGTGCCTAGAATTGTCGCTGACACTTACTGGGTATTCAGTCAAGATTTGTTGATCTTTTATCTCCTCCCTTCCTTAAATCCCTGACTAGACTTCTTGAGAGTAACAAGTCTTACCTGTCTTTATTAAGAAATAGGGACATGTTTTGGTTAGCCAGTTTATGTTGCTTCCCAGTAGGGATCCGGTCTTATTCTTTGTTATCTTGATTACTAAAGAGTAGAAATTAGGGCGCCTGGGTGGCTCAGATGGTTAAGCGTCTGCCTTCGGCTCAGGTCATGATCCGGGGGTCCTGGGATCGAGTTCGAGTCCTGCGTCGGGCTCCCTGCTCAGTGGGGAACCTGCTTCTCCCTCTGCCTCTCTCTCTGTCTCTCATGAATAAGTAAATAAAATCTTTAAAATAAAAGAGTAGAAATTAATTTTATTTATGCTTTTTAAGAATTTCCCATGGTTATCTATATTCCACAAATATTTAAAGTAAAGCCCCCCCCCCCTTTTTTAACAGGGTTTGCTTAGCCAGATTGAAACATTCATTTTGGATATGATTGACATCAAACTTGAAAACTTGTACATAGATAAGGGATTGGGCAAGATGGTATAAAAAGATCCCTCAAGCTTTCATTGCTCACTAAAGCCAGCTTATAAGCCATTATGTGAAAAATTAGAGGGACTGTTTATTTACTTATTAGTCAATCTTTTATGTGCCAAGCACTCAGGTAGATGGTATTATTTTCTTTTTTTTTTTTTTTTAAAGATTTTATTTATTTATTTGGCAAAGAGAGAGAGTTAGTGAGAGCAGGAACACAAGCGGGGGAGTGGGAGAGGGAGAAGCAGGCCTCCCGCCAAGCAGGGAGCCCGATGCGGGGCTCGATCCCAGGACCCTGGGATCATGACCTGAGCCGAAGGCAGACGCTTAACGACTGAGCCACCCAGGCGCCCCTAGATGGTGTTATTTTCATTTTACAGATAGAAAACTGAGACTCAGGGAAATAAAGTAACTTCCCCAGGGTCACACAGTTAGTAAGCTGTGGCAGTCTTCAGACTCCTAAGTCCATGCTCTTTTTCCTATATCAGCATTTCCTAAACTGTGTTTTGTTCCATGAGTTCTGTGTATTAGTAAGTACTTCTTGAAGTAAGGATTGTATGTTCATATAAGTTGGGATAAATGTTTTTTAATGTGTCGTCTTATATATGTTAGGATGCACTGTGAGTCTCCTAGAGAGCATTAAGTGTTGTGCAGCATTTGCCAAACTTAGCCGGTCCAGAACATTTAACATTTTGCCGTGTTCTAAACCTGGTATCACCCCCTATCATATGTTTTTCTTTCATTATAGCAAAGTAAATCACTGGGGAAGAGTGGATTGCTTTATGTCTGCATACCACTGAATTTTGATTCCCCAGTTTCAGCCTAAAACATGACTATGAGCTTTTTATGAAAAAATTTCCCTTCAAAGTTTTTGCAGGTTTTGAATTATACTTACTGTCCCATATGAAAAATATTTCCATGTATTGTAATTTTTTGGAAATTGAGATTGAATTCTATTTCAAACCTATCTTTTTTTTTTTTTAAAGATTTTATTTATTTATTTTGACAGAGAGAGAGAGAGACAGCAAGAGAGGGAACACAAGTGGGGAGGTGGGAAAGGGAGAAGCAGGCTTCCCGCAGAGCAGGGAGCCCGATGCGGGGCTCGATCCCAGGACCCTGGGATCATGACCTGAGCTGAAGGCAGACGCTTAATGACAGAGCCACCCAGGCGCCCCTATTTCAGACATATCTTGAGTTCAGGGTTATTCATTTAGTTTTACTTGTATTTCTGCAACATAGCTAGCTGGAGAACTACAAATGTGTTTGTCTATTTCTTCTCATTTTTGTGCTATGTTTGAATTCTTTAATATGTTTTTTTAATGCCTTGCTTGTCCTTTTTTGGGGGGGATCTATTAGGTTATTGTGCTGACATTTGATTGCATAGTATTTTTACTCCCAAGGAAATAGCCTAAGCGTGTAACATTAGCCAGCACAATAATGCTTTATTAATACGGACACACGTAGGAATTATTACGTGTATGATAGATATGATAGAATGAATGGCCTAGTTTTGAAATTGCATTTTTATGATATATAGTTGTATAAAATAGGCATATTTTTAATTGTGCTTTCATTTTCTTTAGTTTGCTTTTTAAATATGTATGCTTAAAATATATAAGGTATCTTAAAGTAATAAAACTCAATATGGGGGCCACTAGGTGGCTCAGTTGGTTAAGCGTCTGCCTTCGGCTCAGGTCATGATCTCAAGGTCCTGGGATCAAGCCCTGCATCAGGCTTCTCCCTCTCCCTCTGCTCCTCCCCCCCACCCCCCACCCCTGCTCGTGCCTGCACACACTCTCTCTTCCTCTCTCAAGTAAATAAATTCTAAAATCTTTTAAAAAGCCTAAATATTTACATTAAAAATTTTTTGTGATTCTTATATGTGCTCATTCTAAAAGCTTAAGACAGGATGTATAAATGAAGAAAGTGAAACCACTATGTAATCTCACTGGTGTTTCAGTCTGATTTTTGGAAAAATATGTATACAGTATGTGTGTATATATAAGTATTAAAATTAAAAAAATTTTGAGTATAGTTGACAGCATTACATTAGTTTCAGGTGTACAAAATAGTGATTCAAATTCTCTATATGTTATGCTATGCTCACAAGTGTAGCTACCATCTGTCACCATACACGTTATTACAGTGTCATTGAGTATATTCCCTATGCTGTCTTTTATTCCCATGACTTATCCATTCTATAACCAAAAGCCTGTATCTCCCACTCCCCTTCACCCTTTATTTCCATTGTCCTACCTCCTCTTCCCTCTGGCAACCATCTGTTTGTTCTCTGTATTTATATGTCTGATTCTCCTTTTTGTTTATTCATTTGTTTTGTTTTTTAGAATCCACATGAGAGTGAAATCCTGTGTTATTTGTCTTTCTCAGTCTGCCCTATTTCACTTAGCACCATACCCTCTAGATCCAACCATGTTGTCACAAATAGCAAGATCTTATCCTTTTTTATGGCTGTGTAATATTCCATTATATGTATGTATATGCATTTGTCTGTTGATGGACACTTAAGTTGTTTCCATATCTTGGTTATTGTAAATAATGCTGTAGTAAGCATAGGGGCGTATTTATCTTTTTGAGTTAGTGCTTTTGTTTTCCCTGGGAAAATACCCAGAAGTGGAATTATTGGGTCATACCTACTTCTATTTTTACTCCCCCCTACCCCATTTTTACTTTTTGAGGAGCTTCCATACTGTTTTCCATAGTGTGGAAAAAAATTTGCTATACCAATTTACATTACCACATGTACAAGGGTTCCTTTTTTTCCCCACATCCTCACCAGCACTTGTCATTTCTTGTCTTTTTGATTGTAGCCATTCTGATAGACGTAAGGTGGTATCCTTGCAGCTTTGATTTGCATTTCCCTGATAATTAGAGCTGTTGAGCAATTTTTCATGTGTCTGTTGACCATATGTGTGTTTTCTTTGGAGAAATGTCTGTTTAGGTCCCTTACCCATTTTTTAATTGGATTATTTGCTTTTTTGGTGTTCCGTTGTATAAGTTCTTTTTTTTTTTTTTTTAAGATTTTATTTATTTGACAGAGAGAGACACAGCGAGAGAGGGAACACAGGCAGGGGGAGTGGGAGAGAGAGAAGCAGGCTTCCCGCTGAGCAGGGAGCCCGATGCGGGGCTCAATCCCAGGACCCTGGGATCATGACCTGAGCCGAAGGCAGACGCTTACCGACTGAGCCACCCAGGTGCCCCGCCCAGCACCATTTATTGAAGAGACTGTCTTTTCCCTATTGTATATTCTTGCCCCCATCATCATAGATTAATTGACCACATAAGCGTGGCTTTATTTCTGGGCTCTTTTTTCTGTTCCATTGATCTATATGCCTGTATTTGTGCCAGTATCATACTGTTTTGATTACTACAGCTTTGTAAAAGCTTTCACAGCTTTGTGAAATCTGGAATTAATGCTATCTCCAGCTTTGTTTTTCTTTCTCAAGATTGCTTAAAGATTGGAATTTTTAATTGTCCAAGCAATTCATAAATACATTCTGATTGTTTAAAAAAATTAGAACAATGTAAAAGAAGAGAGTAAAGGATGAAAACTGTCACACCCTTATACTTCAGTATTATGTTTTTCTAGGTTAATAGTTTTCTTAGGTTAACAGTTTGGGAATGTATACTTACAGAATTTTTCTATATATGTACATATTTTTAGAAAAATAGTGTCGAGCTTGTATATTAACAATATATTACAGACATCTTTCTTGTGGAATACACACATTTACTATTTTAGAAAAAACTGCATAGTATTCCATTGAAAACTACCTTGATTTTAAATTCTGCAGGTAGCAAAGCCTTCAACACTTTTTAAAAAATAAAATTATTTATTTTTTAAAGATTTTTATTTATTTGAGAGACAGAGAGAACACAAGTGGGGGGAGGGGCAGAGGGAGAAGCAGGCACCCTGCTGAGCAGAGGGAGCCTGATGCGGGGCTCAATCCCAGGACCCTGGGATCATGACCTGACCCAAAGGCAGCCGCTTAACTGACTGAGCCACCCAAGCACCCCCTTCAACACTCTTTTTTTTTTGACAGAGAGGGAGGGAACACAAGCAGGGGGAGTGGGAGAGGGAGAAGCAGGCTTCCCGCTGAGCAGAGAGCCCCATGTGGGGCTAGATCCTAGGACCCCGGGATCACGACCCCAGCCTAAGCCAGATGCTTAAGGACTGAGCCACCCAGGCGCCCCTCAACACTCTTTTAACTGAAAAAAAAAAAAATTAACTATAAAAGCATGCTCAAAATATATAATGTTATAGGAAGGCTTAAGGAAAAAAGTAAAAGCCCTCTTCTGCCCCCTCAGTCCCTCCAGTCACTCCCCAGAAGAGTTAAATCTCTTGTGTATTCTTAAAAACTCAAATCTGCAGTTTAGGTTTTAATTTAATATATTGAGAACAATTTTCTATATCAACACATGTTGAGCATGTATCATAATTAAGCCATTGTGTTCTTTATTGTTATCATAAATAAGGTTGCATTGAACATCCTTAAACATTAAGCAGTGGTTATTAATACCTATAGCATAAAGTCTTGGAATTGAAATTACTGTGTTAAAGAGAATGTTTATTTTAAATTTTGCTGGATACTGGCTACAAGAAGTTGCATATGTACTCCTATCAGTAGTGTTTGGGAGTCCCTGTTTGACTATATCCTTGGTAACTCTGGTGTTACTAAACTTTTTAATATTGGCCAGTCTGATAGTGGCAAATAATTGCTCTTATACCATTTTACTAATTTTCATTTTAACAGCATTTGCATGCTTTTTCACATGTATTAGATATTTGAATTTTTTCCCTTTTGAGGTTTGTCTTTACTTTTTTTTTTACATACCTGTATTTTAAAATGTTACTAGTTGAAAGTCATTAAAATGTGATTGTTTAATCATTGAGTGTGATCATGTAATCTTTTTTTTTTTTTTTTAAAGATTTTATTTATTTATTTGACAGAGAGAGACACAGAGATAGAGGGAATACCAGCAGTGGGAGTGGGAGAGGGAGAAGCAGGCTTCCTGCCGAGCAGGGAGCCCTATGTGGGGCTCGATCCCAGGACCTGGAATCATGACCTGAGCTGAAGGCAGACGCTTAACGACTGAGCCACCCAGGCGCCCCGATCATGTAAACTTAAGATTCCATGCTGCTTTGAGGTTCTCAAGACGCATAGTTAGTTGCAGCCTAACCTGAAGCCATTGGAATATATGATACAAATTAGTGATTGATTGTTGCTGTGAGAAATGTCCGTGTACTCATTTCCAGCAAACATATATTGATGTTTTATATACCAGTGCTACTAGACTCTAGGAAGACTAAGTCATACCTGAATAACTGGAAAGACCCTAATGCTTTCCATTAGCTAACTTTTTTTGTATTGTTATTTTGATAAGTTTTCAAATAATGTGCCACTGAGTGGATGTATGACCTTGGGCCAAATCAGTTTGTTTTGGGGGCTTCAAATTGCTGCTTAAATGAGATAATCTCACTATATCAAAAACTAATGATGTATTGTATGGTGACTAACATAACATAATAAAATAAAATTTAAAAGAAAGGGAAAAAAAATGAGATAATCTTTAAGGTTTGATTCTCCTTCAAAATTATATAATTCTGTTGATAAACATTTGCTAAGGACTATTTTCTAAGTCGTCTCCAAACATTTGTGTATCCTTATTGAAATAAATGAATAATAAATGTTTTATTTATGCAGTACCTATGTTATAAGCAATCACAGAAAAATATAAAAGTGATGAAATTTTTGGGGCGCCTGGGTGGCTCATTCGGTTAAGCATGTGCCTTCGGCTCAGGTCATGATATCAGGGTCCTGGGACTGAGCCCTGCATCAGACTTTATGCTCAGCGGGGAGTCTGCTTCTCACTCAGCCCCTCACCCCTCTCCTGCTCTCTCTCAAATCTTTAAAAAAAAAAAAAAAGTGATAAAGTTTTTGAAAATCATTTAAAGTGTTAATACTATATTTCTGCCCCCAGTGGGATATTACTTATCCCTCTAGTATAAATGCCCACACAGTGGAAACCACTCTACTAATTTGAACTGAAGTTATTTGTTTACATTAGCTATGTTCATTATCCTTATTTGGCTTTTTCCTTCAGAGTGAAATCTTTATTTCAGTGTTTAAGGGACTTGCTAAATGAGAATATTAAATGTAGAACAAAATTATCCCATAAAGATCTTACAGTAAATGTGGATACATCAGATTTGGTCAGTCTTATGTTTTATTGTCTTATGAAATGGATAGCATATTCAATAGAAAGTAGATTTGAAGTTAGGCGATTTCACTCTAAATCCTCATTCTAGGGGCGCCTGGGTGGCTCAGTCCGTTGAGCGTCTGCCTTCGGCTCAGGTCATGATCCCAGTGTCCTGGGATTGAGCTCCCTCCTCTGCGGGGGGACCTGCTTCTCCCTCTCCCTCTGCCTGCTGCTCTCCCTGTTTGTGCTCTCTCTCTGTCAAATAAATAAATAAAATACTAAAAAAATAAATCCTCATTCTAACATTCTTGTGACCTTAAACATTGCCTTGGATCTTTTTCTTGTTATAAAATTTGGGGGTAATGGAAAGTTCCCCGATAGGTGGTTGTGATTATCAAGTGGGACAGTATAACACTACCGTGAGCATAGGTTTTGGTAGCAGATAGGTACCCAGTGTGTCAATTTCTTTATTTCCTTTCCATCCTGAATAATGTTTTTTTTTTTTTTTAAAGATTTTATTTATTTATTTGAGAGAGAGAGAGAGAGTGAGCATGAGAGGGAGGAGCGGGAGAGGGAGAAGCAGACTCCCCGCTGAGCAGGGAGCCCGATGCGGGACTTGATCCCGGGACTCCAGGATCATGATCCGAGCTGAAGGCAGTCACCCAACCAACTGAGCCACCCAGGTGCCCATCCTGAATAATGTTTTAAAGAAGTATTTCATGGGGCGCCTGGGTGGCTCAGTTGGTTAAGTGACTGCCTTCGGCTCAGGTCATGATCCTGGAGTCCCGGGATCAAGTCCCGCACCTGGCTCCCTGCTCAGCGGGGAGTCTGCTTCTCCCTCTGACCCTTCTCCCTCTCCTGCTCTCTGTCTCTCATTCTCTCTTTCGCAAATAAATAAAATCTTAAAAAAAATTAAAAAAATTTCATGGAGGGCAGCTTTCCACCATTTTCCTGTTGATGTACAGCTCATTGAAAAAAAAAAGTTTCCTAGATGTTTATAGAGCATTTGCAGTATGGGTTTAGATTCAGAGAGCCTGTGATGAGCTTTGTAGACTAGAAGTGTAATTTACAGTAAATTTTTTTTATGTTGAAACAATATGGATCCATATATAGTGGATGTAATGAGTTTGACCTGTTGTAACTAACAGATCATTCTATATACAATTTTTTGGATTCATTTGATTATTGGTTTTAACTTGGTTTATTGTTTGGCATTTAAATTATGTATTTCATTTTATTGAAATCCATACATATCAAAAGTGATTTGAATTTGTAACACATTGGGTTTGAGTCCCTGGGTAAAAGGTGGTCATGTTTTCATAATCATATGTTTGAGGGAAGAACTTTAGAAGTTATCTTGTTCACTCCCTTTCCAGCTTAAAACTTTTAAGGGGAAAAGATGTAGGCTGAGGATCAAAATATAATATCAGTAAAATTCTGAACATTGACATATTTATTTGCCACCAAACAAAATTCATGGCTAGTGCATCATTAATCTGATGTGAACACCCACCTAAAAAATAGGATCTAACCATTTCCTTTTAAAAATTCCCAGAAGTGCAGTTTGGTCAACATTATGCTGCTCTCCTTTATAGGATTTGAATGAAGCAGTGAGAATCTGGAACCAAATAAGTTGAATTTGTTTTATTTATTTATTTATTTTTATTTATTTAGAACTTTTTAAAAAGATTTTATTTATTTGAGAGAGAGAGAATGCATAAACGGGGGGAGGGGCAGAGGGAGAAGGAGAAGCAGACTCCCTGCTGAGCAGGGAACCTGACATGGGGCTCAATCCCAGGACCCCAGGATCATGACCTGAGCTGACGGCAGACACTTCACCTACACTGAGCCACCCAGGCACCCCCGAATTTTAGTATACAGTTGTATTTTACTCTCATCAAAGATATGTATCTGAAAAACTGTCTTAATCAAACTTCAAAAATAAGTTAGCAAATCCTTTAATAATAGTACAAAGCATCAAAAGCAAGTAATTACAGAATACCTGCTATATACTACTCAGTATGCTGGGTTCTGGTCTACAATGATGAAAAAACAGATGTGTGTGGTTCTTGCCTTCCTAGTTTATTGTCTAGTGGAGAAGATAAACATTAAACAATTTTTATGTTATCTTTGCTTATTGATACAATAGAGCCGTAGTCAGTGTTTGATTATTTATCCACCTTCAAATTAGTTTGTCCTTAGGTAAGAGGAGCGTAAGTGAGACAATTCCATGCTTAATGATTGCGTAATAATTTTGAGGTCTAACATAAATGGTTTTGAATAAACATTATTGTTCTTTTCCAATTGGTATAGATTATAAAGAAATGATTTTCCATGCCACTTTTCTATAGTCAGCTTCATTGGTCTTGGTTGCCAAACTAAAAAATTGGAAGCAAGTATACAGTTAAGAAGGGAAGACCTTACTAATTTAAGGGAGGTAGGAATGCCAGAAATCTTTCATATTTTAGGTTTGGAAATGCCAAAAAATAAGTACCCTTTGAACGTTCCCAAACCATAAGATATTTGAGTCCAGGAGATTATTACAAAGAATTGGAAAGCTTTTGTTTATGTACCTAAGGCATTTGTACCAAATTATTTATAGGGGTTATTTGGAGGTGGGGAATTGGGAGTGGAATTAGGTGGAATACAAGTGTGATTTTTCACCTCTTTATTGCATACAGAATTTTAAAGTGGTAGGATTGCAGGTGAATTTTACTCTTTTGTTGTATTTCAGTATTTTTTCAAATAAAATTTAAACAGATGATAAGGTAGTGCTATATGTATTAGTATAAAAGGATATCCAAGATATAAAGCAGTGATGTATCGAAAAAGTTTTGAAAGAATTACTAAAGTGTTAATGTGTTGCATGAATTAGTGGGACATTCACTTTGTTTCTTGTATTTTTATATGGTTTGTACTTAACCTGTTACCCTTTTATTTTTATTTTATTTAAAAAAATATTTTTAAGTAATCTCTACACCCAGCAAGGGGCTCAAACTTACAACCCCAAGATCAGGAGTTGTATTCTCAACCGACTGAGCCAGCCAGGTGCCCCACCTGTTAACCCTTTTAAATTAATTTTCATTTTATCAGCTGTTGTTTCAGTACTTGTCTTTGCTTCTCTCCCTCCTCTCTGTTTCCCTAGCCCTTGAGTCTTTTTCTCCTTTTACTCCTTTACTTTGGGTCTGAAGGAATACCCTCTGATAGCTTTCTGAGATCTCTCCTGTCTCTTGTTTGTGTTAGGCTTGGTGTAAGAATCTAGGTTGAAAACCAGTTTTGCTCAGAACTTTGAAGCATATGTTAAAAGTCAAATACCTCCAACATACAAAGCAGTAAAGAGTGTATAAAATGAACATGACCTAAGAAATTAAATGATGAAGCTACCTATGTACCCTTTCACAGATTCTTTTATCTCCCACCACCATCCTGATTTTGGTATTTAATCATTCTCCTGCATCTCTTTACTTAGCATTTGTGCATTTTAATACAGTCTGTAGTATTTTATGTATTTTTCAGCTTTACTTAAATGCTGTACTATATGTATTCTTCAGAAGCTTTTTAAGTTCAACATAATGGAAAAATAAATTCAACATAATGTTTCTAAGATTTATCTATATTGGTATGTGTAGCTTTGGCACATTCGTTGTTCAGTGGCGTGTAGTGTCTTATTATGTAAATATATTATAATTCATTTGTCCATTCTTTTATTAATGGATTTAGAGGCATTTATTTACATTAACTGTTGGGGTGGACATCTTTCCAATATATCTTGATACATGGGTACAAAAATCTCTTCAGGGTATATGCTTAAAGTGGAGTTTCTGGGTTCATATATAGGCCTGCCTTCAACTATAATAAATACTGCCAAGTTATTCTCCGAAGTATCTGTAGCAGTTTATGCCAGTTACCAGTGTATGAAAGTTAACATTGCCCCACATTCTTGCCAATACTCAGTGTAGTTAAATTTTAGCCATTCGCGTGGGTGGACTGCGGTATCTCATTGTGGTTTTAATTTTTTTTCCTGTTTACTTGTAAGGAGTTACCCGTTTAGTTATATTTATTGCTATTCATATTTCCTCTTCTGTGAATTGCTTTTGATTATCTTTTAGTTGGGTTATTTGCCATTGTATTTTATCTAAGATTTTATTTTTAAGTAATCTCCACACCCAACATGGGGCTTGAACTCAGAACCCCAAGATCAAGATTTGCATGCTAAACTGACTGAGCCAACTAGGCACCCCTTATTTGTCTTTTTCTTTACCTTTTTTTTTTTTTTAAGATTTTATTTATTTTTTTGTGAGAGAGACAGAGAGCGCACACAAGTGCAGGGAGGGAGAGGGACAAGCAGAGCGCGGAGACCAATGTAGGGCTCAGTTTCACGACTCTGAGATCATGACCTAAGCCGAAATCAAGAGTTGGCCACTTAACCACCTGAGCCACCGAGGATCCCTGACTTTTTCTTTCTTTTTTTTTTTTTACCCCAACTTCTTCTTTACAGTTTTTATGAAATTATGTATGTTAGACATAAATCTTTTGCTGGTCATATACCTTAGGGTTATCTTCTCTCCAGTTTATCGTTTCATTTTTTATATTTATGCACCAAAGTTTTCTATTTTTTGCAGTAAAAATTATAAATCTGACAGTTGAAAAAAAAATTTATTTAAATTCCTTTTATGATTTTGTGTACTTTTGGCCCATATGTCTTCATTTTATTTTTGGTGCACCTAGTTGGTTTAGTCAATTAAGTGTCCCACTCTTGATCTCAGCTTAGGTCTTGATCTCGGGGTCGTGAGTTCAAGCCCCACATTGGGTGTGGATCTCTACGCCCAATGTGGGGCTCGAACTTACAACCCTGAGATCAAGAGTCACACATTCCACCGACTGAGCCAGCCAGGCGCCCTGTGGCCCTTATGTTTTTTAAAAACAGTGTTGTTCGGGGTACCTGGGTGGCTCAGTCATTAAGCGTCTGCCTTCAGCTCAGGTCATGATCCCAGGGTCCTGGGATCAAGCCCCACATTGGGCTCCCTGCTCAGCGGGAAGCCTGCTTCTCCCTCCCCCCTCCCCCTGCTTGTGTTCCCTCTCTCGCTGTCTCTCTGTGAAATAAATAAAATCTTAAAAAAAACCCAGCGTTGTTGAATTATAATTGACATACAATAAACTGCTCGTAGTTAAAATGTTCAATTTGATAAGCTTTGGCATATCCAAACACCCATGAAATCATCACCATAATCAAGATAATGAGTATATCCATCACCCCTAGAAGTTCCTTCTCACTCCATTGCATTTCCTCTTTCCCTACCATCTTGCCACCATCACTCAACTATTGATCTGCTTTCTGTCTCTATAGGTTAGATTGCATTTTTAAGAATTTTATATAAATAAAACTCTGCAGTGTCTTTGGCTTCTTTCACTTAGTATAATTATTTTGAAATTCAAGTTTATATTACTAGTTAATATGTTTTCTTGCTGGGTATTGTATGGTTCTGTCATGATTTGCTCATTCACCTGTTGATAGACATTTGGCTTATTTCTAGTTTTTGGCTATTACAAATAAAGTAGCTGTGAACATTTATGTATGAGTCTTTGTGTGGACAAATGCTTTCTCTTGGGTAAATACCTAAGTGGAATGGCTGGATCACATGACAGGTTTTTCAGAGTAGTTGTATCATTTTACATTCCCACCAACAATGTGTGAGAGTTCTAGTTTTCCACCTCCTGATCAACACTTGGTGTGGCCACTCTTTTTCATTTTAGCCATTCTAGAATTAGTGGTAGCTCTTTGTGGTTCTAATTTACATTTCCCTAATGACATTTTTATTTTATTTAAAGATTTATTTATTCATTTGAGAGAGCATAGGGCAGGGGCCGGGCAGAGAGAGAGGGAGATGCTTAACTAACCATCCAGGCCCTCATTTTTTTTTTTTAAGATTTATTTATTTATTTTTGAGAGAGAGAGATAACCCATGCGTGGATGTGTGAGTGGGGAAAGGGGCAGAGCGAGAGGGAATGGGAGGGAGAGAATCTTCAGCAGACTCCCCATTGAGTGTGGAGCCTAACATGGCTTGATCTCGCGACCTTGAGATCATGACCTGAGCTGAAGTCAAGAGTTGGATGCTTAACTGATTGGGCCACCCAGGTGCCCCACTAATGACTTACTATGTTGAGTACTTTTTCATGTGCTTATTTGCCATCCTTATATCTTTTTTGGTGAAATATCTTTGCCCATTAAAAAAATGGATTGTTTGTTTTCTTGTTGTTGAGGTTTGAGAGAGGTGTGTGTGGGGGTCTGTTTCTGGACATAAACCCTTCATCAGATGTGTGTGTGTGTGTGTGTGTGTGTGTATGTGTGTGGGGGGGGGGGTTTTTTTTTTTTTTGCTTTAGATGGCAAAGAGTGGGCAGAATGGGGATGGTGATTTGTATCACTTCTAAGTTATATACATTCTGACTCTGGTTCACTTGGGACTCTCTGGAGGGAACATCCTTGGCCATGACACAGATTTCATTGTAGTGATGTGGCCAACAGGGAAAGCCTGAGGTGCTGTGTACCTGCTTATAGGGAGCAAATCACAAGGATAAACTGAGGTGGGTGTCACACATTCTGGACAGAAGTGTTGGTGAACTCATGTGAGATACTGTCAAGAACTACTAGGAAATACTGGGTAAGACAGGAAAGAAAAGTCCTACATAACTAGGTGGGCACAGGAGCAGCCAAGCCATGGTTAATTTCTATTAAGTTGATCCCTTCTATAACACAGAGTTGATGGGTCAGGGGAAAAAATGGAATCGAATATGTTCTTTGCAAAAATACTCTCCTAGGCTGTGGCTTTTCTTTTTATTCTCTTAACAGTATCTCTTGGAGAACACAAGTTCTTAATTTTGATAAAGTTCTATCTATCAACTTTCTTTTTTATGAATCATGTTTTTCATGTTATATATAAGAAATCTGCCTGTCTCAAGACTACAAAGATTTTCTTCTGTTCTTTTCCAGAACTTTGTTTGAGGTTTTACATTTCGATCTATGATCCATTTGGAGCTAATTTTTGTGTATTGTATGAGGCATGGATGGAAGTTTTTTGTGTTTTTAAAATGAATATCTAAATGTTCCATATCTTTTGTTGAAAAGACTGCTTTCTCATTGAATTAAGAAATTGCCTTTGCACCTTGTTGAAAATCAATTAGCCATATGTATGTAGGTGTATTTCTGGATTCTCTTCTGTTCACTGATCTATTTGTCTACCCTGATGCCATTATCCTACTCTTGTGTTGCTTTTTTGAACAGAAAATATAATATGAAAGCAATATTGCACATAGAGATAGGAAGTAGGATGGTGGTTGCCAGGGGACTGAAGGGAGGGAGTAATAGGGAGTTATTGTTTAATAGGTTCAGTTTCAGTTTTGCAAGGTGAAAAGAATTCTATGGATGGATGTTGGTAATGGTAGCACAACAACATAAATATACATCATGCCACAGAACTGTACTTTTAAAAATGGTTAAGATGATAAATTTTGTTACGTCTTTTTCTTTTTTACTGTAATCTTTTATTAAAAGCTGTATTGTACAATGTCTAGGGCAAAATGAATACTCAGTTTCAGTTGACTGATTTTAAAGTAATCAAGACCCAGAGAGGTTAGCTGGCAAATGATGAGGGTAAGAGGTTTGAATGCACAGCCACAGGGCATATTATTTCACTATTTTACACAGCTACGTCTGAATTGTAATACTTTTCACCAGTGTGATAAAGCTTGGATTTTAAAATCTCCAAACTTAAAAAGTATTCTAGATCAATCCTTTTATTAATAATAATGCACTAAAGCAGAAATGGGGGATGTTTGAATTTATCCTCTCCTTCTCACCATCTTCCTGTTGCATGCTCACCCACTTAGGTTTCTTGAAAGTTGCTAATCGAAAATCTCAAGACGTAAAGTTGACTCTTTTTTGGGGTGCTTTTTAAATTGTAGTGAAGTGTGTATAATATAAGATTTACCATTTTAAGCATTTTTAAGTATACATTCACTGGTGTTAAGTATATTCCATTGATATGAGACCATCACCACCATTCATATCCAGAACATTTTCATCTTCCCAAACCAAAACTCTGAAGCCGTTAGACACTAATTCCCCATTCCTCCCTCTATCCAGCCTCTAACAACCATACTTCTTTCTGTCTCTAAGAATTTGACTGTGGTACCGCATATGAGTGGAAACATACATTATTTGTCTTTTTGTGATTTGCTAATTTTACTTAGCACAGTGTCTTCAAGATTCATCCATGTTGTAGCATGTGTCAAATTTCCTTTTTTTTTCTTTTTAAGATTTTATTTATTTATTTATTTGTCAGAGAGAGAGAGAGAGAGCACAAGCAGGGGGAGTGGCAGGCAGAGCAGGCAGAGGGAGAAGCAGGCTCCCCGCTAGGCAAAGAGCCCAATGTGGGACTTGATCCCAGGACCCTGGGATCATGGCTTGAGCCCAAGGCAGACACTTAAGCAACTGAGCCACGCAGGCGTCCCTCAAATTTCCTTTTTTAAAAAAGATTTATCTTAGAGAGAGTGGGGGTAGGAACAGAAGCAGAGGGAGAGAGAAACTCAAGCAGATTCTGCCCTGAGCGCAGACAGAGCCCAACGCGGGGCTCAGTCTCACAACCCTGAGATCATAACCTGAGCTGAAACCAAGAGTCAGAAACTTAACCGACTGAGCCACCCAGGTGTCCCAAGTTTCCTTTCATTTTTAAGGCTGAATAATATTCCATTGTATGTTCATACTACGATTTGTTGATGGATTCTTGGGTTGCTTCCACCTTTTGGCTATTGTAAATAGTGCTGCGATGAACATGGGTACAAATACCTCATCACATCCCTGCTTTTGATTGTTTTGGATATATATCCAAAAGTGGATACTGGATCATATGGTAGTTGTTTTAATTTTTGGAGGAACCACCATGACATTTTCCACAGTGGCTGCACCATTTGACATTCCCACCGGCAACACACAAGTGTTCCACGTTCTCCATTTCCTTGCCAGTGCTTGTTATTTTCTGTTTTTGGTTTGTTTTGTTGTTTGATAATAAGCATCCTAATGGGTATGAAGTGGTTATCTCATTGTGATTTTGATTTGCATTTTTTTTAAGATTTTATTTATTTATTCAGAGAGAGAGCACAAGTGTGGGGGAAGGACAGAGGGAGAGGGAGAAAGAGCATCTCAAGGAGACTCAGCACTGAGCATGGAGCCGATTCAGGGCTCAATCTCATGACCCTGAGATCATGACCTGCGCCAAAACCGAGAGTTGGGACGCTTAACCGACTGAGCTGCCCAGGTGTCCCTGATTTGCATTTCTTCTTCTAATTTGTTTTTAAAGATTTATTTATTTATTTTAGTGAGAGAGAGTGTGAGTGAGCATGAGCAGGAGGAGGGGTGGGGGGAGAGAGAGAGAGAATCTGAAGCAGACTGCCCCGCTGAGTGTGAAGCCCAATGCAGGGCTCGATCTCATGACCCATGAGATCATGACCTGAGCTGAAATCATGAGTCAGGCACTCAGCTGACTGAGCCACCCAGATGTGCCACCCCCGATTTGCATTTCTTAATTAGTGATGTTAAACATGTTTTTATGTGCTTTTTGGCCATTTGTGTATCTTCTTTGGAGAAATGCCTATTCAAATCCTTTGCCCATTTTTAGTTGGGTTGTTTGATTTTTTATTGTTGAATTTTAAGGCTGCTTTATATATCTTGGATATCAATCCCTTAGCAAATACATGATGTGCAAATATTTTCTCCTGTTCTTTGGATTGCCTTTTTAGCATGTTGATAGTGTCCTTTGATGTATAAAAGTTTTAAATTTTGATATAGTCCAATTTGTTTTTTACTTTTGTCACCCATGCTTTGATATCTTACTCAATAAATCATTGTCAAGTCCAATGTCATGAAGCTTTTCCCCTGTTTTCTTCTAAGAGTTTTTAGCTCTTACATCTGTATTGAGTTAATTTTTGTATATGGTCTAGGGTAAGAGTCTAATTAATTCTTTTGTATATGGGTACCTAGTTTTCTCAACACTGTTTATTGAGAAGACTGTCCTTTCTCTCATTGAGCGGTATTGACACCCTTGTGGAAACTCACCGTACATGTAAGGATTTATTTCTGGGCTCTCTATTCCATTGGTCTGTATGTCTGTCTTCATGCCAGTATACACTGCTTTGATTAATGTGGCTTTGTAGTAAATTTTGAAATCAGGAAATGTGAGATCTATAACTTTGTTCTTCTTTTCAAGATTGTTTTGGCAATTCAGGGTCCCTTGAGATTCCATAACAATTTTGGGATGGATTTTTCTATTTCTGCAAAAAAAAAGTGATTGAGATTTTGATAGGGATTGCATTGAATCTGTAGATTGCTTTGGGTTGTATTGGCATCTTAACAATAGTAAGTCTTCCAGTCTGTGAACATTTCCATGTCATGTCTTTCCATTTATTTGTGTCTTCTTTCATTTCTTTCAGCAGTTTTGTGGTTTTCAGTGTGCAAGTCTCTTTGGTTAAGTTTATTCCTAACTATATTTTTGATGTTACTATAAATGGAATAGTACTTCCTTTTCAGATTATTCATTGTTAGTGTATAAAAATCAGCTGATTTTTGTGTGTTGATTTTGTATCCTGCAAGTTTGCTGAATTTGTTTATTCTCATTGTTTATTTTTAATGTGGAATCTTTATCATTTTCTACATATACGATCATGTTATTTGCAAGCAGTGGTACTTCTACTTTCTGTCAAATTTGGGTGCCTTTTGTTTCTTTTTCTTGCCTAATTGCTCTCACTAGGACTTCCAGTATTGCGTTGAATAGAAGTGATGAAAGTGGGCATTTTTTTTTTTTTAAGATTTTATTTATTTATTTGACAGAGACAGACACAGTGAGAGAGGGAACACAAGCAGTGGGAGTGAGAGAGGGAGAAGCAGGCTTCCTGCGGAGCATGGAGCCCGATGTGGGGCTTGATCCCAGGACCCTGGGATCATGACCTGAGCTGAAGGCAGACGCTTAACGACTGAGCCACCCAGGCGCCCCCGTGGGCATTTTTTTTTTTAAGATTTTATTTATTTGTCAGAGAGAGAGCACAAGCAGGGGGAGCGGCAGGCAGAGGGAGAAGTAGGCTCCCCACTGAGCAAGGAGCCCAATGTGGGACTCGATCCCAGGACCCTGGGATCATGACCTGAGCCGAACGCAGATGCTTAACCGACTGAGCCATCCAGGCCATCCCTTTTTTCCCCGATCTTAAAGGAAAAGCTTTCAGTCTCACCATTGAGTAAAATGATAGCTGTGGGTTTTTCATCTAAGGATCTATATTATGTTGAGATAGTTTTCTTCTATTCCTTGTTTGTTGACTGTTTTTTATCTTGAAAAGTTGTTGAATTTTTCAAATGCCCTTTCTGCATTAATTGAAGTGATCTTGTGTGGGTTTTTCCCTTTATTCTGTTAATGTAGTTTACATTGATTGATTTTCATGCACTGAACCATCCCTGCATTCTAGGAATAAATCCCACTTCGTCATGGTATCTAATCTATTTTAATATGCCATTGATATTAGTTTACTAGTATTTTGTTGATTTTTTTAAAATCAGTGCTTCTAAGGGATATTGCTATGTAGTTTTTTGTAGTCTTTTTCTGGCTTTGGTATCAGAATAATGCTGGCTTCATAGAATGAATTAGAGAGTGTTTCTTCCTCTTTGATTTTTTTTGGAAGATTAAAGTTAACTTTTGGAGCTGTCCTCATCCAAGCTCTCTTCCTTACTGTTATTGATAATTCAGATGAAGATACCTTATAGATGCTATGGTAATTTTTAAGATGATCTCATAAAAGAAATATATGAAAATTTTACTCAACTTCACCAGTAAGGATTGTAAGTTGAATAAACACAATAATTGTATTTCCCCTATCAAGTTGATGCTCAAAAAATTGTATTTAGATTGTAATATACAATAATTTTGACAGCTTCCAATCTGTCACAGTCTTAATACTAATAATAGGAATGTAAATTGGAACATTTTCTGGAGCAGAATTTGGCACTATGTGAAGCCTTAAAAATAATGCATCCTTTGACCCAGCAATTCCATTCATAGGATATTATTCTGAGAAAATTGTCATGGATACATGGAAGAAGTTAGAGCAGTGCTTTCAACATTATAATAATGCAAAGTTAAAACCATGATGTCCAGAAACAGAGAATTCGGTAATAAATTGTGGTGCACATACAAGGCTGTGCAGCTATAACATACTGAGGTTGGAGAAAATTTTACAAAATAATGTGTAGTATAATTCCACTAAAATGCTTCTATTTAGGCATTATAAAAACCTCTCAAACTTAATATTATCTGTTAACAGTGGTCTGTTACCTGGATGGTAGTATGGATTCTTGATATTTTTATTTCTACTTCTCCATCTCTCTATTTTTTAAACAGTAAGTGATACTAGTTTTATGACAGAACAATAAAATTCTGTTAGAATTCAAAATGAAATGATGTAAGAAAGTGTAGTTAAATCTTATGGCAGAATCAGTATCTAAAAATAATCTTGGTAGGCTGAGATGATGGACTGAATCCAGTGAAATTTAATCAGGATGGATGAATTAGGTAAGTACAATAGAGTAATAAGTCATGTTTCTGGGTTTAAAAAACCAACTATAACCAGTATGGAAAGTGTGAGGTGGGGCCCAATAGCAACATATGTGAAAGACTTAAAGGTTTTAGTTGACTTTAGCCACCTTCTGTGTGTGAGCAGCCAGCCATTTTCCTCGCCTTCTTTTTCATCTCACACCAGGCTTAGTCTCTTCATGGGAAACCTCCAGTGTTTCCTCACTGAATGATGTTAAGTCTTGTCACCATTAGACCCCATTTGTTTTAGTCATTTCTGACTTTGTTCAACATTGCTATTTGGAGTCCTGTTCCTCTTACTTTTGCTTATTCAAACTTGACCCATATTTCAGAAACCGAACTTAGTCTTGCTGGAAGCCTGTTTGTCATGGTGTGGTCACATTTTACTCAAATATATTTAATTCTGGGACTTTTGATGTGTTGAGAAATTAAAATCAGTAAGGTTTCTCGCTTTATGTGCAAAATTTGAAAAATGCAAATCCTCTTCTATTATTAAAAGTGACATAATTTCCTTTTGCCATAGGACATGTAGCTTTAATGATAAATACCAGATACCTTTTTTCATTTCTTTGTGAACCACCAGCATGTGGGGTGTCAATCAGCACCATTGCCGCAGAACCTTCCCAGAAGCCGTCACTTTAATGATTCTGCTTGCTGCAAAATATTAAAGATAGTGCGAAGGGGAAAAAAGCAGAATTTAAAAGCACACTTAAAATAGTTGTAGAATTGTGCATTCTGAGAAGACCTGAAGCAAAGCAATGAAGTGTGGGCTCTGGAGCCAAATGACCCTGAATTCAAATTTAAATCCTGAATCCAGCAGTTACCTACTGGGTGACTGGGCAAATAACTTAATCTCTCTGTGTCTTTGTTTTTTCATTAAAAAAAAAAAGCTTTTAGGGGTGCCTGGGGTGGCTCAGTCGGTTAAGCAGCTGCCTTCGGCTCAGCTCATGATCCCGGGGTCCTGGGATTGAGCCCCGCGTCGGGCTCCCTGCTCAGCGAGAGCCTGCTTCTCCCTCTCCCTCTCCCTCTGCCTGCCGCTCTGTCTCTCTGTCAAATAAATAAAATCTTTAAAAAAAAAAAAATTAAGAAAAAGATTTTATTTTTAAGTAATGTCTACACCCAACGTGGAGCTTGAACTTAAAACCCCGAGATCAAGACTTGCATGCTCTACCAACTGAGCCAGCCAGGTGCCCCTTTGTTTCCTCATTTTTGAAATGGGCTGGTGATAAGTCACCTAGTTCACAGGGTTGTTGTAACTTGTGTTAGTAGCATGTAAAGCTCCTAGGAGAATGCCTAGCTTATACCATGTGCTTAAAAATACTATGAATATTCCATTGGGAATATTAGTCTTGAACCATTTGAGTTTTACTTATTATTATTATTTTTTAATGGCATTTTTTAAAAGATTTATTTATTTGAGAGAGAGCATGCACACACATGCGTGAGAGCAGGGGGAGGAGCAGAGGGAGAGGGAGAGAATCTCAGACTTCCTGCTGAGTGTGGAGCCCTACCCAGAGCTCAATCCCAAGACCCTGAGATTACAACCTGAACTGAAATCAAGAGTTGGATACTTCGCTTAACTGACTGAGTCACCGAGGTGCCCCACCTTTTGAGTTTTAAATTGCGATACATCTCTACATAAAATATGACCATTCTATAAAATGCTCCCTCTTTGGGGCTCCTGGCTGGTTCAGTTGGAAGAGCATGCAACTCTTGATCTTGGGGTCATGAGTTTGAGGAAGTTGGGTGTAGAGATTACTTTAAATAAATAAACTTAAGAAAAAAGAAATGCTCCCTCTTTGATAGTTTTAGAAAAGAGGATGCCGCCAATCTCTTTGAAACCATGCAGTGAGGAATATAGAAAGAATTCAGATGAGGGGAGGGGCGCCTGGGTGGCTCAGTCTGTTAAACATCTGCCTTCGGCTCAAGTCATGATCCCAGAGT
Organism: Phoca vitulina; assembly: GCF_004348235.1. Classification (NCBI taxonomy): domain Eukaryota; kingdom Metazoa; phylum Chordata; class Mammalia; order Carnivora; family Phocidae; genus Phoca; species Phoca vitulina. The sequence goes on along the minus strand of NW_022589705.1, from coordinate 70,406,934 downwards.
CCTGGGATGAGCCCTACACCAGGCTCCCTGCTCAGCAGGGAGTCTGCTTCTCCCTCTCCCTCTGCTCCTCACCCGCTTGTGCTCACTCTGTCTCTCAAATAAGTAAATAAAATCTCTTAGGAAAAAAAATTCGGATGAGGGGAGATTTTTTTTTTTTCCTCCTAATCGTAAACCTAGTAATGTTCATTAAACTTTGGGAAGTGCAGAAAAATATAAAGACACAAAATTGTTCATAATGCTACTACTATCCCAGTGCTAGCCATATTAGCATTTTAGTTGAGTTCCTTCTACGTTTTTTCTTGTGCATTACTTTTTTTTTTAATGTACAAATATGTTCTGATTATAACACATATACAGAGGGGCGCCTGGGTGGCTCAGTCAGTTGAGTGTCTGCCTTCAGCTTGGTCATGATCCTGGAGTCCTGGGACCGAGCCCCACAACCCTATGTTGGGCTCCCTGCTCAGCGGGGAGTCTGCTTCCCCCTGTCCCTCTGCTCCTCCCCTGCTGCTTGTGCTCTCTCGCTTGCTCACTCTCTCAAATAAATAAAATCTTGAAAAAAAAAACCACACACATATACAGAACTGGAGGGTATTTAGCCTAGAGAAGTAAACTATTGTATAAGTCAAGGTGAGTCCATAGTACTATGTTGGGGGCCTGGTCAGGGTTACTGGCTATAGAAATAAAGTATAGGGGCAGGAAAAAGGTATTTCTGAGGTTGAATCAACAAACTTCTGGAGCAGTGATGTCAAAGATATTTTTTTTTTAGCTCTCGCTCATGAAAAAAGGCAGATAGAACATAGGAGGAAGAGCATATTTGCTGGGGAAGATGTTTGTTTTGTACATACTGAGTTTGAGAATTGAGGACATTCAGATGGAAATGTCTAATAGGCAGTTGAGGTATATAACAAAGACTTGAGAGGTAATCTGCCTGGGATATGAATGAGAGCACCCCAGTAAAAATGTTTAAAATTAATAAAGATGGTATCTATAAAGATATAAATGTATTTGACCTCTCAGTATACCTTGCTCTAAAAGGGCAGGTACTCAGCATAGTATTGCCACATAGAAGGCCTTTGTGGAATAAATGAGTTAACTGAAAGAGAGGAGCCATTAATTTGGTCTCTGTAGAATCCTAATGAACTTGTGGGAGTCATATTTATTTTAATTTTTTTTTTTTAAGATTTTATTTATTTGACGGGGCACTTGGGTGGCTCAGTTGGTTAAGCATCTGCCTTCAGCTCAGGTCATGATCCTGGAGTCCCAGGATCAAGCCCCACATCGGGCTCCCAGCTCAGTGGGGAGCCTGCTTCTCCCTCTGACTCTCTCCCCTCTCATACTCTCTCTCTCAAATAAATAAATAAAGTCTTAAAAAAAATAAAGATTTTGGGGCGCCTGGGTGGCTCAGTTGGTTAAGCGGCTGCCTTCAGCTCAGGTCATGATCCTGGGGTCCTGGGATCGAGCCCCACATCCGGCTCCCTGCTCAGTGGGGAGCCTGCTTCTCCCTCTCCCTCTGCCTGCCACTCTGCCTACTTGTGCTCTCTATCTCTCTGTCAAATAAATAAAATCTTTAAAAAAAAATTAAAGATTTTATTTATTTGAGTGTGCAGGAGCCAGGGGGGAGGGGCAGAGGGAGAGGGAGAAGCAGACTCCCCGCTGAACAGGGAGCCCGACATGGGGCTCGATCCTGGGACCCTGAGATCATGACCTGAGCCAAAGGCAGACACTTAATTGACTGAGCCACCCAGGCGCCCCAGAGTCCTATTTATTACTTATCTTTCCTTTCAGTTTTGTTGGTGTCTAAAATTTAAATTTCTTTCTTTTTTTTTAAAGATTTGAGACACAGTGAGAGAGGGAACACAAGCAGGGGGAGTGGGAGAGGGAGAAGCAGGCTTCCCACTGAGCAGGGAGCCTGATGCGGGGCTCGATCCCAGGACCCTGGGACCATGACCGGAGCCAAAGGCAGACGCTTAACGACTGAGCCACCCAGGAGCCCCTAAAATTGAAATTTCTAAAGATAAATGAGACCTCTGTTTTTCTTTACTGCTTCTGATGGAATGTAATTTGGATGTCTGTAATTCATTTGACTTAATCTTGAATTTTTTTTAAAAAGGTGATAGTGAGGAAGATTGTTCCAGTGATTCTTCACATGCTCAAAGTATGTCATAATGGATATGTTAAAGGGGACCTATTTATTTGGACTAACACATGAGGGTGAAAAGATTCAGGAATATAAGAATATATAAATCAGTATAGGGCAAGCTGTAAACATAAATACCCATGAGGTATTGAATCTTTGAAATTGTGTAACTTGAAGAAGTCTTAATGGAATGGCTGTGTCAGAAGATCCTAGGTTGGTGTCAGAAGATTCTGAGTGGGAAGGTGGACTTGGCAAGACCCACCTCATCTTATGCACTGTGCCCTTCTCTTTGTATACTTCAGGCAGCAGTTGGTTAATTTGCATGTGTGGTTTCAACTGTCACACTGTATTGACTCATTCAGAAAGCTCCATGAGGATAGGCCCCCCCATGTCTTTTTCCCCAACACCTAGCATAGGTTAGAGTAGGCTCTCCGTAAATATTTGTCCAGTGAAGAAAATGGTGAATGGATCAGAAAACATTTAGTCAGACTTGAGAGAATATTCTGTGGTGGTGGAAGTGGGTGGAGAATTGTTAGGCCTGTAAAGATTGATAACACATAGTATCTGACCTCAGGGAGCATAAAATCTGGTATTGAGTATAAATTTGTCAAGTTCTCTGGTTTTAGATTAACCATTGCAGACAATAAGTAATTCGCTGACCTGAAACAGAGTTTGTTTCTAACAAAGATTTTAATAAATTTCTTGAGAGATTGTGTGAACTCTTATTTTTATGTAACAGATAAGCACATATTCTGTGTTCCTTCTCTGTACTCATTTAGCTGCAAAAAGGATTGTTATGGGGTGAGTTTTATGATCCTGTGTTATTAAGTTTTTTTATTAAAATTTGGAATTTGATTAAATGAGGACATAATGCTGTTCTGAAAATATAGAAGGAGCTCACATCTCTAAAGTGTGGTACGGCAGCAAGATACTTAATTGAATTGATATACTAAAATAAATGGCTTGATCATTCAGATGTGCAAAGACCAGATAATCCAGTGTGTTAGCTAACAGTTTTTACTATATATGGTGTAATTGTTTATTATATATTTCCTTTAAGGTTCTTTTTTTTTTTTTTAAAGTAATCAAGACTGTTCTTAATTATCGGAATTGATATGGAGACTGTTAGTTTGGAAACTAAAGCTGCAGAAAATCCAGTGGAATCCTGCAATGCTACCACAGCTATTTGTAGTGCTTCAGGCAGAAAAATTAAAGATAAGAAGTTAGGACTTTTTGAAGAAATTATTCTGGGGCAGGGGCAGGGGGTAATGAATTCAAGTCACATGTAATTCACTCAAGATAAAGTTACCCTCTGAAAATAAGCCTTTCCTATAGAAGTAGCCCCAATCAAAGAGTTAGGACTAACCCAGTCAGAACGTAGAGGAAAAAACTTGTATCCTGCCTATGCGTAATTCAAGTGGTAACCTAACTAGATATATCAACTGACCATAAGCAAAACCTAATCAGTTTTTAGGAGGGAGATATATATTAGAGAGTACAACTCTGTGGAACCTAGAGAATCCCCAAACAAGAATTCAGTAGTGATTTTCTAGCATTGTCCAGAGAGAACATAAGCCAGCTTTCCACCATCATTTGAACAAATTCCTTGTGTTGGACAGATGTAGTTTATCAGGCTTGATTGTATTCCATTTTCCTTTGTTTTAGATTTCATACTACCAGGTACCATCTTAGATAACCACAGTATGGATAATGGGGTACTCTGTGTGGTAATATGACTATCCCTTATTATAAACAAATAAATTGGCATTTGGCTTACATGTTAATTTTTAAAAATAAACTTAGTTAAAAATACAAATATAACATCATTCTTTCATAAATTGGTTAGTGTAAATCAGGCCTAATCAGTTCTGTGTATGCAGGGAAAAATGGATTTTATGAAGTTATAGAGCTGAGGATCATACTCAGGAATAAGTCTCTTTTTGTAGAAGGTAGGGATCATAGTCTTATTCTCGGATACCCAGTGCTTGGCACATGGTTGGGGCTCAATTTAATGTATTAATGAAACTCATCATTATTGAATTTCAGAGATCGAAACTCCAGACCTCTATTGAGAACAGCTATAGACATTTTATGGCTTTACTCTTAGATTTATTCTCATGTCAAAAGAGCAGTTTTGGCTTTTCTTTAACTCCGCAGAATCGGTTCATTAAGTGACGAAAATAGAATTCTCTAAACAAATCAGAGCCTAAAAAGGCAAATAAAAGGTGTATGCATTTATTAGAAAAAAGGGGAGGGACCGTGCATTTGAGAACAAAGACAGTCTGTTTTATTGTTTTTATTGTTTAACTAATACTTTAATTTTATTTTTTTAGACCTTATTGCAATATGCAAGCAACAAGAATGCCTCAGAACATATGGTGTATCTTCTGGAGGTATATCGACTTGCCATCCAAAGCTTTGCCAGTGCACGCCCATATTTAACTACTGAATGTGAAGATGTCCTCTTAGTGCTTGGCAGATTAGTACTGTAAGTTTAAGTACTTAAGTCACTGTTAAAATTGAGTACTTTAGATTGTAATGTTTGCCTGACTTCTCTTTACTGTGACATCACGTTATTCAGAGCACCGAAAGTCATACCTTTGAATGGAATTTCCTTTGCTCTGAGTCTTCATACTCTGGTTCCCAGGAGATAAAGTATAAGTGAAGCTCCAGCCAAACATAATCAACATAATCTTTAATTGCCTCCAGAGTCTCTTTTTACTCAGGCTTAGCATCCAAGAATGATACATTTTCTTTCTGTCCTTAGGTATAGATCAATATAAGTAACAGAGTATCTGGAAACTGTAGTGGTCTTTGAGGGGAAATAACTATGAAATTTTTCAGTTCAATTACGTTATTTGAACTAAGAATAATTTTACTAGCAGAAAATATCAGGATATATATAAGATTACCACCCTGAGTCCATGATAATTTAGCTGCTGTTTTAATATTTGGCTGCCTAGTAGCAGATAAAATTACACCTTTAACGTAATTTTCATCTGCAAATTGAAAAGGTACAACAGCTATTCAGTTTTTAGATTGGTTTAGTTTACAGGTTGTTTGGAAGGATAACTTCTAATCTGTGAGAGGTAAAGAAATGGCCTTCCCAATCCTTCTTTTCCTCTGCAAGTGACAAGAACCTACGTAGATGACAGTTACATATATTTATCTCTTTATCAGCTGAATTGACAGTAGCATGAGCTCCTGTTTTTGTCTTCTGGAATCAGAACGGTTCTATTCAAGTACCCTCCTATACCCTAATAAACTAAACTGCTTGGAATATTTTTTCTAAAAGGAATATATTATTACCAAATGTTTTAAAGCCACAATGTAACTATAAAGCCTCCTGGTTTTTCTTTTTCCTCTTTTTTAAAGTTGAAAAGCCAATATAACTATGTTGAAAATTTTAAAGAGTAAGAAACAAATTTCAAATAGTCTAAACAAATGTAAAATGTATATTCAGTGTCATTGTCATACTGTATTTGATTATGTTTATAACCACATTTATATCCTGACTTCATTATTTTACATTATAGGAGTTGTTTTGAATTACTGCTTTCAGTGTCTGAAAGTGAACTGCCATGTGAAGTCTGGGTACTCTTCCTTCAGTCTCTACAGGTGAGTTGATTTGGGCTGAAAAAAGATCACTATTTAGATATCCAAGACACCTAGTTAATTTCTCCCAGCAAACTGAAATGGAAAATTTGGAAGAAAAACAAGTATATTGTATATTGATATTAAGTTCATGAAATTTTGAGAAAGAGGTCTTCCAAATGAAGGGGTGTGTTAAAAATTGCTTTTGTCTTTCATTTGGTTTTGTTAGTCTTTATATAGCTTAGGAATCAACACAAGTTTTCATTACTCAGAAACAAAGTTTAAAAGCAAAAGCAAAGTTTTAGACAGAATAAAGCTATTAAAAATGTAAAATTGTATGTGGTTATAAGGTAGCAGTATTTGGATCATTCTAAGTACACTTATCTAGTAATTTCCCCCTAACACTTCAGGGATTGTGTCTAGCATTGTAAGTCTCTCAAACAACCAAAATAGTCATCATAGATTCTATTCATGCATTTTACTTACAGAAGAGCTACATTGGCTCTCATATTGGCTTGATTATCAGCTTTCTGAATAGGTGAGCACATCAGAAAGTTTATGGAGGATAGAGTAGGATAGGAGGAAAATACAACAGGAGGCAAATTTGCATGTTACTGATAGAGACAGAAAAACTATTCTAAAAAATAGACAATGGTAATAGCGGTCATTCATTATCACTGTGTACTAAATACTGCTCTACTGTTTTATGTGTTTTGTGTCTTGTAATCAAATTACAAACCTTATAATGTAGGGATCATTTGAATCTCCATTACAAACAGGGAGACAGGAGAGAGTGTTGATTAGCTTGCCCAGAGTTACACTCAGATTTATAGCCAGAGCTTGCTTTTTGCCAGCTGCTCCTCGAGGACACAGACTGTGTAGTAGTCTGGACCTGTGTCGTGTAGGCACAAGTAAGGATTTGAATATTAACAGACATACTTCATTATCTGGAAACTTCTTTCCTCTGGGATATATAACCCAAAATGAAATGATAATAATGTTAGTCTTTTTCTTTTGGCGGAAAAGAGGATTGTTTTTGGTTGTGTCCTTGGCCTATTTTAAATTTTTTTTTTTAATTCTGTTCATGAGAGTCAGAGAGAGAGGCAGAGGCAGAGGGAGAAGCAGGCTCCCCGCCTAGCAGGGAGCTCGATGGCGGGACTCGATCCCAGAACCCTGGGATCATGCCCTGAGCCTAAGGCAGACGCTCAACCATCTGAGCCACCCAGGCGCCCCGAGAAATTCCGTGGCCTATTTTAATCCCTGTGATGTGATCCTAATTCCTCACATATTCATAAAACTGCTAAAATCATCTTTCATACATAACACACTGATTTTGTCACACTATGTTTTGAGGCCTGCCAGTAGTTTTGTCCTGTCATACAACAGTCTAGAAGGGCAAATCTCGTTATTCTTGTTTGGGTTGTTACTATTATTTATAATAGTATTATTTGCAGAGAGAATACTGTCATATTTCTTTATTATTTTCTTAGATTGTATGCCTGCATAAAATATTTGCCTTTTCCCTCTACCTGTGTGTCTTTTCCTACTATTTATCATACAGGATATATTTTTGAATATGTGTTCAATAAAATAAATGCAGTAGAGGTACAGATAAATGTAAGACATGGTCCCTGTTGAAATCTAAAAGGTTAAAACCCTGAAGTTTCGTTATTTTAGTGATAAATGGACAAGGCAGCAGATAGTTTTGAGGAAAGTTTTGGTAAGAGAATAGTTTTATCAGAGCAGGCCACAGAGAGAACCCTCTCATTCACTGTTTTCAGCTTGTGTAACCCTTCCGGGTCTTTTACCTATGGATATGAAAATATACCCTGAAATGGATTTTCTAATAAACAAAAATGAGATCCTATTTTTTGCAACTTTTTTAAACCTAATTTTATCACAGATGAATAAGTTTGTATGTATAGTTCTCCCTTATTTGGAATGCCTGTGCTTCTGTTATGTGGTTGCACCATAAATTATTTTGCCAAATATTTGTTATTTATTGTAAATAGTGCTAAAGTGAACTTCTTGTGCTGGTATTTCTGTATCGTAGATTTCAAGATGTGGACTCATATTTTTTTTTACCTTAAAAAAAAAAAAACAAATTTAAGTTTTGAAATGATTTTTAAAATTCTACCATAGTTGTTTTTTTTTTAAGATTTTATTTTTTTATTTGTTTGAGAAAGGGAAAGTGAGAGGGAGAAGCAGACTCCCCGCTGAGCAGAGAGCCGGATGTGGGACTCGATCCCAGCACTCTGGGATCATGACCTGAGCCAAAGGCAGACACTTAACCGACTGAGCCATGCAGGCACCCTCTACCATAGTTTTTAAAGACTTTAGTATTACCCTTTAAAAGTAACATTGCTATAATATATACCTGTTGGCAACAAAGGATTATACACATCATTCTTATGCAGAATATACTGTATTTTGAACAGATGAAAAATAGAAAGCTGCTTTTATTTTTAACCCTGACTGTGGTCTTTTATTTTAGTTTCTGTGTATCATGGTGGATAGTATTATTTTCTGCCAAAGTGTGATGACACAGGTCAAATATTACATATAAGGTAATCAGACACTGCAAATTCTGAAATTTTTACATGGAATCTTCATCTTCACTGTAGAATAAATGCCTGTCAGCCTAAGTTAAGGAGAAAGAAGCCCGAGGACAGTTCAAGCCCTTAAAGGAAAAATTGCAGCATCGGTTAAATACTGCTGTTAGTAAACTATTAAGTGGAAATAGCACTTTCTGTGTCAATTCTCAATTTTAAACCCTTTCTCTGCAGAAGGTAACTCAGCACATTGGGAGTGCATGTGTTAAAAACCTATAATTTTGACATTAAAGTTAAGGGAAAAAATGAATTTTATTTCTTATATTTCACTTAAGTGACTATAAGATTATATTCTTAGGTCTGTGGACATCATTAACGTATATTTTCCAGAGAATATTGCTGTAAATGGGAGCTTATGTTTCTTGAGAATTTCAGCATTCTAAAATAAGAGAAAACACATTAAAATTTTAGAAGATGGGAACAACCAATAATCCTCACTAGTAATAGAGGACAGTGGAGACATATACTTAATCTTTTATGTCAAGTTAGATTTCTGACCCCTTTCTCCTGACCCTTTGTGTACATAAATATTTTAAAGAACAAACTATTGACAATTATATTTTGTTTTCTGAGGACATAGAATGATAGCCAATAACTTAGACTTACCATGACATTTTATATAGAGCCACTTTTCATTTAAAAAATCATTTGATAGAAGAATTTAAACAATGAAAAAATGTGTCAATTGGCCTCATTAAGTAATATTTCTATTAGAAGGAATAGGTTGTCTTTGTGAGTACTGCAGAATCCTTTAAAAGAAAGCTGAACAGTGGCCTTAAAATAATTTAGTAATGTGAGGTTGTAAATTGAATTGTGGTGAAAATTTTACCTAAGGTGAATTTAAGAAAACATTTTAAAGGTGCCCTTTAATAGTGGAAACACCCTGGTTTCATTTTTTAAAGAAAATAGTAATAGGGGCGCCTGGGTGGTTCAGTCGTTAAGCATCTGCCTTCAGCTCAGGTCATGATCCCAGCATCCTGGGCTTGAGCCCCACGTCGGGTTCCCTGCTCAGCGGGGAGCCTGCTTCTCCCTCTCCAGCTCCCCCTGCTTGTGTTCCCTCTCTGTCGAGGATAGGTTTTTTTTCCTGCTTATTTCTTTTTAGGAAATGCAAGATAATAGTTCCTTTTATAGATGTTCAGATACATTGAAAAGGCAAAACTCTTTTTTATATTGCTTATTAGCCTGTTTTCTGGATGTGCTGTTTTTGTTTTAGGAGTCACATGATGCATTATTGGAATTTGGGAATAATAACCTACAAATATTGGTTCATGTTACCAAGGAAGGGGTGTGGAAAAACCCAGTTCTTCTTAAAATTCTGTCTCAACAGCCAGTAGAAACAGAAGAAGGTAAGCCTTAAAACTTCACTGACTATATTGAAGGAAGATTTAGATCTAAGAGAATTAGAATTCATTAATGGGTTAAAATTTTGTGAGTATCACCTGTGTATCTATACCCAGTCTGTTCTCCTTTGAATAGTAAAAACTAACCGTTAGCATTTAATGTTTTGCCTAAATATTCTTGCATTTTTAGTAGTGTTTTAAATATTCCTTGTACTTACTTTAAAATGTTGCATTGAGTAACAGTGTTTATATGAAGTTCCTGAGATACAAATGAATAATCTGTTTCTAGTCTTTGGTATATGGTAGAGCTTTGCTCATATATTGTTCACTGGTTACTACAACTAAGACCATGAAAAAAATTACTTTTTTATTTTAAACGTATGAAATATTGGAATTTAGCATTTTGTAGAGAAATGCAAAGAATGAACATTTTTATTTGCAAAATTATTAGTTTAAGACCAGAAGATTTGTGGATTTGAACTGATATTTGCATTTTAGGCACACAAAATTATCTCATTTAATACCACCAATTGTGATTTCATTTGTTTTAAGTTAGTAGAAAATTAAAAGGATCACATTCTGTTAAGTATGTTTCTGGAATAAAAATGAAGTTCAGAAGAGTTTTTATACTTTTGGCATGTCTTTAATTTAGATCTTGAACAGACAATTTGAATATTGATGCCTTAAAATATCCCAGTTATCTTATTCATTCATCAAGTTTGACAACCTACTATATACATGCTGTTTGGTTTTCTGTATAGTGAGAAGATTGGCAGTAAGAGTACTTAAGAGTTTTCTCTTGGTTCCTTTTCTCTGCTAATTCTACTGCTTATTAGTCACACTGATGAGGGAAAAAAGAATAAGAGAAAGAGCTGTTAAATAGAAAAAGGTTGGTTTTACTGTTTTCTGTTGAGGTTCCCAGTAAATGTCATCCCTTTTCATACATAGATGGAGGCTAAAATATCACTTTTCTTATTAATTTAAGTTGCTTAGAGGACAGAGCCAAATAGTTTCAGAAGAATCCCAGAATTAGGCAGATCCCAGTCCAGACGAGGCTTGACTAGGGCCGGGAAGAACGCTTACTCTCTTGCTCTCTATAGGCAAGCCTAAGCCCAAGAGGAAGAAGGGTGGAGTGGTGTTAAATGTCCCCACTTTATTTTCTCTTGATGTACTAATCAAATACATCACCCCATACATCAAATACATCACCTCAGGAATTAACAGTACTTAATTTCTTTTCATATAGAAAAAAATCAAGAAATGGGGAGAAGCACTATTCTCCTAACGTCTCGTGGTATCATATCTATTCAATAAAAATTAAGTACCCACTATCTATAAGACTCTGAGTGGGTACAGAACACCTACATATCGAAGGAATTATTCTGTGAACTGCCATATAAGTGGCAGTTCATATAAGCCTATATAGTCTGCCTACTTTCTCAGTTGGCCCTTAACTTAATTTCAGGTCAGGAGATTAGGAAGATTCTTTTATGGCTCCACCGCCCTTGTAGCCCAGGTATTAACATATATTTGAAACTAGAAAGCAGTGACTATCATCTCATTGATTGTCCTCTGTTCAATGATGTACTAATCAGAAGCATAAAAGTACACATTTTTTTAGCCTCCAAGGAACTCAATAAATGCTTTTGTTTATTTTTTGGATAAAAAAAGATTTTTATTTTTCCTGGGGTGCCTGGGTGGCACAGTTGGTTAAACATCTGACTCTTGGTTTTGGCTCAGTGTGATCTCAGGGTGCTCGGATCGAGCCCTGCATTGGGCTTCATGCTCAGAGTGGAGTCTGCTTGAGATTCTCTCTCCTTCTCCCCCTGCTCCCCCTCCCCCACATTCTCTCTCTCTCCTTCCCTCCCTCCCTCTCTGGAGTAAATAAATAAATAAACAAAAGATTTTTATTTTTCCTGCTTTGAATTCTTGAATTTTGTGTCCTCCCCATCCCCTAAAAAAACAGTTTATTACTGAAGTATGTAATAAGTACCAGTTGTTGGCACTTCTGCCTGGCATAGTCGGCAGGGAAATAATGGGTTCTTCCACCCAGATGTTAGCCCAGGTACTGAAGGCCTTTCCATCCCCAGCGGCCTATCACAGAAGGTGGGGATGGCAAGACCACGCCCAGCTAAGGCTGCACTGATGGTTCCCATCCTGAGCCCCAGGACTCACGGAACTGCCCCTCCTCGCAGCGGTGATGGCAACAGCCGCCTGGATCCAGGCAGCCCACAGACCAGGAGACCTCAGCCCACCATCAACAGTGGGGACCCCACCACCATAAGGGAGTGATTCCAACTCCAACTCAAAGGACACCCAGAGCTACCATCTGGTATCTGCTAGTTTTTCCAATTGACTTCTACCCTACCCGGCACCCTCTTCCCCCTACTTTCCCATAACTTATGACATCAAAACAATGGCTTTTCCCCTTTTTCCTTGAGACTCAAGAGGGCCAAAGCTACCGTCTTTTGGTTTTTTTTCCTCTCTCCCCTACTAAGGGTTGAAGGAAGGGTTCCGTCCTTGTTCAGAGTCACCAACTCCTTTCCCTAAATTAGGCTGACAAGGAACCAGCTCCTGTACCTCCTCCTGGTTTTATTCCCACCCCAGTTTATTTTTGTGTCCCTTCTACCCCCTACCTCTGCAGCCATTTTATGAATTGTCATGTGCCACTTGAGCCTCCAGTAAAAACAAAAATGGGCTTTCCTGTTAAAAAAGGAAAAAAAAAAAGGCTGTTTTTAACGACCTTAAATGTTACCATTTTTTTACATGATGAAGTATACACAAGGTAAACTCTCATGATCTTTGCGATTTATTTTTAAATGGTTCAGGAAAAGAAAAGCTAAGTAAAGAAATACAACAAAACAGTTCAATTGTTGAATATAGGTGAAAGAAAGGATATATGATTAAAAATTATTTTGTAAGGGCGCCTGGGTGGCTCAGTCGGTTAAGCAGCTGCCTTCGGCTCAGGTCATGATCCCAGGGTCCTGGGATCGAGCCCCGCATCGGGCTCCCTGCTCAGCGGAGAGCCTGCTTCTCCCTCTCTCTCTGCCTGCCGCTCCCCTTGCTTGTGTTCCCTCTCTCTCTGTGTCTCTGTCAAATAAATAAATAAAATCTTCTAAAAAAAATTATTTTGTACTGGGGTGCCTGGGTGGCACAGTTGGTTGAGCATCCAACTCTTGGTTTTGGCTCAGGTCATGATCTTGGGGTCCTGGGATTGAGCCCCGCACAGGGCTGTGTACTCAGCGGAGAGTCTGCTTGGGCTTCTCTCTCTCCCTCTCCCCCTCTCACTTGGACTCTCTTAAATAAATAAGTGAAAATTAAAAAAAAATTATTTTGTACTAAAATGACAAAAATACAGAAAGAATACAGCTGGGAATGAGACTTGTCATTGTACGCTTTATTTTCATTTTAAATATTGAAATGTATGGCTGGATTTCCTTTTTAAAAAACAAAGTTAAGGGGCGCCTGGGTGGCATAGTCAAGTTAAGTGCCCGACTCTTGGTTTTTCTTCAGGTTGTGATCCCAGGGTTGTGAGATGAGCCCCACATCGGGCTTCGTGCTCAGTGTGGAGTCTGCTTGAGATTTTCTCTCCCTCTTCCTCCGCCCCTTCCGCTTGCGCTGTTTCTTGCTCTCTAAAATAAATAAATGTTTAAAAATAAGTAAATAAAAAAGTTAAGATGTATAACTTGAAATGAATTTTAAAATGCAAGATTAGGACGCCTGGTTGGTTAAGTGACTGACTCTTGGTTTCAGCTCAGGTCGTGAGATCAAGCCCTGTGCTGGGCTCTGTGCTCAGTGTGGAGTCGCTTGAGACTCTCTCTTTCTCTGCCCCTCCCCCATCTGTACTCTCTTGCTGTCTCTGAAATAAATAAATAAATCTTAAAAAAAAATAAAATGTAACATTGGTTTGTGTGTTAAAAGTTGATACAGTGGTGTAATTGGTTGTAGTATATTGAGTAAAGTAGTTTTACCTCATAGAAATAATAGCTACAATTTAGAGTGTTTGTTATGTGGTAAGCACCATGTTAATGCTTTCCATATCTCATTTAGTCCATAAACCAGGTAAGATTATACATGCCCAAGGCCACATAGTTAAAATTGGAGGGCAGAATTTGAACCCAGGTGAGGAGATATTAAAAGTTTTTGATTGAAGAGTGATAACCACTCAGTTGCAAAATACATGGTTTTATTAAACTCCTCTAATAATGTAAGGCATCGTACTTAGTGCTGTAGGGAATACAAAAGTTAACAAGACATAGTATTTGTTTACAGATTGCTGATGGTGTAGGAAGGGAGATGACAAACATAATAGCAGCTAGTATTGAGCATTTACCCTGTGCCTGGCCCTGTGTTAACTATCTGATCTGCATTACTGGTATTTCATTTATGATTGGTTCAGCTCTGTGAGGTAGCTATTACTAACTTTTTTACAGATGAAGAAACTTGAGGCTCAGAGAAGTCAGTTAATTTGTCCAAGGGTCTCACAGCTTAGTATGTGCCAGAGTCATGATTCAGCCTCACATTGGTGGTTCCAGAACCTGAGATCTTAACCTCTTTACACTGTAATCCTTTATTCCTGTACTTAAAGAGAAAAGTAAGTGTAGTAAAAGAAGTAAAATGCTGTGAAAATTTAGAAGAGGGTAGGATGTATAGATGACATGCCTGTATTCATGGTGGGATTTGTGAATATGCTTACAACCTGGTAGGACAAATAAACAGCAGAATCTGATGTTAGGCAGAATAGGATATTGGGGTGGCAGATGTGGCAGGCAATATATGGAAGAATTAGATTGGAGAGTTTAAAAAAGAATTGCTAGGATACAATAAGGATATAATAATAATTGAAGGACAGAGTTGGTAAGGAAGGATAATGCCAAAATTTCATTTCTGTATGATTGAGAGAATACCATTACTGAAAATAGAAGGAATGAGGAGCTATTTGGGAGATATGATTATGAGTTCATTTTGTGGAATTTAGTGCTTGTGAGACCAAAATGGAAAAATCCAAGTGGAAGTGATCTGTTTTCCATCCATACTTCTTGACCTTGACTACATATTAGAGTATCTATGGAATTTAAAACCAACACACACACTCTCCCTCCCCTTCTCCCTCTCCCCCTTTCTCTTCCTCCCTTCCTCCCTCTCCTTCTCTTCTTCCCTCTCTCCCTCCTCCCACCCCAGGACCAGGCTTTACCTGCTAAATCAAAATCTGCAGAGTTGGAGCTCTAGAATCTAGACCTTTTTGAAGTACCACAGGAAATGGGCACTTCCCACCTATATAGAATGAACTGTATGATATATTTTAGTGGGAAAATAAATAGGTCCTCTGTACTCAGAATATTTCTGGAATGATAAACAAGAAATTGGAAACAATTGTTTTTTGGGGAAGGAGACTAGAGTACTGGAGTTAGGGCAGAAAGGAGACAACTTTAACTTTACACCATTTTTTGTGCTTTTTGAATTTTGTGTCATGTGCATATATGGTTATTACCTGTTTTTGTAAAGAATTTTAAAAACTATAAACAATAGCCAAACTATGGAAAGACCCCAGTTGTCCCCACCAGCTGATAAATGGATAAAGAAGATGTGGTGTACACACACACACACACACACACACACACACAAAATGGAATATTACTCAGCCATCAAAAAGATTGAAATCTTGCTATTTGCAACAACGTGGATGGAGCTAGATTGTATTATGCTAACCGAAATAAGTCAGAGAAAGACAAATACCATATGATTTCATTCATGTGTGGAATTGAAGAAACAAAACATATGAATCTAGGGGAGGGGGAAAAAGAGAGGGAAACAAACCATAAGAGACTTAATGATAGAGAATAAAATGAGGGTTGATGGAGGGATGTGGGTGGGGGTGGGCTAGATGGGTGATGGGTTTTAATGGAGGGCATTTGTTGTGATGAACACTGGGTGTTGCATGTAATTGATGAACCACTGAATTCTCCTGAAACCAATAATTACATTGTATGTTAATTAACTAGAATTTAAATGAAAATTTGAAAAAATAAAAAACTGTACAGTTTTGATGTAGTTAAGACTGGGCCAGTGGTTTATCCCTCTCCCTGCAGTGGTTTATCATTAATATTAATGATTTCTACTCCATAGATGGCCTGTAGACATAGTAGCATGGACACCATCTGAGAGGCTTGTTAGAAAAGCAGAATCTCAGGTCCTATTCCAGACCTAGTGAATTAGAATCTGCATTTTAATAAGATACCCCTAGTTATTCAGGAGGCACTTTCAAGTTTGAGAAACACTATTTTAGATGAAACACCTAAACAGTTTGTTTGCTCA
The DNA here is from genome assembly GCF_004348235.1 of Phoca vitulina. Taxonomy (NCBI): domain Eukaryota; kingdom Metazoa; phylum Chordata; class Mammalia; order Carnivora; family Phocidae; genus Phoca; species Phoca vitulina. The sequence goes on along the minus strand of NW_022589705.1, from coordinate 70,390,936 downwards.
TGACTTGTATTGACATACAATATTATCCATTCTTTAAATAATGGTATATAATGATGTCACATACTTTTGAGTATCTGCTGTTCATAAATTGAGGGATTGTCTGGAACACTGTAAAAGTCAGTGGTCAGATGCGTAATATTTAATACGGCTCAGAGCAGCGTTTTCCAAAGTGTGTACTGAACCAGGAACATATATTTTACATTGTACTAATAATATGTGTAAAAGGGTTCTCTGGTCAAATCAGTTTGGGAGACATTGGGTTAAATAAAAGTGAACAGTTTTCTTTATTGCAGGACTGTTCAGAGATTTGACCAAGGAATCCTTTTTTTTTCTAGGACTATCTCTCAGGTCTTTTGGTCGGTGGAACACACTTTGAGAAATTCCTGGTTTAGAGGAAAGAACACCACTGGCTTTGGAATCCTTGGCAAGTTACCTAATTTCTCTGAATATTAATTTTCCTAACCTTAAAGTGGGGATAATAATACTTGCCTTGGTGGTGGTGTGAAGAATAAATGAAAGGTATATAGAAACATTCAGCCTAAAGCTTGGTACCTCTTAAAAGTGTTCAAGTGGTAGTTGTTAATATTACATAGGTTACTTCTTTTTCTTGCACTTATGCTTACAGTTCAATTCCGTATTCCTTAATATCCTTATCAGAAAGTGAGGGAGGAGAAAGTCAAATAATTAATTTTGATAAAATGTTAGTAGTTTTATTAAGAGGTTTGGTGTTCAGAATAAAACTACTAAGTAATGTGGGAATCATTAGCAAATTTATTTTGCTCTCTGCTCCATTAGATGAGTATTGAGGTCAGAATAAACTTCCTAAGTATATCAACTGAATTTTTATTCAGTTGATACAACAAACCAACAACAAAAGATATCAAACTTTCATCTTAACCTTGATGTATTATGAGGTATGTTATCAAACTTTTATTTTTCCTTTTTTCTAGTCAATAAATTGATTGCACAAGAAGGACCTTCCTTTCTGCAGATGCGAATAAAACATTTGTTGAAATCTAACTGCATCCCTCAGGCCACTGCTTTATCAAAACTGTGTGCAGAATCAAAAGAAATTTCAAATGTGTCATCTTTTCAGCAAGCCTATATCACATGCTTATGTTCCATTCTCCCTAATGAAGATGCAATTAAGGAGGTGAGTGAAGCAAATAACTGCTCTTTTCATTCACACTTATGAATTTAATAGATTTTGGTAAATGTTGCATGGCAGGATGAAAACCAAGACTTATTTTTTTTCCCCTGACTACTGAAAAGTGCCATTTTACTTGCATATAACTGTTCAACAGATTGAATATATAGTTGTCTTGTAGGTGGATTTGAAAAGTGGATAATTAAAGAATATGCAGATGGGTATTTATGTGTTTGGGCAATGGTTTGCTTTGAAATCTTCAAATGTGAAAGTTATTTTAATTGATTTCTCTGTGTTTGGGAAATGCCGAAATTATTAATACTGACATCAAGGGATAAACTAAACAGAATGGCATTTAGCTTTAGTTTAAGTTACTTCATACATGTAAGTGTAAGCAGAGAAGTGTGGGACTTTAGAACCCATGAATACATTTTGAACTATTAAGTGGACAAACTGGATACCATGGAAAATAATAAAGCAATTGAGTCTTTTTAAAAAACTATTTTATCAGTCAGATTACATTTTTTTAACCTGAATCATTTTCTTTAAAAAAGTGGAATTTGCTTTCTCTAATAGTTTTTGATACATTATACGGAGAAAGATGAGGAGTTCCTAGCTATATTCCATCATCTACCTATAATTCTCTTAGATCTGATAGATGGATTCTCACTTTACCTCTACACTGAACTTTTCTTATTAAAGGTAAGAATTCCAAGGGTCTGGTTTATGACATAAAGTAATTCTTAAACTTTAATGACAATTTCAACTTACAGTTTTATATATAATTTCCTGTTCCAAATGCAACTCTCTCTTTCTACCTCCCTCACTCCAGGACCAAAAATCTGTTAATCCTTTCACCTGTTCACTGTCCCTCATCCTTCTCATGTACTCATTTCCCTCCTTACTCTCCTTTTCCATAGTCAATCAAAATTATCACTCCCTCAGCTCCTCCACTGGTTTCTCCCTTAATTGTGCTTATTTGACTAACCAGCATCCTGATTATCACTAAATCTTTACCTCCTCTATATCTTTACCTGCACCAGTGGGGTCAGACTTGGGTGGGAGAAAACCAGCCTACTGATTTTACTTGAAATCAGTCACACTAAATTTTTTTAGGCCATTCTCTTTCCACTTCATAGATTACTATTTCATACTTTGTTATTTTTCTTCAGACCTATATTGTAATGCCTTCTGCCCCATTGCACTTTCCATTGATGAACTTTCTCCCTATTTCTCTGAGGAAATTGAGGCATTTGGAAGAGAATTTCCAAAGCTGCTTCCATGACATCTGTTCACCTACCTTTATCTATGCATGCATACCTTTGCTTCCATTACTAAAGATAACTCTATCTGTTCTCCTACCTAAGGCAATCCCCTTGACTTCAGTATCACATCCCATCTGCCCTCACCCCCTCAAGAATAATGCTACACTACTTCTTTTCTCTACTGCATCATCAGTTACCCCTCTGCTGTAACCATCCTGTCAGCATGTATGGTGTTCTTTCTTTCATCTTTAAAAAGGAAATCTTTAGATTCCACTTCTCCTTCCAGAGACCACCCCATTTTTCTCCTGGCCTTTCAGCATAATTTCTTGATTGCATTGTGTGAATTTACTGTTCTGACGTTTTTCTCTTTGAACACATTGTTTGTTTTATAAGATTTTATTTATTTATTTAGAGCTCCAGATGTGGGGGGCAGAGGGAGAGAGAGAGAGGGAGAGAGAGAGAGAGAGAGAGAATCTTAAGCAGACTCTGTGCCGAGTGCAGAGCCTGACATGGGGATCAAGCCCCATGACCCTGAGATCATGACCTGAGCCAAAATCAAGACTCAGATGCTTAACTGACAGAGCCACCCAAGCACCCTTGAACACATTGTAATATGGCGTTCGCCCCTGCCAGTCCACCACATCACTAAATCTAATGATGATTTCTCAGTTTTCATCTTAGTCTGACTTGTTTGTCTTTTAAACTTTTAACGGTTTTCCCGCTTGGATTCTAGGATATAACTTACTCTCTTGGTTTTCTGTGCACTTGACTGGTCAGTCTTTCTCAGTTCTGCCTTGCTCTTCCTCCTCATCTCTCTGATGAGTAAAAGTTGCAGTACTTTAGGACTCTCCTTGTGCGTCCTCTGTTTTCTACCTATACATGCTCCCTCGGTGATCTCTTTTAGACTCATGGCTTTAAATACCAACTATGGTCAGTATCTGAAATCTCCAGCCCAGCCCTCTCCTCTGAATTCCAGACTCATATCCAGCTGCCTAATCACTATCTCTACTGGCATGGCTAATAACATCTCCAGACTTCACATGTCCGTAATTAAGCTCCTGATCTTCCTGATATTAGGGCTTTGTTTTTACGGGCTTTCTTCTGAATGAAGGCTGTAGCCGTCCAGTCTCAGTGTTGGAAGTGGAGGTGGGCAGGTAGTGAATAACTAGCTGCCATTTTTTTGAGTCCTTACTATATGTTAAGCACTATGCTAAATGCTTTATATAGATTGTCACATTCAGGGGCGCCTGGGTGGCTCAGTCGTTAAGTGTCTGCCTTTGGCTCAGGTCATGATCCTGGGGTTCTGGGATCGAGCTCCACGGGAAGCCTGCTTCTCCCTCTCCCACTCCCCCTGCTTGTGTTCCTTCTCTCGCTTTGTCTTTCTCTCTGTCAAATAAATAAGTAAAATCTTTAAAAAAAAAAAAAGATTGTCACATTCAGTTCTCACAACTCAGAGGTAGCTCCATTTTATTGGTGAGGAAAGACGCTCAGATCAAGTAATAGGTTTGTGCTTACATGAAAGTGGTTATGCTGAGATTCAAACCTGAGTTTGGTATACTATCACTAATATTATATTAAAGATACAGGGTAATAAATATTATCCTAGGTGATACATACCTAAGGGTTTATATGCCAAATGGTGTCTTAGGCATTGGGGAATCCACAAGCCTCTGAACTGGCCTCCTTGTTTACACTCTTGCCCTCTACATTTTATTCTTCCCAAAAGTAACTAGAATAATCTTTTTAAAACTTAAGTGGGGCCATGTCACTCCCTTGATCAGAACCACTCAACAGCTTTCCATCTTCTTCAAAATAAATCCAGAAGTCTTTATTGTGTGTGTCATGGCCTCTGGCTACTTCTATAAGTATCTCTGACAGTATCTTGTACAACTTAATGCTCACTGCTCTCTAGCCACCTTGTCTTTGCTGCTGTTTGAACAAACCAAGCATATTCCTGACTTAGAGCTTTGTAATTGCCATTTCCCCTGCCTGGAATGCCCTTCCACAAGATCATTTGGATGGCTTGTGCCCTTAACATTCACATTCCTCTTCAATATTGCCATATCAGGGAGACCTTCCTCACTGTCCCGTCTAAAATAGTATCCTAGGGGCGCCTGGGTGGCTCAGTCATTAAGCGTCTGCCTTCAGCTCAGGTCATGATCCCAGGGTCCTGGGATCGAGCCCCACATCGGGTTCCCTGCTCTGCGGGAAGCCTGCGTCTCCCTCTCCTGCTCCCACTCCCCCTGCTTGTGTTCCCTCCCTTGCTGTGTCTCTCTCTGTCAAATAAATAAATAAAATCTTAAAAAAAAAAAAAAATAGTATCCTATCCCCCTACTTCGCACTCTTTTTCTTCAAGTAATACCTGTTGTCATTATTATAAATATATACAGATACATCTAAAATGGCCCTTCATTCTCTGTCCCCTTACCTGCCTGTTTCTTCTTTATGTTTATATTACTGCTACCGCTAGACATCATATTTGCTGCTGCTTTTCCTCCCACTAGATTGAAAACTGTAAGGATGGGGACATAGGTTTGTTCACTGCTGTATCCCTGCACTCTAGAAGAATACTTAGCAGCGTAATAGGCATTCATGAGAGACTAACTATAAGCCTGTTTGCTAATTTATTTGTTTGCATTGTTGAGAAGGGTAAGGGGATAGGAGGCTGCTTACCTCTAATAACAGCTGCAATATTTTGTGTTTGGGAAACTTAATCATAATTAAGTTACAGTAATTGTTATATTCAACACCTGATATACACCAGAAGAATTCAGAAGAAGCGAAAATACTAGACCATGGGTTGATTCCTCTTCATTCTATAACAGTAACAACTTTTCCTTTAATGTCTCAGCCTTTGTTTATTTAAAACTTGTTTTATTTTGTTTGTAGCATTGTATGAGACATTGATAAAAACAGAAGAATATATATTGCCTAGTTTGGTTGCCAGAAACAATTCTAGGAAGATAAATACTAAGCTGTATGCTATTGCCCCTAAATTCAGTAGAAGTGTAGAATCTTTGTGGACTGGCATATAAGGCTTTATAAAAATTGATCCTTTAGTTGCACCTTGAAATGATGGTAGGGTTTGGATGGGTAGAAAGAATGGTTTTGGGATAACTGCCTGTGATAGTAAAGGCAGAGAAATGAACGTATAAATTACCGGGGGCCACTAGAGCACGCCTTGCCACGGCAGAGTACGGGTTGAGGTCTTAGGAGAAATAAGACCTCTTGGGTGGGGAGAAGGGGAAGTCCTTGGGGACTCTAGTGCATTAGAACTTAGGTTTGAGGGGCGCTTGGTGGCTCAGTCGGTTGAGCATCCAACTCTTGGTTTCAGCTCAGGTCATGATCTGGGTCATGGGATCAAGCCCCACATCAGGCTCTGTGCTCAGCATTGAGATTCTCTCTCCCTCCCTTCTACCCCTCCCCTCGCTCACGCGTGCTCTCTCTCTCTTAAATAAATAAATATTGGGGCGCCTGGGTGGCTCTCGGTTAAGTGTATGCCTTCCACTTAGGTCATGATCCTGGGGTCCTGGGATCGAGCCCAGCATCAGGCTCCCTGTTCAGTGGGTAGTCTGCTTCTCCCTCTCCTTCTACTCCTCCCCCCCGCCAGTGCTCTCTCTCTCAAAGTCTTAAAAATAGTAATAATAATAATTAAATATTTTTTAAAGAAGAAAGATTTGATGCAGTAGAAAGTAGGACGGTTTTGAAGGTAGGAAGTAAAATGACTGAAATAGTGTTTTCGGAAGCTTAGACAGAAAGAGGATGTATTAGGTTTAGAAGAGGTTGCATTTAGGGGCACCTGGGTGGCTCAGTCGTTAGGCGTCTGCCTTCAGCTCAGGTCATGATCCCAGGTCCTGGGATCGAGCCCCGCATCGGGCTTCCTGCTCTGCAGAAAGCCTGCTTCTCCCTCTCCCACTCCCCCTGCTTGTGTTCCCTCTCTCGCTGTGTCTCTCTCTCTCAAATAAATAAAATCTTAAAAAAAAAAAAAAGTTGCATTTAGCAAGAGGAGAAAGAACAGGACTTGCTGATAGGACAGAAATAAGAGGATAATGTGCAGAGACGCTGTCAAGAGCCTCATAAGGCCTGGGAGACCAGAAGAATGGGAGTGTTCTGCTAACCGACTAGAATGGCAGAGGTGTGGACAACAGGGAGGACTTGGGAGAATAATCGGCTTTGTTTTATTCATGACCTGTCCTAGTTTAATAACAAGACAACAAAACAGGATTTTTTTCCTGAAGTTACATAATTAATTCCTTTCAACAAATTTGTTGAGTTTGTAAGGAATGGAGTTAGAGGAAATGTGATTTGATTCTGTACAACAGAGGTTGGCAAACTATGGCCTGTGGGCCAGATCCACCCAACTGCATGTTTTTGTAAATAAAGTTTTATTGGAACACAGTCATGCCCATTTGTTTATGGTTTATGGCTGTTTTTACTCTACAGTGGCAGAGTTGAGTAGCTGTAACAGAAACTACCAGGCCCACGAAGCTGAAAATATTTTATATCTGATACTTTATAAAAAATGTTGGCTGGCCTCTACTCTACAAGAATCAGATTTTCCAGTGTATAAAAACATTAAATATCATTTAGTGTAACCCTCTGTGTTTTACCAGTGATGAAACTGAGGCCAAGATGATAATGTTTCCAAGGCCCTACCTGCATTAAACTAGAGAGTTCAAACCCAGGTTGTAACACAGATCTCCTTGCTTCCTGGCAGTACAGTACAACTTACTTCCAGTTGGTAAACATGATGAGCCATGTTAAAATAGGAAACATCTTAGTGGTACATCATTCTGTTCAGATTTATACATTTATATACAGGTGTGATTTAAAACAGTTTTATAATGATTGGGATTAATTAGTTAAATATATCAATGTAAAAACATTTAGCACACATCATAAAATTATTTTAAAAGGAACACTGCTACCATCATAATTAGTCTCTTCTCCAGTGATGTTTTCTTTTGCAACTGACAACAGAATTAAAGAGAATTTTTAAAATTTGCTTTGGAAAAGTACTAATGAATCACTAGATGTTCATTAATTGGAGTTTAAAATCAGCATATGTTCTAAGGTAACTAGAGTTCTATACACATTTGCCATCTACTTCAACTGAGTTCAGGAGAAGAGTCAAATTAACTTGAGCAACAGCTGGGAATAAAAGTACTTGTATGTTGGCTCCTGTGGGTATCACTATAATGGTGTGTGTAATAGGAAACCTCTGATGGGGAAGATTTAGCCAGACACATAACAATTAAGATTAATTGAGGGGATCAGCTTGAAAGCCAAAATTCAGAACCCTGAATTCAGAAGTCAATGGAATCCCCAATTCTAGTTTCATTTAGAGTTGAATGAGATGATATTGCTATTAATTTTACATATGAAAGGTTTTTATTTTATTTTATTTTTTTTTTAAGATTTTATTTATTTATTTGACAGAGAGAGACGCAGCGAGAGAGGGAACACAAGCAGGGGGAATGGGAGAGGGAGAAGCAGGCTTCCCGCAGAGCAGGGAGCCCAATGCGGGGCTCGATCCCAGGACCCTGGGATCATAACCTGAGCCGAAGGCAGATGCCCAACGACTGAGCCACCCAGGCGCCCCCATATGAAAGGTTTTTAATTAAAGTTACAGATTTGGCCATGGCCTAGTGTCCCACGTGGATATTTCCTATATTTTTTTCATTACTGAAAGAGGAAATCTTTGCAAAGATCAAGTTTTCCACGTATAATATAAGAATAATGATGTTTTAAACACTTCTATTATTATGAAGAGCCAAGGAATTGGTCAGTAGAACTGTAGGCATAGTTAAGATAGGAGTCCATTTCAGTTTTAATCCCTGAATGCACTGTATCTTCAGTGTCTAATGTTAATAGACACAGCAGGAGAGGTTTGTTTCTTCTCTTGATGGGGAAATGAAAAGACAAACAGGACTTAATTTACTCACTAGTCTAACACTGTTGGGAATTGACACAGTCACTAGGTATAGATGATAAACAGAGCAAATACATTTAAACAGGACCCATTGAGAATTCAGTTTGGGAGTAGAAGAAAAAGTAAACAGGAGCATAGAAATTTGGGGTGTAGCTTAAATAAGAATCAAGATTAAGATGGATCCTGAGCAAGGAATAATAACAAAGTGTATAATTAAATTTAAAATTAAAATCTAAATAATTTTGCTTTATTATATGGGAAATGAATGGTACACTCAAAAAATACATTAAAGGTAAAACGGCTATATGAAGAAATTGAGGATTTGCCTATTTAAATAATTTCTTTCCTAAGGCAGAGTTCTTTTAAATAGCTTTGAAGAGATATCTTCCCAGGTGCCCCAGGTTTAAAACGTTATGAGGAACAAATTACTTGCATTATGCCTTAGAACTGATCAGGAAAATACTAGATTGAAAACTGCTAATCTAGAGAAAGATAAATGATAAACTATTTCAGTAATGGCACTGACCAGAATACTAGTTTACCTTGGTAGCCTAATCATGAAAATAAGTAGGCAGATACGCTGCCTCTGCTGACCTCCTCTTATGCCACTTGGCTACCTGTTGTACCATTGGTGTTTAATTGGCTGATTATTATGAAAGTCTTCTAATTGTATCTGTTCTTGTCCCCACAGTTCATTTCCTACAATATCCAAAGTTGCCTTTTTTCTTTTCTTTTTAAAATAGAAGTAGACATTGGGACACCTGGGTGGCACAGTTGGTTAAGCATCCAACTCTTGGTTTTGGCTTAGGTGGTGATCTCAGGGTCGTGAGATTGAGCCTTGTGACGGGCTCTGTCCTCAGCAGAGAGTCTGCTTAAGACTCTCTCTCCCTTTCCCCCCCCACCCCCATGCTCTTGCATGCTCTCTCTCTCTTAAATAAATAAATCTTTAAAAAATAAATAAACAAAAGACACTTTGTTTTGAGATAATTTTAGATTCACATATTATTGTAAGAAATAGTGTAGACCTGCTTTCCAGGCATTTAACATATATTCATTGGAGGACTCTTGTTAGGCACTAGAGACACAATGATGAACAAGACAAAAAGGAAAAGGAAGGAGACAGTATTCACATACTGTGAGACTGAGAGGGAGAGGTCTGATGGGAAATTAAGAGATCCAAGTTATCAGCATTTGAAACCAGAGAGCAAATAAGATTAACTTTTCAGAACCCCAGAAATTAGCTAAAGGCTTACTACAGTCCATGGAGGTTTTACTCAAGGAAAACAGATGAATCTCACTAAGAACAGTGAAGTTGGTGGCATTTTAACTTGCCCTACTTCTCATATCCTCCCCAGTTTCACAGTAATCTTGAAAACAAACACCCTCGAAACTACAGTAGCTATGAAAACCAGCAGCCTAGCAGCCAGCTGAGGAAGCAGAATGGATTTTGGAACTCGGCAAAAGCTTATCCCCAGAGAATTGTCAGTATTTGATCTTTCTGGCATCTTTCTGAAAAGCTCCATTCTCAAGACTTGTCTTTATTTGGCTCACAGCTCACCATGCCAAAAGCTCTGTCTTCAGTGTATTTGCCAGAAACAATCAGTGGTAATTGTTTAACATGACAATTTTCCTCAGACAATTGTCTGAGGAGGCATTACCAGTCAGGCTAACAAGAGACTGGCCAAAAAGATTAAAAAGAAAAACTGGGAGATGGGTTGTCCATAGGGGATTTTGAAAACCTCTGATATATTCCTAGAATTCTATAAGGTAACATGCATGTACAGGGCTATGTGTCTGGTGAGGAATGGGCCAAGATGGCCCTAATCCCTCACCTCCTGTGTACCCTGAGGCTCTCTGCACAAGTAGGAAAAGAAAGGCAAGGCAGAATTTTAACCTGCCTACTGAAATATTGAAAGTATGCCCCAACACACAGAGCCGCTTGGCAAAAGCACGGACTTACTTATTCAGGTATTTAAGTAAATTTCTTGAATATGTTGAACATGTAGCCACCCATTAAGCTAACCAAGCAGAGACTCGAGTGGCCACACATCTGACAAAGAATTCAGACTTTACAGAATTATTCTAAGAAAGTCATTAAACAAACAAATAGTAATAATCACAAGCCCTAAAGAGGTGGGGGAATCTGATTTCCACAGTTGCCACAATATATTACTTAAAATATCCACTTACCATGTAAAGAAACATGATAGTCCATACACAGGGAAAAAAACAGCCAGTAGAAACTTTTCCTAAGAACACCCAGATATTGGACTTACTAGACAAAGAATTATAAATCAGCTATTACAGATATAGTCAATTCTTGTCATTTGTGGTAGTTATGTTCTATATACTGACTGCAAACACTGAATTACCAAATACCGAAACCATTGCTCCTAGGGGAAATATGTGGTTAGGTTCCTGCAAGGCTCTGGTCGTGACATTTTTGTCAACTGAAGAGTACATAATTTTGTTCTATGTGTGCTTCTGTTAGAAGACACCTTATTTAATATATATTGTTGATTCACTAACATTGAACTCACAGGCAATAGCATGGTAACTCAAGCCTGAATGAAGCTTATCTAACACATGCATTTTTTCTGTGAGGCACATCAAAGCTTCTTGCACTTAGACAGCACTTCACTACACTGGGGGGCTATTTTAAACAGCAAAATCACCAATGAAAAGCATAAAAACGCAAAAAAAAAAAAAAAAGCCACTAAATAGAACATGAAAAAGACACTTGTTAGAGTATGAGAACTGAAACTAGAAGGCATAATGTCACTTTGGCCTTACCTGGGAACGTGCACACCAGAGGACTCACATTTTTCACCACTCTGTGCATGCTCATGAATGACTCTGAAAGCATCATGAGTGGACTTTGGAAATCAAAAATACATTTTAGCAAGTAGTCAAATTTGTGATTACAGAATCTGTGAATAATGAAGATCAACTCTATATTCAGAGAACCAAAGGAACCAAGTGTAAAGAATGAAGGGAAAATATGAGAACAGTGTCTCAACAAGTATAGATTAGAGAAATAAATACAAATTACAAAAAGGAACCAAATAAAGGTCTAGAGTGGAAAAGTATAATAATTGAAATTATTTTGCTAGAGAGACTCAACATCAGATTTGAATTAGCAGAAAAAAGAATCCGCAAACTTTGAATGAAAGAGGTCAATTGAGATTATCCAATCTGAGGAACACCTGAGCCCCAAAATATATGTGTTGACAGAATTGAAGGGGGAAATGATAATTCAAATATAATATTTGGAGACTTCAATACCCCACTTTCAATAATGGGTAAACCACTAGACAACAAAGAAATGAAGGGTTGAGCAACACTGTAAACCAACTAGACCTAGCAGACATCTATAGAATACCCAGCAGCAGCAGAATATACATTAGTCTCAAATGCACAGGGATCATTCTCCAGGAGAGACCACATTACTAGGCCACAAAAGAAACCTTGAAAAAATTTTAAATTTGATTGAAATAATACGGAGTATGTTCTTCAGCCACAGTGGAATGAAATCAGAAACGAGTAACAGGAGGAAATTTGGGAAATTCACAAACATAAAAATTAAACAACATCTTCCCAAATAAGGATTGGATCAAAGGAAAAAAACAAGAGAAATTAGAAAATATATTGAGATGAATGATGAAAGCACAACATACCATAATTTATGGGGTGCAGCTAAAGCAGTGCTTAGAGAGAAATTTATAGTTGTAAAATGTCAATCTTGAAAAAGAAGGTCTCAAGTTAAAAACCCTACCATCTACCTTAAAAACTAGAAAAGGAAAAGCAAAGTAAGCCCAAAGCAAACAGAAGGAAGGAGAGAATAAAGATTAGCATGTAAGTAACTGAAATAGAGAACATAAAATTAGTAGAGAAAAGTAATAAAGTTGGTTCTATGTAAAGATCAATAAAATTGATAAACTTTTGGTTGGACTGAAAAGAGGAAAGAATACTCAAATCACTAAAATTAGAAATGAAAGAGGACATTACTACTGACCCTACAGGAATAAAAAAGATTATACAGGAATGCTATGAAGAATTAAATACCAAAAAATTAGATTTATTTAGATGAAATGGACAAATCCTTAGAATTTTTTTTTTAAAGATTTTATTTATTTGACAGAGAACACCCTGGACAAATGCTTAGAATTGATACAAACTATTAAAATTGACTCACAAAGAAATAGAAAATCTGAATATACCTATAACTAGTAAAGAGATTGGTAATTTAAATTTCCCACAAAGAAAAACCCACATCCACATGGCTTCAATAGTGAATTGTACAAAATATATATAGATCATAAAGTCTTGCAAATAACAGAAGAGAAAGGAATGTTTCCAACTCCTGCTGTAAAGCCGTCATTATCCTGATAACCAAAACCAAAGACATCACAAGAAGGAAAGCTACAGACCAAAATCCCTAAAGAATAGTGATGCAAAAATCCTCAACAAAAAACAGCAAGCCAGGGATGCCTGGGTGGCTCAGTTGGCTAAGCGTCTGCCTTGGCCTCAGGTCATGATCCCAGGGTCCTGGGATCGAACCCCATGTCAGGCTCCCTGCTCAATGGAGAATCTGCTTCACCCTCTCTCTCTGCCCCTCCCCCCTGCTCATGCGCTCTCTCTCTCACAAATAAAATCTTAAAAACAAAACAGGGGCGCCTGGGTGGCTCAGTCGGTTCAGCATCTGCCTTTGGCTCAGGTCATGATCCTGGGGTCCTGGGATTGAGTCCTGCTTTGGGCTCCTTGCTCAGTGGGGAGCCTGCTTCTCCCTCTGCCTACCGCTCCCCCTGCTTGTGCACACTCTCTCTCTGATTAATAAGCAAAATAAAACAAAACAGCAAGCTAAATCTAGCAACTTATACTTTGATCAAATGGAATTTATCACAGGAATACAAAGTTGGTTTAAGTCAGTCAGTGTAATACACTACATTAATGGAATAAAGGGCAAAAGCCACATGGTCATTGCAAGAGAGGCAGAAAAAGCATTTAACAAGGTCCTACACCTTTCGTGTTAAAAACACTCAACAAATTAGGAATAGCAGGGAACTTCCTTAGCCTGATAAAGGGTAGCTATGAAAACCTGTGAGTAACGTATTTAAAATAAAAAATTCAGTGGTTTTCCCTTAAGATCAGGGACAAGAATGGGTGCTTTTGCCACTTTTATTCACTATTGTACTAGAAGTTTTAGCCAGGACAATTAGGCAAGAAAAGGGGAGGTGGGCATCCAAATTGGAACTGTCTCTGTTTGCATGTATTATCTTGTATAAAAATAATCCTAGTAAGATCAATATACAAAAATTACTTTTCTTTATATACATCTAACAGTGAACAACATGAAAATGAAGTTAAGGAAACAATTTCATGGACAATAACATTAAAAAAAAAAAACATTTAGGAACAAATTTTTAAGAGGAAGTAGAAGACGTAGCCACTGGACTTATAAAATGTTGAAAGAAAATAAATGGGACGGGCGCCTGGGTGGCTCAGTTGGTTAAGCGACTGCCTTCGGCTCAGGTCATGATCCTGGAGTCCCTGGATCGAGTCCCGCATCGGGCTCCCTGCTCGGCAGGGAGTCTGCTTCTCCCTCTGACCCTCCCCCCTCTCATGTGCTTGCTCTCTCTCATTCTCTCTCTCTCAAATAAATAAATAAAAAATCTTTAAAAAAAATAAAATAAAATAAATGGGACAACATTCTGTGTTCATGGATCAAAAGACTTGATATTGTAAAGATAGAGGTACCCCACCTTCCTCTTTTGCAGAAATTGAGAGGCTGATCCTAAAATTCATGTGGAAATTCAAGGGACCCAGGATGGCCAAAACAATCTTGTAAAAGAACAAGTTGGAGGGGCATCTGGATGGCTCAGTCAGTTAAGCATCTTGATTTTGGCTCAGGTCATGATTTCAGGGTCTTGAGATAAGCCTGGCATCAGGCTCCACTCTAGAGGCTGCTTAAGATTCTCTCCCTCTCTCCCTCTCCCCTCCTCGCAACTCATGCCCCTTCTCTCTGTTAAACTCACACGTCACTAAAAAGTTAGAGTAATAAAGTCTGTGGTACTGGCAAAAAATAGGCAGAAAGATCAATGAACTAGAATCTAGAAATAAGCCTTCGTGCTTACGGACAAATGATTATTTATATGAATACCAAGACAATTCAATGGGGGAAAGAATAATCTTTTCAATGAATGAGTCTTTGACAACTGGATATCCACTTGCAAAAGAATGAAGTTTGACTTTTAAAACCATATATAAAAATTAATTCCAAATAGATCATAAACTTAAATATAATAGCTAAAAATGTAACATCTTGAAAATAACAGGAATAAATATTTAAGGCCTTGGAGTAGGTAATTGTTTCTTACATTTGACACCAAAAACATAAGCGACAAAAGAAAAACAAGATTTCATCCAGCTCCATCCAAAGGACAACATAAAGAATGGGAGAAAATATTTGCAAACCAAAAATCTTATAAAGGACTTGAATCTAGACTATATGAAGAACTCCTACAAGTCAACAATAAAAAGACAATCCAGTTTTAACAATGGTTAAAGGCTTTTTTGTTAATTAATAGACTTTTTTAAAGCAGAAACAGTTTAAGAAAAATTGAGTGGAAAGTATAGAGTTCCCAAATATATCTCCCAAATCCCAGTTTTACCTATTAACATCTTGCCGTTAGTCTGTTACATTTGTTACAATTGGTGAACTAATACATTATTGTTAACTAAAATCCATAGTTTAAAGTTCAGTCTTGGTATTACACATTCTGTGGTTTTTGACAAACTTAAAATGACATGTATCTACCATCACAGTATCATACAGAATAGTTTTACTGCCCTAAAAATGTCCTGTACTCCGCTTATTCATCCTTTCCTCTCTCCCCCCAAGCCCCTGGCATCCATTGATCTTTTTACTGCCTCCACAGTTTTGCCTTTTCCAGAATGTCATATACTAGGAATTATGTAGTATGTAGACTTTTCACACTAGCTTCTTTCACTTAGCAATATGCATTTAAGGTTCCTCCATATCACTTTGTGACTTTATACCTCCTTCCTTCTTCCCTTCCCTCCCTCCCTTCCTTCATCACTCCTATTGCTCTCTGCTTTTCTTTTCTTTTTTTTTCTTTTTTGAGAGAGCACGTGCTTGTGGGCTGGGGGAAGGGGCAGAGGGAGAGAGAGAATTCCAAGCAGGCTCCACGCCCAGTGTAGAGCCGGGAGCAGGGCTTGATCCCATGACCCTGAGATCATGACCTGAGCTGAAATGAAGAGTTGGACACTTAACCAACAGAGGCACCCAGGCGCCCCTCTGCTTTTTTCTTTTTTTAACAAACCAAAGTCCATGGTTAGGGTTCAGCCTTTGTGTTGTGTTGTTTTGTACATTCTGTTATCTGATGTTCTTGGGAGTCTAGTTCTGCTGCTTATTGTGTATGCTGCATTTTCTGGAATGACTGGTGTATTTGTGCATTTTATAGTTTGGGATTGTGAACTCAGTTTTGGTGGGGTGGGAATAAGGAGTGCTTTATTTCTGAGAATTCTAATACGCCTTATTTAGCATATGTCTCTATAAATCAGTTTTATATTTGCTTCTGCCAGGTGGTTCAGAGATGTTACCAGCCAGAACCTTCTTTTTATTTTCTTTCTTTTTTCTCATTTTGGGGTTTTTAGACAACAGAGTAGTAGTTTGGCAAATTCCAAGTTGGAAGGACAGGTTATAAATTCTCAGATATTTTTTTTTATCCCAGCAGAACCCAGGATGAGATTGCCATCACCCTTTCTCTGAGTTTTTAGCTCTTTAGGAGTTCTAACTTTATGCAGAAGGTCTCACTGCCAACTTCCTGTTCCCCTGTCCAAGCTTTATCATCTCCCATCCATGAGTTGTAAAACACAAGCCTCTTAGTGAAATTAACAATGATCTAGCAAGTTAGGGCAGTTGTCCATTCACACTTAAACACTTTTTCCCCTTCATGATGTCTTTTATTTATTTTTTAAAAGATTTTACCTATTTATTTGTCAGAGAGAGAGGGAGAAAGAGAGCACAAGCAAGGGGGAGGAGCAGGCAGAGGGAGCAAGTAGCCTGATGGGGCACAATCCCAGGACCCTGGGATTGTGACCTGAGCCGAAGGCGGATGCTTAACTGACTGAGCCACTCAGGCATCCCGATTTCTTTTATTTCTTGAATGTTCGGCTGTGTATTCTATAAAAGGCATTTCTGTTTTACCCAGGATTTCTAAGTGCTTTGCCACGGGAGAACTTGCAGGCATTACTCTTGTCAGGTCCAACTCTTTATTACTTATTCAGCACCAGGATTGGCAGGAAGGTATGTAACTACATACATACATACATACATATACACACACACCACATATATATATGGTTTTTATATATATAAAATCCATAGGGTAAGGGTACGTTTTCATCTTTGCCACCAGAATTTTCAGCATTAGCCACTTTATTCCTTTTTTTTTCTTAAAGATTTTATTTATTTATCTGACAGAGAGAGAGACAGGAGAGAGGGAACACAAGTAGGGGGAGTGGGAGAGGGAGAAGCAGGCTTTCTGCAGAGCAGGGAGCCCGATGTGGGGCTCGATCCCAGGACCTTGGGATCATGACCTGAGCCGAAGGCAGCCGCTTAACCGACTGAGCCACCCAGGCGCCCCTCCTTTTTTTTTTCTTGAAAGATTTTATTTACTTGAGAGAGGGAGAGGAAGACACAGACCCCTGCTGAGCAGGAAGCCCAATTCGGGGCTTGATCCCAGGACCCTGGGATCATAACCTGAGCCAAAGGCAGATGCTTAACCAACTGAGCCACCCAGGCGCCCCCGAGCCAGAGACAGCACTTTATTCCTTACGCTGAAAGTTTTGATTCTTCTAAATACAAATGCCATTGATAGTGCTTATGCATGATTTATATTTTTGTGTCATTAAGCTTATCAGACTTTGTTATGAAGTTGATTTTGGTAAGGAAAAATCTGAGGGAACTAGTTAGAATTTTGAAGGCTTAAGGTGTGGAATGAATGTTCCTGACCAGTCTTTCAGGTGCTTTTAAGTTCTTGGCTGGTTCTGCTCACTGTCCTTCCATTTCAGTTCAGTAAATGTTTATTGACTACTCTTAGAAACAAAACAATCACATGTCCTCCAGTCTCCCACTATTGTCAGCCTATATGGTACCTTTATGGAAATTGGCAAAAAGTACCTCCTCTTTCACATGGTTGCCTTCCCAAGGTCTCCCTTCTGTGAGGAAGAGCATCTCATGCCAAAACTTAGGGCTTGGCAAGCTGACTGAATTTCAGCCTCCATTAACCTCCTTAGCTGGTTATCTTTGTATAGTATGAAACTACACAACTCTAGGACATGGCCTTCTGTAGATGTTTTCTAGTGTGCAGTTGTGCTCTGTCCAAAGTCTCTAACCTTACTTAATCCGATCTTTTATTCACTGAATGCTAGCTTTAGTGGTAAATATCATTCTTTACAATTATATCACATAACCTTTCCCCGCCTCCTATTCCATGATTACTCTTACATTTAATAGTTCGTTCTTTCTGGCATCTTTTTTTTTCTTTTCAGGCCATCCCCGCCCATATGCATCTAGACCCTGATATCCCCCAAGAGCTATTTTCCTTGAAGCCTTCTTTGCTTACTCTAGTCCACATTAATTTTGTCTCCATTCTGTCCCACTTATTTATCCTGTGGCCTCTATGTTATTTATCTTGTGGTTCTTTTATTCCAACAAATATTTATTGATGTTCCCCCAGGTGTCTAGTACCATTGTAGGCACTGAAGATACACTGGTGAATAAAAACAGACTTTTGCCCTGACAGAACGTATATTCTACTAGGCAAGATAGTAAACAAAGACTTAATTATTTGATGCATGTGTCCTGCTCGTCTTAATAGCTATAGAATGTAAACCACAGAGATATGAATCCTATTTAAGACAAAAAAATTCTTTCAGTACCTATGCAGGTATTTCCTTGATACTCATTGAAATTCTCAGAAGCTTGTCAGTGACCTCAATTTACAGTAACTGAAAAGTATTTTATGGCATAAATTTGGTTTTTAGTGTGTGGTCTTAAGGTATTTATTAGAAGAGGTTGGGGACCAGTAGTATAATCATACTTACTATTGAAGTGTTAAAAGTGTGTCATTTTAATTTACTGGATTTTTCTATTTTTTATTTTCCTGTTACTTACTTTTGTTTCTTTATCATAACTCTTTTTCTTCTGTATTCAAGAAAATACGGGGTTTGGGGGCAAAATACTGATACTCTTTTTAACTAAAAATGTTAACTGAATGCTTACTTGTCACATAAAGATTCTAAAGCAGGCACTAAGTGGGATAAAAGCATGAGATAAGATACAGTACCAGCTTTCAAAGGATTTAGAATCAGGAAGAGTAGGTAACAGATTGAAGGATTCAATTTCTTCATTTGTAAGAACGATCAGATTTTTTTCATTACTTAAATGAAAGTGAAAAAAGTCGAGAAGGATGCCCCTGTGTTAGTAGCATCGATAAGTATGTGTGAGGCAAATGAGTTCTTGAATTGGAAGGTTGTACAAAACCCTACTATAAACTAGTCCTATTTTCTTTTTTTTTTTCTTTAAAGATTTTATTTATTGAGAGAGAGAGAGCACCCGCACTCGAGCAGGGGGGAGGGGCAGAAGGAGAGGGAGAAGCAGGCTCCCAGCTGAGCAGGGAGCCCCACATAGGGCTCGATCCCAGGACCCTGAGATCATGACCTGAGCCGAAGGCAGACACTTAATCAACTGAGCCACCCAGGCACCTGCAAAGGTAGTTTTAAAATACTCTGTACATCCCCATTGTAGCAGTTAACATACACTGTAATTCTCAGCAATTGCCTGCTTCCTCATTTATTATCTGTGACTCAGCTGTGAGTTCCATGAAGGCAGAAATCAGGCTAGTTTGTATCCCCAGTACTTAGTAAATAGCACTGCTTTGAAAGACGTGTATATTTTAATTTTAACATGGCTGTTTTTTTCCTGTGGATTTTGTGCACAGAGGATTTTGGATATCATTTGGAAGACTATGGTCTTGTCTCCAAGGAGTTCATAGTCTAGTTGGAGAGCTTAAGTTAAAAGCTCAAAACAGGAAAGTAATAAAAAGGCCAGTATGAGTCATTAGTTCTAAAGTTGACCCAAAGTAGAATAAAAAATATCCCAATTAAAAATGTTGATAAGATGCTGTGAATTCACAGCAGGGCAAGAGATCTTGGACACTAGAGTAATCTATAAGGAAGACTTCATGATGAAGAAAGTTTCCACTGAATGTTGAAGGATGGGGAGGATCAGCTGTGCGAGAGGAGGAGAGCTGTTTGTTTAGGCTTACTATATACTAACAGGTAGTGTTCATCCATAGAGTATTTGTAATAAATGGAAATAATAGAACTATATATGCCTTATAAACTACTAATCTGGGTTTTTCATATCATTATCTCCTCCCCCATCGTTTTAGATTAGTGAATTTTGACTTGAAATCTGTATTTCTAGCTTCCTTCACTTTTGTCCTGTTTTTCTTAACACTTTGGTTCCAAGGTGAAAGCTCCTCTCTGAATTGTACCCCTTTAAAATGTAAGAGCTTCCCTATGGGAATAAAATAACATGAGATTCATTTTTCATTTTGTTTACTCTTCTGATTATTAGCCACAGTTGACTGGAGATGAGAAATAGTCTCTTCTTAGGCTCATCTTTTACTTGTGAAGTAGAAATAATATTGCCTCCCTTGCCAATTTTACATATTTATCATGCTGATAAAATGAGATAATACAATTATCTCATTCAAGTTATTTGAAAAGGATAAAAAATGTTCTAGAAATGCAAGTTGTATGTTCTTTCCATTCTGATTTATATGTCTGACTTAGAGAGTTTTTCATGCTATTTCTCAGTGTAGAGATGTGATATTGCTGTTACATTGCAAAATCAAATTTTAGGATTCTTGGTTTTGGACAGGAGCTTGAACATGGCCTGGATGGTAGATGGCTGCTGTGGAACAGCTGTTGTTTTCTCTTGCTGTGGAATTCTCATTTTGGTCCCTCAGTCACTTCAGTTTTAAACACCCTATCGTGGGCCTTTTGTCTCTGCATGACCCTTCTGATATATTTAGCTGTGAATGAGGTTATGGTTGTTTAGGGCATCAGTAAAATTCCATCTTCATTAAGTATGATGAGGTCTTTTTTTTTTTTTTTTTCCTTACCTGAAAACTGAATTTAACTTTGTTTTAGGCTTTAACAGCTTAACTTTACCTCTCAGTACTCCTTCGATACAAATTTGCATCAAGTGTGGTCTTGCATCTGAGAGTGATCTTTTGAAATGCTTTCTAGTATTCTTAAGGTTGACTTTCTTTTTTTCTTTTTCTTATATGTTTCATGAAAACAGTTTTTAACAGTTCTTTTAACATGCTCCCTATTAGCCAATTCCTGTTAGAACATATTTTTTAAGACTTAGCTGTAACTGTAATAGGCACAGATACCACATTTTTTATTGATGTATAATTGACACATTAACATTGTATTATTTCATGCATACAGCATAATATCCAATATTTGTATATGTTGTGAAATGGTGACCAAAATAACTCTAGTTGATGTCTGTCACCGTACGTAGTCACAAATTTTTTTTCTTGTGATGAGAACTTTTACGATCTATTCTCCTAACAACTTTCAGATATGCAATACAGTATTAACTATAGTCACCATACTGTACTAAAACATATTAAATTCTTATAATTCCATGAGGGAGGTCCTATTATTTCCATTTTTTTTTTTTTTTAAGATTTTATTTATTTGAGAGAGAGAGACAGCGAGAGAGGGAACACAAGCAGGGGGAGTAGGAGAGGGAGAAGCAGGCTTCCCGCGGAGCAGGGAGCCTGATGTGGGACTCGATCCTAGGACTCTGGGACCATGACCTGAGCCGAAGGCAGACACTTAATGACTGAGCCACCCAGGCATCCCTTATTTCCATTTTCTAGATGAGGAAACTGATACATAGAGTTAATAAGTTATGTGACTTATCCAGGGTCACACAGCTAGCAGCTATAGAGCTGAGAAGAGAATATACACAATCTGGTTTTAGAATGATTGCTTTTAACCACTGTACTATACTGCTTACTGCGTCGTT
Source organism: Phoca vitulina (assembly GCF_004348235.1). Classification (NCBI taxonomy): domain Eukaryota; kingdom Metazoa; phylum Chordata; class Mammalia; order Carnivora; family Phocidae; genus Phoca; species Phoca vitulina. The sequence continues at coordinate 70,369,451 of NW_022589705.1, read as the reverse complement.
GCATTGTCTTTGAAAACATGAGAAAACACAGAATTGTATGAGGTTTACTTTGTAAACATGAACATTTTACCCTGATTAAAGTTGATTCATTTACTCCATTCATCAGCACCTACTTATTCTTTTATGTGTTTCAGACACTATTAGGTGCTGAGTTTTGAGCAAGGTATACATAGCCCATGACCTCATTAATTTTACATTCTAGCAGAGAAGACAAATGCTAGTAAGTTCTTCATCTAATGATTGAATTGCAGTTGTGATAAATGTTACAAAAATGTGGGTTTGTCTTTTATTAATTGAAGTATAGTTGACTTTTGGAGTTGTTTTTTGTTTTTTTTAATTGATGAGAATAGAGTTTTTGATGGGGATTCTGACATGGTCTTAGAAGTGAGATGATTCTCTGAGAAAATGGCATTTGAGCTAAACTTTGAAAGAAGCCTTTCTATGCCTACCTGAGGGTATGACTAAAATTAGAGACTTAGAACCACCTACTGGAACTGCATAGCACTTTGGAAGAGATGAGCTAACTCTTACATACCTCATTTACCCTGATATATGCTTCATTTATCCTGAAATTTAACATTGTTTTGTACATTTGGTGTCTGGTATAATTAACATTTATAGTGCTGACACATAGACAAATGACAGAGAGATTATCCTTCATCTTCTTTATTAAGATAGGGAAGTGATAAAAAGAGTTGAGAAAGGGTCTTTAGAGGCCTTATTCTCCTGTTTTATTAGTATGTAAAAAGAGCCCCAGAAAACTCTGATTTGCCCAGAGGTGGTTTTAAGATTTCTTATATATAGCATAAATGAAAAAATGTATTTCTAAGTGTCTTAGTTGTTTGAAAATCCACTTATACCAAAGATTTTTTTTTTTTTCCTTAACTGTATGAGAAAGCATTTGAATTTAAAACAGTTTCTCAACTGGCCTCCTTTAGCCTTACTGGCAGTAAGGATAAGCCTTGTATTTTTCTATCTGTAACTAGAGTGACTTGAATAAAAGTGAAAGAGAAATAGGGGTGCCTGGCTGGCTTAGTTGTAGGAGTATGCAACTCTTGATCTTGGGATCGTGAGTTCAAGGCCCACATTAGGTGCGGAGATTATTTAAAAATAAAATCTTAAAAAAAAAAGTGATGGTACTTCAGGTGAAAATAATCTGAAGTTATTATGTATAATTTGACTTATTTATATGGTAGCAGTGTTCATGAATAATTCTTTGTTTTTTAAGTAGGCTCCACGCCCATTGTGGGGCTTGAAGTCACAGACCCGAGATCAAGAGTTGGATGCTGTACCAACTGAGCCAGTCAGGCGCCTCATGAATAATTTTTTTTAACTGTACAAAAATGTTTTTATCCGCATTGGGACTACAGTGGAACTTCCTTATAGTGTCTACTGTGTTCTCTTTAATATTTTCTTATATGAAATATTCCAGAAGACTCAGCCATGAGTTAATAGAAGAAAATTATATCCTTCTAATTGCCTCATCAATTATCAAAGATAGAAAACATTAAAAGAAGCTTCATATCTCATAACAAAATTTACAGGAAAGTCACCATTTTCTTTTTGACTCCATCTTCTCATTTTTGATAGATTGCAAAGGTCGACTGCAAGGAAATACTAGACATCATATGTAATCTGGAATCCGAGGGTCAGGATAACACAGCATTTGTTCTTTGTACGACTTACCTTACCCAGCAGCTCCAAACTGCAAGTGTATATTGTTCTTGGTAAGTATATTTACTTTTTATTCTCTTTATTTGTTTAGCACAGAGTAGGGCATTTAGAGTTTATGTAAAACATTGGCTTGTTTCAAATTTAAAGCCTAACTGATGTGAATTAAATCTTGTTTAGAAGCTAAACCATTTAATTAAAAATATTATTAGTTTTTTCCAGAAGAGTCCAGAAATAAAGTGAAGGTAAAGTTTGAGCTCCTCTTGATCATTCTGTTAACTTTAAGATACATTGTCTTTGAAGACAAAATTATGGCAACATGAAACAAATTGGTGTTAGGTCGTTTTCCTTTACACTTACTATATCTTCTGGTAGTCATTTTCCCCCTCTTATTTGGAAACCCACTAATTATGTAGGTTTCTAGGTCAACCTTGCACTAGAGAAGGAAATCAATTTGAATAGTAATCTCTTGCAATTTTGGTACTATATTAGCAGAATTGCACTATTTTAGTTTTAATTCAATTTATATCTTGTTTGCCTACAGAGTACTTAGTTGCTAAGAAGGAAACAGTGAGTGTAAACCATGGATCTTTCATTCTAACTGTATGGAATCTATTTAGGCCAAAGGGACAGACTGGTACACAGGAAACCTCTAGAATGTAAGACTGTCAATAAGTATCATATTAGTAGTATGGATAATGCTATAGGATACTAGAGAAAGGTGCTCTCACTGTATGTTTAAGAAAGGTGTCAAGGAGGAGGTATTACCAGCTTTAATTCAAAGAATGGGTTGTATTTGCATGATCTTGATGGGAGAAACCTTGAGCATTTTAGAACCTAAGGATGGCTTGAAGTTGAAAATGAGCATTTTGATTATAGGAAATCCCAGGAAAGCCCTTGGTGTACTTTAACCTTCATTGATCTCCTTTTGGAGCATCTGTGTGTATTTGTACAATTTTATTATTATTAGCATTTTATGCTACTTTATTTCTTTTTATGTACTATTTTGCATAGAAATATTATTTGTGGGGGCGCCTGGGTGGCTCAGTCGTTGAGCATCTGCCTTCGGCTCAGGTCATGATCTCAGGATCCTAGGATCGAGCCCCGCATCAGGCTCCCTGATCTGCAGGAGGCCTGCTTCTCCCTCTCCCACTCCCCCTGCTTGTGTTCCCTGTCTCACTGTGTCTCTCTCTTGTCAAATAAATAATAAAATCTTTAAAAAAAAAAAAATTATTTGTGTACTGTAAATTATCCTACCCAATCCTCATAATTAGCATTGTGCAGATGAGGCAGTGGAGGACAGAGGAATCCGAGAAGTCTTGTGATTGCCCAGGATCTTAAGGCTAAAGTGATAGAGCTAAGATTCACATCCAGGATTTTTGACTGCTAATCCAGTGCTTTTCTTCTCCTTTGGTTGTTTTCTTGGCACAGGGCCAGAATTCAGATTGTAGTCTTCTACCACTCAGTCCACAATGCCAGAGTTATATCTCCTATGAGAAAGGAGATAGTGGAATAGGGAGTTAAATATATTTTGTAATAATCATTATGGGCATTTTGTCAAGATACTAAAAAAGAGGTGATACAAATAAAAAGAGTTAAGTAGCAGTAAGGGTTTTGATCATTAAATTAAGTAGAGGAGGTTTTTTTTTTTCATACATTACAGATTAGAGATCTTAGCAAGTATACTCTTAATCCCTTTGATCTGTTTCACCCATTCCCACACACACACACACTTCCCCTCTGATAACCACCAGTTTGTCCTCTGTGTTTAAGAATGTTTTTTTATTTGCCTCTTTTTTTCCTCTGTGCATATGTTTTGTTTCTTAAATTCCATCTATGAGTTTAGTCATGGTATTTGTCTTTTTCTGCCTGATTGATTTCACTTAACATTGTACTCTCTAGATCCATCCATGTTGTTAAAAATGGCAAAATCTCCTTCTTTTTTTATGGGATATGTATATATATTGTATGTATACACACACACACACATATATATATCACATCTTTTTTATACATTCGTCTGTTGATAGACACTTGAGCTGCCTCCATATCTTGGCTATGGTAAATGATGCTGTAATAAACATAGGGGTGCACATATCTTTTTGAATTAGTGTTTTTGTGTTTTTTTGGTAAATACCTAGGAGTGGAACTACTGGATCATATGGTAATTCTATTTTTAATTTTTTGAGGAACCTCCATACTGCTTTCCAGAGTGATCGCACCAGCCTACATTCCTACCAACAGAGCACAAAGTTTCCTTTTTCTCTACATCCTGGCCAATACTCGTTATTTCTTGTGTTTTTTATGTTGACCATTCTGACAGGTGTGAGGTGATATCTCATTGTGGGGTTTTTTTTTGTTTGTTTGGTTTTATTTTTTATTTATTTATTTTTTTTAAAGAGAGAACTCTCAAGGAGGGGGGGTGGGCAGAGGGAAAGGGAGAGAGAGAGAGAGAACCTTAAGCAGGCTCCAGGCCCAGTGTGGTGTCCAATGCTGGGCTCCAGCTCATGACCCTAAGATCATCACCTGAGCCGAAAGTTGGACACTCAATTGACTGAGCCACCCAGGCGCCCCTCATTGTAGTTTTGATTTGCATTTCCCTGATGATTAGTGATGTTGAACATCTTTTCAGTGTGTCTGTTGGTCATCTATATGTCTTTGGAAAAGTGTATTTTTGTGTGCCCATTTTTTTTTAAAGATTTTATTTATTTATGTGTCAGAGATAGAGAGCAAGAGAGCAAAAGCAGGGGGACTGTCAGGCAGAGGGAGAAGCAGGCTCCCCACTGAGCAAGGAGCCCGATGCGGGACTCAATCCCAGCACTCTGGGATCATGAGCTGAGCCGAAGGCAGACACCTAACCAACTGAGCCACCCAGGCATCCCCTCTGCTCATTTTTTAATTGGGTTATTTGTTTTTGTGTGTGTTCCGTTGTATAATTTCTTTAAATATCTTCTCCCATTCAGTAGCTTGTCTTTTCATTTTGTTGATGGTTTCCTTTACTGTGAAAGCTTTTTATTTTGGTATAGTCTTCAATAGTTTAATTTTGTTTTTGTTTCCCTTGCCATAAGAGACATATCTAGAAAAATGTTTCTATGGCTGATATCAAAGAGATTACTGCCTGTGTTTCCTTCTAGGAATTTTATGGTTTCAGGTCTCACATTGAGGTCTTTAATCCATTTTGAGTTTATTTTTGTGTATGGTCTATAAGAAAGTGGTCCTGTTTCATTCTTTTGCATGTAGCTGTGTTGGTTTTCCCAACACCATTTGTTGAAGAGATTGTCTTTTTCCTAGTGTATATTCTTGCCTCCTTTGTTGTAGATTAATTGACCATAAAAGTGTGGGTTTATTTCTGTGTTCTTTATTCTGTTCCATTGAATAATGTATTGGTTTTTGTGCCAATATCATACAGTTTTGATTACTATAGCTTTGTAGTATGATCTTGAAATCTGGGGTTGTGATACCTCCATGTTCCTCTTTTTCAAGACTGCTTTAGCTATTTGGGGTCTTTTGTGGTTCCATGCAAATTTTGGGATTATTTGTTCTAGTTCTGTGAAAAATGCTATCAGTATTTTAATAGGGATTGCACTGAATGTGTAAATTGCTTTGGGTAGTGTGGACTTTTTATTTAACAGAGTGGGAGAGGGGTTGGGGAGGGGCAGAGGGAGAGGGGGAGAGAGAGAATCCCAAGCAGGCTCCATGCCTAGCACGGAACCCGACACAGGGCTCAATCTCAGAACCCTGAGATCGTAACCTGAGCTGAAATCAAGAGTCAGACGCTTAACTAACTGAGCTACCGAGGCGCCCCAGGTAGTGTGGACATTTTAACAATAATTGGTTTTCCCAACTCATAAGCATGGACTCTTTCCATTTGTTTGTTTCATCTTCAATTTCTTTCATCAGTGTTTTATAGTTTTTAGTACAGGTCTTTTACTTCCTTGGTTACGTTTATTCCTAGGTATTTTATTCTTTTTGGTGCAGCTGTTAAATGGGATTGTTTTCTTAATTTTTCTTTCCACTACTTTATTAATGTATAGAAATGCAGCAGATTTCTGTATATTAATTTTGTATCCTGCGACTTTACTCAATTTTTATGAGTTCTAATAGTTTTTTAGTGGAGTCTTTAGGGTTTTCTGTATATAGTGTCATGTCATTTGTAAATAGTAAAGTTTTACTTCTTCCTTACCAATTTAGATGCCTTTTATTTCCTTTTGTTGTCTGATTGCTGTGGCTAGAACTCCCAGTACTGTGTTGAATAAAAGTGGTGAGAATGGACGTCCTTGTCTTGTTCCTGATCTTAGAGGAAAAGCTCTGTTTTTCACCATCGAGTATGTTTGCTGTGGGTGTTTCATATATGGCCTTTATTATGTTGAGGTATGTTCCTGCTAAACCCACTTCGTTGAGAGTGTGTATCATGAATGGACATTATACTTTATCACATGCTTTTTCTGCTTCTGTTGAGACAATTACATAGTTTTTATCCTTCCTCTTATTAATGAGACATATCATGTTGATTGATTTGTGAATATTGAATCACCTTGCATCCCTGGAATAAATACCACTTGATCATGATGAGTAATTTTTTTAAATTTATTGTTAGATTTGGTTGCTAATATTTTGTTGAGGATATTTGCATCTGTGTTCATCAGAGATATCATCCGGTATTTTTCTTTTTGTGTAGGCTTTACCTGGTTTGGATATTGGGGTAATGCTGGCCTGCCTCGTAGAATGGATTTGTAATCTTTCCATCCTCTTCTATTTTTTAGAATAGTTTGAGAAGAATAAGTATTAACTGTTCTTTAAATGTTTGGCATTTCACATATGAAGCCATCTGGTGTTGGACTTTTGTTTCTTGAGAGTGTTTTGATTACCGATTCAGCTTCACTGCTAGTAGTTGATCTGTCCACATTCTCTGTCTCTTCCTGATTTGGTTTTAGAAGGTTATATGTTTCTAGGAATTTATCCATTTCTTCTAGGTTGTCAAATTTAATGGCATATAATTTTTCATAATACTCTTTTGTAATCCTTTGTATTTCTGTGGTGTCAGTTATTATTCCTCTTTCATTTCTGATTTATTTATTTGAGCCCCCCCCCTTTTTTTCTTTTAAATGAGTCTGGCTGAAGGTTTATCAATTTTGTTGATCTTTTTAAAGAACCAGCTCCCGGTTTCATTGATCTGTTCTATTTTCTTTAGTTTCTGTTTCATTTATTTCTTCTCTAATCTTTTTTATTTCCTTCCCTCTACTGGCTTTGGTCTCTGTTCTTTTTCTAGCTCCTTTAGGTGTAAGTTTAGGTTGTTTATTTGAGATTTTTCTTGATTACAAAATAATTTTAAAACTATAGTCATACAGTTCTTTTAATATTCCTGATAGAGCTTCCCTTTTAGAGTGACCCCTAACTTTTTTTTTCTTCCTTTCTTCACTCAGCCACATTAGCCCTTCCAAGAATGTTAGTGGCTCTAGGATTAATGCTGCTCCCCTGCAGCAGGAAGGGATTAACAGGGATTTCCCTCTTGTTGGCCTCCTGAGGAGCTATAATGAGTAAAGAAAATATTAAGTCACTTCACACTTTGTTAAAACTAAGCTTCTTCCAAGCAATTCAAAGAGAATAGGATCTAAAGTTTTCAAATTTGGAAACATTTTTTTTTTTACCCTTGTGTTGTTTTCATAGTTGTTTGTTTTGCTTTGGGATATTGGATATTGGAATTAGAATAACTACAACAAAACAGTGAATTTTACTAAAGAAAATGAAACTCAGGAATTCTGTTCAGATAGGATAGATTCTTTTGTTGTGCTAGAAATGCTAGAAATTTCCTGTGTTGAAGATAGTAGGTTATATGGAATATTTGGAATCTGACAAAAGCAGTCACTTATTTTTTAAAAAATATACTAGGGGTGCCTGGGTGGCTCAGTTGTTAAGCATTTGCCTTCGGCTCAGGTCATGATCTCAGGGTCCTGGGATCGAGCCCCAAGTCGGGCTCCCTGCTTAGTGGGGAGTCTGCTTCTCCCTCTCCTTCCCCTGCTCATTCTCTTTCTCTCTCTCTCTCAAATAAATAAAATCTTAAAAAAAAGAGAGGGAGAAATTTTCTTTTTCTTTTTTTTTTTTTTAAAGATTTTATTTATTTATTTGACAGAGAGATAGAGAGAGAGCACAGATAGGCAGAGTGGCAGGCAGAGGGAGAAGCAGGCTCTCTGCCGAGCAGAGAGCCCGATGCGGGGCTCGATCCCAGGGCCCTGGGATCATGACCTGAGCCGAAGGCAGACGCCTAACCGACTGAGCCACTCAGGCGCCCCGAGAGAAATTTTCTTCAGAGATATTTATAAACCACAATAAAATATATTACTTTATAGCAGTCACCATATTATTGATCTCAAAAGGTATATTGCTTAGCTTCTTCATTAACCCTGGCCCCAAATGAGTTTTGGCTCTCTGCAAAAATCAAAGATGTGCTGGAGGAATGAGTTTCCTATAGATGTCTGCAGTGGTAATATTAGAGTAACCACAAAAATTATAAAGATAACCATTTTTGAATGGGACAGTATACATATAGATGTGTAATTACTATTGCTACTTTTATTTTTTATTTTTATTTTATTTAAATTCAAGTTAGTTAACATATAGTATATTATTAGTTTCTGGGGTAGAATTTAGTGATTCATCAGTTGCATATAACACCCAGTGCTTACTTACATAAAGTGCCCTCCTTAATTACCCCATCCTGCCACCCAGCCCCCCCCAGCAACCCTCAGTTTGTTCCCTATAGTTAAGAGTCTCTTACGGTTTGCCTCCCTGTTTTTATCTTATTTTATTTTTACTACTGCTACTTTTAAAATAAAGTTCATACAGGTGAACCTTAAACCTCTACAGAAAGCTTTCAGCAAGTTTGATAGGTTGATCTTTGCTTTCTTAGAACTTAGTTTAAATCTTGTATGTTGTACATTTGTGTTTTTCAGATATAATTTCATGCCTATTCTTTCCTAGCCTTGAGTCTAGACTTTGATATACCAGGGTCAACATGTATGTTGCCCTCAGTGCCTGTCAAAGACCACCATATATGTTTTATTTAACCCAATTTTGTTGGAAATAAAAAGTTAAAAAAAAAAATCATGAGAATCAACTACTGTATTTGCAGGAGCTGCCTTTAGGGATGGTCACTCCTTAATTCCACAGAGTTTTCTTTGCCTCATTCCCAAAGTGCCTAAGTTCTGGATATCAGTGCGACATATTAGCTGGACTCCACGGGCTTCCTGCTATGCCGTAACATAGTGTAGTTTAAAGTTCTTGCTTGGTAGCTAGATCTCTGCCAAAATGTGTTTCCCAATATTAATAGAACTAAATTTCCTTTCCAGTTTTTATGAATTTGTGTATAATTTGTTGACTTGAGGTAGGCAGGGGGCTAATTTGAGGCATTGGGTTAATAATTATCTGAACATTGGAAGCATCCATACAGTGGAATCATTTTCAATATATATTCTTTAATGGCTATCCATTTTAAAAAATCGTATCATTGTAGTAATTGAAGAAGTGTTTGTCCTTCCTAGTGCTGCATGTATGATCCAGCAGGCTCTGAGTTACTATTTATTGGTGGTTTCAGTTTTCCAGTGTGCATATGTGAATGGATGGCATCGTGGCATTTTCAAGAGTAATATACTGTTTGTTTTGGTTTCATTCAGGCAAGTTTATATGTTTGGGTAGGTAATAGCAGTTCTAAATTATTGAAGTGTAATTGTGTAAATAAGTATAAAAACAAAATACATGATAACAATGACCTTTTCTGGTCATGGGTATTTGGATTTAAGATAACTATAGCTTGAAATATTTAATTTGGAATAAATCAAGCCCTAGACATTCTGATTTATTTTATTTTTTTTAATATTTATTTTTTCTTTATTTTTTTTTAAAGATTTTACTTATTTATTTATTTGACAGAGAGACAGCGAGAGAGGGAACACAAGCAGGGGGAGTGGGAGAGGGAGAAGCAGGCTCCCCGCTGAGCAGGGAGCCCAGTGCGGGGCTCGATCCCAGGACCCTGGGACCATGACCTGAGCTGAAGGCAGATGCTTAACGACTGGACCACCCAGGCGCCCCTAAATATTTATTTTTTATTTAGAGACAGAGCACACGTGCACACAAGCGGGGGTAGGGTGGGGTGCAGAGGCAGAGGGAGAAGCAGGCCCCCTGCCAAGCAGGGAGCCTTATGTGGGTTTTATTTCCCAGCACCTTGAGATCATGACCTGAGCTGAAGGCAGACACTTGACCGACTGAGCCACTCTCAGGTGCCCCTGATTTATTTTTTTAATTTAATGGGTGCCTGAGTGGCTCAGTTGGCTAAGTGGCCAACTTGTGATTTCAGCTCACAAGTCATTTTCAGTCATGGGATCGAGCCCCGTGGTGGGCTTCTCGCTCAACAGGGAGTCTGCTTGAGATTCTCTCCCTCCCTCTCCCTTTTTTTCTCACCCCTAAAACAAACAAATCTTAGGAAAAATTTTTTGAGGGGGACCTGGGTGGCTCAGTTGGTTAAGCATCTGCCTTCGGCTCAGGTCATGATCCCGGGGTCCTGGAATCGAGTCCTACATCAGGCTCTTTGCTCCGTGGGGAGCCTGCTGCTGCTTCTGCCTGCTCCCCCTGCTTGTGCTCGTGCTCTCTCTCTCTGACAAACAAACAAACAAATAAATAAAATCTTTAAAAAAAAGTTACTTGAGAGACTTTTAATTCTTAACTCTACTTAATCACTTTATCAGATTTGCCTAACTTTAAACTTCTAGCCAATTGATGAATTTTAGATTGTAGATATTCCTTGTCCTTTTCTTTTTTCTTCATAATCAGGTTTTACTGGTTTGGTAATTTTGTTCTTTTCAAATAGGATAGATTTTATACACATATTTTGATAGAACTCCTTTTTATCTCTGAGCATATATAATTCTCCACTTCCTTTGTTATTCTGAATTTTGCACTATCCTCAAAACTTTTTATTACTAAGGTACTTAACATCTAAAAGAAGCAATCTTGTGAGTTTAAAAATGAACAGTCATCCCAGTTACTTGCCTGGCCAGTAGCTCTTTTCAAAGGTGACCTGTCTCAATTTTTATTTTTCCTGGTTAGGAAAGCAACACTAGTCACCAAAGACAAATATTTAAAGTCATTTCAAGTTAATTTTATTTATTATAACTCAAATTTGCCATCACAAAATATTAGAAGCTTTCATCATGTATCTTTTAAGGTGTTTATCCATTTCAATCTTTGAGGCAAGTTTTATATGTTTGTAAGAATTTGACAATATGAGAACCCCAGTTACCTCTTTAAAAGTATAATAAGTTCTGTTAAATATGTTTATTTTCTGTTATAAAAAGAAATATGTTCATTTGTTAAGCTTTGTATTTGTGCCCAGCTTCCTAGAATAGTCTTAACAGCAGTAAGACATTAGTGTTCTAGAACTGGCTTGTGAAAATAATACTTTTTTAATGAAAATTATTTAACAAATATTACAGTATATATTGGAGTGTACAGAAAAAAAGTCACTTTTTTTAAGTGCTAACATTCTCTCTTTAGTTTTACCAAGTAACTTACCTTGCATTCATATTTCACGTTCATATTAGCATTTTTTTCCTAGGTATTTTTGAGTTTCTAGTGCTTTTCCTTAAGAGTTTTCTCTTAACCCAGTCAATGCTTTTAATTAACTTAATCTTTCCAAGCTTTTCTTTGTTTCCATGATGAATATTTGTAGGATTCTTGTATTTTAGCCATTTCCAAGAGAGCCGTTTTACTAATTGTATTAGTAAATATTTAAACATCCCCAAATACATGCCTAAGTAGCATCATGACATTTTAGAGCCGGAAAGGGGCAGGAGATTAGCGTGGAGAAGTATACTGTTAGGATATTTATTAGGTGTATATATTTTGTTAGCGGTGTAGGGATGTTTGATGATCCCTGCCCACTAGGATAAGGTTTTAATTCAGTCAGTATAATTACCAGTGTAAGGGGTAAAACCTTTTGGAACACTACGGGATCTTAGTGTTTTAAAATGTCAACATAAAGGGGCGCCTGGGTGGCTCGGTTGGTTGAATGTCTGGCTCTTGGTCTCAGCTCAGGTCTTGACGTCAGGATTGTAAGTTCAGGCCCCTCGTTGGGCTCCACGCCTAGCCTAACATGAAGCCCACTTTAAAAAGTCAACATAAAGGAAGTAGTCTTTGTTGTTTTTACTTTTCCCCACCGCAAAGAAGAAAGAAGTGGTGGAATTTTCAGGGAGGATTCTCAACAATTTTACCAGTTTGAGAGGACACAATAGGGAATATAGATAGCTTTTTTTTCCCTAGTTTTTGCTTATTTTTACAAATAAAAGACCAAAATGGAATGGGGAGGTGGACAGCAAATACCAGTTGCTTTAAATGTTTTACCTTAATCTTTCTTTTTATAGGGAATTGACTCTCTTTTGGAGTAAACTGCAAAGAAGAATTGACCCTTCTTTAGACACTTTTTTGGAGCGCTGTCGTCAGTTTGGTGTCATAGCTAAAACACAGCAGCATTTATTTTGCCTGATTAGAGTTATACAAACTGAAGTGAGTAATTTTGCTTTTTTATGATGATTGTCCTGAAACGAAGAAATGAGTGGGAAGATAACTTCTCAGGCAACTCCTCTTAGATGAGGGAAAATGAGAAATAATGGACTTTAATAAGATTATGGAATTGGACATATCTAGCCGTTTCTGCAGATTGACCTTCTGGAATCCACAGCTTTTCTTAATGGAAAATAATGATTTGAAGTGACAGACCATTAGAGGAAAGGAAGATTATGTTTTTGGGCTGTCACCTCAACTACTCTATATCTATTTTTACTAGAACGATTTTCTGTTTTTTATGCAGGCATGTTTGTTTACATGTTAACATAATTATTATAAATGAAGAAAATACATTTGTATTTTTTGTATTTTCCTTAAGAATGGAGTGATACATTTTCTAAGTTTTGAAGTAATAGAACAGTTTCCAGAATCAACTCTATACAAATAGTGAACTTCTGTGCAGAAATATTTATTTCTTAAAAAGAAATGAAGTGCCATATATAAAGCCTTGTGTTTTGAGTTCAGCCCTATATATATATTAAGACCAGCCTAGAGATTCAGGATGAATCTTATACTGTGCTCTATTTTTATGTTGTTTTTAGTATCTGCTCATGACTGAGCTCTCAATATACCCATATCTGTAATGGTTAATGGGTATGTTTTATGGGTTACTTCTTTGACAACATCCAAGGATTGTTTATACTAAAGTCAAGACACAGTTGTATCGTTGATAAATCCAGTCTCCTTTAATGTTGTAAATGTCTGTAGCCTATATTTTATTTGAAGTTTGTTGGTTTGGACTTCTCCAGGGAAGACTGGAAAAGGTAAAATATTTTATTAAAAGTAAATTTGTGGTCAGATAAGTTAGGTGATAATTATTTCTAATCACTGTGAATGCAGTTGTATCTTCTATCACAGAAACAACATGTGCAAGTAATTATAGAACTTATTTAAAAAATTAGTTTTAGAACTGGCCTTTAAAAAGTTTTGTAACCTTTAAGGAAAGTATTAGTTTTCTATTGTTACATAAGAAATCACCACAAACTTAGCACTTAAAACAACACCCAGTTTGTTAGCTACAGTTTTGTAGGACACAGTGTAGCACAGCATGGCAAGGTTTGCTGCTCAGAGTATCACAAAGGTGAAATCAAGGTGTTGGTCAGGTTGCGTTCTTATCTAGAAGCTTTGTGGAAAATCCGCTTCTAAGTTTATTCTTATTGCTGAAAGAATTCAGTTCCTTTTGATTGTAGGACCGAGGTCCTCATTTTCTCAGCCACATTCTGTTTTCACTGGCTAGAAGCCTCCCTCGTCCCATACCTGCATTTTTTTAAGCCAGCAGAGGTATAAGAAATTCTCCTAATTCGAATCTGGCTTCCAGACCTAGATTTAAAGGGCTTAAATGATTAGGTCAAGCCCACCTAGGTAATGCACCTATCTACATAATCATAGGAATGGGTACCGTATTTACAGGATCCACTTAAACTTGAGGAGAGGAGATCATACAAAGGTGAGGGTCACTTGGAGGTCATCTTAGAATTCTACTTACCATGAGAAACCACAGAAAATGGGAAAGCTACTAGAGAACTAGGGAAAATGGGTTTCTGACACAGACTAAGGAATTTGCTGTCCACTTGCATAACCAGAACCCATTTCTCTTTAAGCCTAGTCTAGGGTACTTCCACTATAATCATTCATGATAACTAGCCTGAAGGGTAGAAAAGGTGTGGACTGGTAGGTGGAAGGGGAGTGAGTGTAGAATTCTTTACAAATTGAGAGACTCACCTCTGGGTTTTTAAGGAGAGATGATCTAACCTATTGCAATTAGGATCTAGTTCTGCAATGAATGGTAGATATCCCACAGTAGTAGTGGTCTAAAGAAGATGGAAGTTTCTCCCCCTCTCATATAGGTAGATAAACCAGGCAGAGTGGCCAAAGTTGCTTTTTAGTGGCTCCACATACCAGAAACCCAGGTTCCTTTTGTCTGTCTGCCATCAACACAAGTTTCCATCTCATATTCTAAGACCTAACTATTCCAGTCCTAGGTATCATGTCTCCATTCTAGATAGCAAGGTGGCAGGGGGCGAGGAGAGAGGGGCAAACTACACAAACCACACTATGATAAATCTTTTCTCACTCCCTCCCAATACACACACACACCACCGTATCTAGCTGCAAGGGAGATGAGATATATTCATTATTTCAGATTACTTTGTAACCAGATAGAAATCAGTCATTCTGTTTTTGTAGTAAAAGGGGAGAGGATATTGGGAGACAACTAATAACCAGTGACATAGCCCTTGGGATGGAACAGGTTAATGATGCTGAAAAGCTTATGTGGGGTTTAGGCCTCTTGCAGAAGGCAACAGTGAGTGTATAATGGAGAGGGCTTTATATAGTACCTTTTTATTTTCTGGGCTTCCATTTTCTATAAATAGCTTAAACCAGATCATCACATAAAGGTGCTTAGAGTAGGGGCACCTGGGTGGCTCAGTCGGTTGAGCATCTGACTCTTGATCTCAGCTCAGGTCTTAATCTCACGGTCATGAGTTCAGGCCCCAAGTTGAGCTCCACGTTGGGCATGGAGCCTACTTTAAAAAAAAAAATCGGGTGCTTAGAGTTGTTAGACTTTAAAAATAGTATGACAGAATGGATGTAGATGAGGTTATATTTTGAAATGAAAGTAATAAGAAGGATCATCTTGAATCCAGTTTATTTGGCCATATGGCCCTTTTTGGTGGAACATACGGTGCTTACTGTTTGCAAAACAAGACTTTGTCTAGTTGAATTCCTTCTCTTTAGTAATGAAGAAGCTGAAAATTAGAGGTGTGTGACTTGTAAGGATCATAAAACTAGTTTGCAGCAGAGTCAGGACTAGACCATGGGTCTTTTGACAAATTGCATAATATGGTAGAAGATTATCATTTGTAAATCAGAGCACAGGGGACTTGAAGGGTCTAGTAAGTTTTAAAATAACTCATAGGTTCTCAACAAATTATTATTAATTTGTTAAAACTCCTTTTTAGAAGACTGAGATAAATAGCAAAGAATGTCCATTCTTTCCTAAACAGCCAAATCTGGTTGAAATGGTAAAATCTATGAAATCACTAAGCACTTTTCAAAAAACAGTCTAAAAACACTGTTAATACATTCTGAACAGGTATAACAAGAAGTTACTTGTTAAAACAGTGGTGAATAAATTAGAATTAGGTTATGGAATGTGGAGCTGAATTTTGAAGGCATTGATGGACATGACTAAATTGATTTTAAACCAGGTAGCTGAAAACAAGAGTGGTGTGGCATATTATATCCAGGGCACATAGGTTATAGCCATGTCAGATAACCTTTGGAATTCTTATAGGCTATAAAGTGGTTAAGAACTGAGGTTATGCACAAAGATTGCTTTAAGTTTAAATCCTTGTTCCTCTGCTCACTACCTGGTGACATTGGGCAATTAACGTGATGAGCCTTGGTTTCTTCATCTATAAAATGAGGATAATGTATAAAAAGAGTATTTGGAGTAGTGCCTAGAATGTAGTAAGGGTTTTGTAAATTGATGATAGTTGTTTCGTTGTGTTCCTAGAATTTGGAAAGGTGCCCAACGAATAATTGCTTAACAAATTGATTACCGATTTGAACAGTAGAATTTATCCTGTTATTTTACATGGTATTCATCAGAATACTTAACAATATGCCAGCAATGTAGTAATCACTTTATCTTCATTTTTATAATAATGTTAGGAGGGAAATCTAGTATTACCACTGCTGTTATCATTTTATAGATGAGGCAGCAACAGCTTAGGAGTTAAGAACTTGTCACTGCAGTGAAGCTGGGGTTCAAAGGCCATCAAAGTCTGATTGAAAATTCTGTGCTCTTGGGGCACCTGGCTGGCTCAGTTGGTAGAGCACGCATGTCTTGATCTCGGGGTTATGAATTTGAGCCCCACATTGGGCATAGAGATTACTTATTTGTTTGTTTGTTTGTTTGAGATTACTTTTTTAAAAAACTTTTATGCTCTTAAGTACTGTATTTTAAGCCACTCTGCCGTATAATTCCACTTGTCTTTGCTCATAGTATTTTCACATTCTATTTCAGCCTCTCACGTAAGTCATCTTGTATGCACTAGCCTTTTATCACATATGACCAGATCTTTTTCCTGATTTTTGATTAGTTTCTGAGAACCTGTTGCTATAGAGAGATTTTAAAATTTATCTTGTTTTCCCCGTGGGAAGCTGAGATACAGTACACCTATAGCTAATTAGTACTAAAGTACTAATTCTTTTAGGAGAAAATGGGGAGGGGCCCTTGGGTGGCTCAGTCAGTTAAGCACTGGACTCTCGATTTCAGCTCAGGTTATGATCTCAGGGTTTGTGAGACCCAGCCCCACATTGGGCTTGATGCTGGGCGTGGAACCTGCTTAAGATTCTCTCTCTTCCTCAGCCCCTTCCCTCTCTCTAAAAAACGGCGGGGGAAGAAATGGGGAGAATCATTTATTTTAGCCTTGAGATTTTGAAAACACCCAGCTGTTCATGACACACGTGTTTCTTCAATTGAATTCAATCCTAGACTCACTTTTATACAGGTGTTCCTTCTTATACCCATTTATTTAAGCCCTGTCCTTCCTAACCAGCTTAAGACAATTCTTTTTTGAATCCTTCAATGACCTTATTTATCCTGAATTCCTTTGAATTCATGTACCTTTATTGTTTATACATTTGGCATATAAGCAGATTCCTTGAGGGTTAGAGATTGCTTTATATGCAGTGCCTTATGAAGTTGGACATTCTGTAAATGTACATTGTTATTGTTCATGGTTGTAACATCTAATCCAGTCCTTTGCATGTTGAGACAAGAAGGATCTAAATGTAACTTGCAGGAAGAAAGATTAAAGATAATTTTAAGAACTCTAAACGTTTTGAGAAGTGTATGTCTTACCAGTGAAAGTTATGTAATATTTCCATAATGAAAAAGAATAATAACCCCCCCCCCCGTTTTTCTTATAGGCACAAGATGCTGGTCTTGGGGTGTCAATTTTACTGTGTGTCAGAGCTCTTCAACTCAGATCAAGTGAGGATGAAGAAATGAAGGCATCAGTTTGTAAAACAATTGCTTGTCTTTTACCAGAAGATTTAGAAGTCAGACGAGCCTGTCAGCTTACAGAATTCTTAATTGAACCCAGTTTGGATGGATTTAATATGTTGGAAGAACTGTATTTGCAACCAGATCAAAAATTTGATGAAGAAAATGCACCAGTTCCAAATTCTCTCCGATGTGAGCTCTTACTAGCTTTAAAGGCCCACTGGCCTTTTGATCCTGAATTTTGGGACTGGAAAACTTTAAAACGACACTGCCACCAACTGCTAGGACAAGAAGCCTCTGATTCTGATGATGATCTAAGTGGCTATGAAATGTCTATTAATGACACAGATGTTTTAGAGTCATTTCTCAGTGACTATGAGGAAGGTAAAGAAGATAAACAATACAGAAGAAGAGATTTGACAGATCAGCATAAGGAGAAAAGAGACAAAAAACCCATTGGTTCTTCTGAACGATACCAGAGGTGGCTTCAGTATAAATTTTTCTGTTTGTTATGTAAGCGGGAATGTATAGAGGCCAGGATTCTTCATCATTCTAAGATGCATATGGAAGATGGAATTTATACCTGTCCGGTTTGTATTAAAAAATTCAAGAGAAAAGAAATATTTGTTCCTCATGTGATGGAACATGTTAAAATGCCACCAAGCAGAAGGGACCGCTCTAGAAAGAAATTACTGTTGAAAGGCTCTCAAAAGGGAATTTGTCCCAAGAGCCCCTCTGCAACCCTGGAGCAAAACCAGTCATTGGATGAACAAGCCAAAGGAGAGTCTCATGAATATGTCACATTCAGCAAATTAGAAGATTGCCACCTGCAAGACAGAGATTTGTACCCATGTCCTGGCACAGACTGTTCCCGTGTATTTAAGCAATTTAAATACCTAAGTGTGCATCTTAAAGCTGAACACCAAAATAATGATGAAAATGCCAAGCACTACTTGGATATGAAAAACAGAAGAGAGAAGTGTACTTATTGTCGACGACATTTCATGTCTGCTTTTCACCTGCGGGAGCATGAACAAGTGCACTGTGGTCCTCAACCTTATATGTGTGTATCTATAGATTGTTATGCAAGGTTTGGATCAGTGAATGAACTACTTAACCATAAGCAAAAACATGATGATCTGCGTTATAAATGTGAATTAAATGGCTGTAATATTGTTTTCAGTGACTTGGGACAGCTTTACCACCATGAAGCACAACACTTTAGGGATGCGTCTTACACCTGCAACTTTGTTGGCTGTAAAAAGTTCTATTATTCCAAAATTGAATACCAGGATCACCTCTCAGTGCATAATGTTGAAAGTTCGAATGGAGATGTGAAGAAATCGGTGAAACTTGAGGAGGCTGCACCAGGTGAAAAGCAAGATTGTATTGATCAGCCCCATCTACTTGACCAAACTGATAAATCACATTTACCTGAAGATCTTCTTTTCTGTGCAGGATCAGCTAGTTCTCAAATAGAAACTGCAGAAAATCTGAAAGAAAACAGTGACAGTAATTCTAGTGATCAGTTAAGTCATAGCTCTTCAGCTTCCATGAATGAAGAGTTAATTGATACACTGGATCACTCTGAAACCATGCAGGATATATTATTATCTCATGAGAAAGTCTTTGTGCCCTCCAGTTTAAAAGAAAAATGTTCCAATGTGGCAGTTTGTTTCGATGGGACTAAGTTTACCTGTGGTTTTGATGGCTGTGGTTCCACGTACAAAAATGCAAGAGGGATGCAAAAACATCTACGGAAGGTTCATCCATACCATTTCAAACCCAAAAAGATAAAGACAAAAGATCTCTTTCCCTGTTTGGGTAATGAGCATAATCAAACAACTGAAAAGTTTGATGCAGAACCTAAACCCAGCTCAGACACGAACAGTGACTCTCCGGATGAAGGTCTAGATCACAATATTCATACTAAATGCAAACGAGAATATCAAGGTTATTCCTCAGAAGCTTCCATTTGTGCTTCTAAAAGGCCATGTACAGAGGATACCATGTTGGAACTTTTGTTACGCTTGAAACATTTAAGCTTGAAAAACTCAATAACACACGGATCTTTCTCAGGGTCATTGCAGGGGTACCCATCCAGTGGTGCTAAGTCTCTTCAATCGGTTTCACCTACTATCTCAGACCTTAATTTTCAGAATCAAGATGAGAATATGCCAAGTCAGTACCTTGCACAGTTGGCAGCTAAGCCTTTTTTCTGTGAGCTTCAAGGATGCAAATATGAATTTGTGACCAGAGAGGCTTTGTTAATGCATTATCTTAAAAAACATAATTATTCAAAAGAAAAAGTCCTTCAGTTAACCATGTTTCAACATCGGTATTCTCCATTCCAGTGTCATATTTGCCAAAGGTCATTTACAAGAAAAACACACCTTAGGATTCATTATAAAAATAAACATCAAATTGGCAGTGACAGAGTAACTCACAAACTGTTAGATAATGAAAAATGTGATCATGAAGGCCCATGCTCAGTAGACAGATTGAAAGGTGATTGCTCTGCAGAACTTGGCGGTGATCCCAACAGTAACTCTGAGAAGCCACACTGTCACTCTAAAAAGGATGAATGCAGTTCAGAAACAGATTTGGAGTCATCTTGTGAAGAAACGGAAAGTAAAACCTCTGATATTTCATCACCAATAGGTAGTCATAGAGAAGAACGTGAAGGACGAGAGGGACGAGGTAGCAGGAGAACTGTTGCCAAAGGAAATCTCTGCTATATTTTGAATAAATATCACAAACCATTCCATTGTATCCATAAAACTTGTAACTCCTCATTCACCAATCTAAAAGGCTTAATTCGTCATTACAGAACTGTACATCAGTACAACAAAGAACAATTATGTTTAGAGAAAGACAAAGCAAGAACCAAAAGGGAACTTGTCAAATGTAAAAAGATATTTGCTTGCAAATATAAGGAATGTAACAAACGCTTCCTGTGTTCCAAAGCTCTTGCTAAGCACTGTAGTGACTCTCATAACCTAGACCATATTGAAGAGCCTAAAGTGCTTTCTGAAGCTGAATCTGCAGCAAGGTTTTCCTGTAACCAGCCTCAGTGCCCTGCTGTTTTTTATACATTCAGCAAGTTGAAGCACCACTTGATGGAACAGCATAATATTGAAGGAGAAATACATTCAGATTATGAAATTCATTGTGATCTTAATGGCTGTGGCCAGATTTTCACCCATCGGAGTAATTATTCTCAACATGTATATTACCGACATAAGGACTATTACGATGATCTGTTTAGAAGCCAAAAAGTGGCAAATGAAAGGCTACTAAGGAGTGAAAAGGTATGTCCAACGGCACTCGCTCAAGGGCATGAACATCAGACTACCAGGAGATCATTTAATGCTAAGGCTAAAAAATGTAGTTTAATCAAAGAAAAGAAGGCTCCAATTAGTTTTAAAACAAGAGCCGAAGCCCTTCATATGTGTGTGGAGCAGTCTGAGCACACACAGTACCCCTGCATGGTTCAAGGATGCTTATCTGTGGTGAAGTTGGAGAGCAGCATAGTGAGGCATTATAAACGCACCCATCAGATGAGTAGTGCCTATTTAGAGCAACAGATGGAAAATCTTGTTGTCTGTGTTAAGTACGGTACCAAAATTAAGGAGGAGCCCCCTTCTGAAGCAGAGCCTTGTATAAAGAAAGAAGAAAATAGCTGTGAATCAGAGCACACAAAGCACAGCCATTCCCCAGGTGACAGTAGCGTGACTGCCCAGAACACGGATTCCCTTCATCCAGGGGAAAGGGAGGGAGGTCAGAAAGGATGTACAGAAAGCAAACCAGTGTTTGATGCAGATAATCTGCTCTACAGAGGAACTTTGAAATGTAATCATAGTTCAGAAACCACTTCTTTGGAACAATGTAATATAGTTCAGCCTCCTCCTTGTAAAATAGAAAATTCCATACCTAATCCTAGTGGGATTGAAAGTGGGACTTATTTCACAAGTTTCCAGCTGCCTTTACCAAGGATTAAAGACTCTGAAACTGGGCAGCAAAGTTCAGGGCAAGAAAACACTGTAAAAAATTCAACCCATGTCCCAAAAGAGAATTTTAGGAAGCATCCACAGCCCAGGTCATTTGACTTGAAGACTTATAAACCTATGGGATTTGAATCTTCATTTCTGAAATTTATTCAGGAAAGTGAAGAGAAAGAAGATGATTTTGATGATTGGGAGCCTTCGGAGCACTTAACATTAAGTAATTCTTCACAACCCAGTAATGACTTAACAGGGAGTGTTATGGCAAATAATATGGTGAATGACAATGACCCTGAAGTTGACATACCTCATTCTTCCAGTGACTCTGCAATTCATGAGAACCTGACTGCAATCCCACCTTTGATAGTAGCTGAGACAGCAACAGTTCCTTCCTTGGAAAACCTGAGGGTTGTATTGGACAAAGCATTAACAGACTGTGGAGAGCTTGCCTTAAAACAGCTTCATTATCTTCGGCCAGTGGTTGTCCTTGAAAGATCTAAGTTTTCCACACCAATTTTAGACTTGTTTCCAACAAAAAAGACAGATGAGCTTTGTGTAGGAAGTTCCTAAATAGCAATTTTGTTTTAGAAACAGACTGGCTCCAACACTGCAACATGGGGACAATTGCCAACTTGAACAAAGGCTGAGAACCAGCCACACCGTTGTTTAGGGTAGAATAGGCTGTGTATTTACATGAATGTATAATATCTATGTCAGCAGTATTGGCTGAGTCCATTAGCTCTCCAGTTGGTTTATTGATTGGGGTTTTTTTTGTTTGTTTGTTTATTAAAAAAATGGAACTGTACTCTTGTTTGGTGCTAATTAATACATCAAAATATATTGGGGCTTCCTTTTTCAAATTAAGTGTGCATGATTGTATATGGAACAAATACTAAGATCCCAGGGTGGGAGGGCTAGGGAAAGGGATATGGAGTTCTTACTTGACTTGAATGTGCACCTGAGGGTGCTTTGTGTAATATATTGTACACTACAGCATCTTATATTTTTTGAGTTGAGTTTCAATAAATTACAATTTTTCACCCATTTCTTGTTTACTCATAATGAGTTTTCATGCCATACATAAACTGAAACTGCACTTGTATTTTTCTGGAATGTGCACTTACATTTTGCCCCAGTAGTTTTTTGTTCCTTATTAACCAAACCATTTAGATGAAGCTTCTTTCTGAATGACTATTGTCTTAAAATTTTTGTGCAAAGAAAATTCTGAAATTGAGTAATTAGCTCTGAGAGTCAAGGTAGCTCCCAAAAGAGGATGTCCAGGATTTACCTGGGTAGAAAGAGAATACCAAGCAGGACATGAAGAGCATAGATGGATGTAGTCATGTTTCCAGAGAACTACAAATAATTTGGTAGGCTGCAATGAAAGGGGAGCACTGAGGTGGATGAGATTATTGTAGAGAGAGATGGGCAGGAACCCAACCATGAATGCTAAGAAGTTTGGACTTGAGTCCACAGGCAGCTGAGAGCCTTTGAAGGATTTGAACAAAATAACATGATGTTAATTGTAATAATGTTAAATTAATAACAAGTTGTAGATCACTTGAGTATGATTTGAGGAGCTGAGAATGGAAACATACTAAGACTGTTGAAGTACCTGAGGCAAATGTGATGAGATTTTATACTGTTGGTTGCAGCACAAGGAAGAGGAGATGAAATTGAGAAATTTAAAGAGAAGGTTGTTAGGCTTTGGAGGGTGAAAAAAATATTTTGAGGAAAACTGGAAGATTCAGTAGTGATGCATCCAATTGGGGAGGGAATACAAAAGGAAGAAATGAATTTGGGGGAAGAGGATGGAAAGCCAAGATGAGCTTGGTCTTTGGATGTGTTGAGCCTCAGTGGACTGTGAGCCATGTATGTCTGATGACAAGGAAAGCAATGTGTTCTTACAAATACAGCAGCTTTATTTTCTGTTCCTTGTGAGGTTCTCAAGTCGCTTTCATTAGCTAGTAATGAAGTGATTCCGACAGTCCTAACATTCCTTTCTTAGGCCTATGGTTAGAATTTTAAGATCTTTTCTCTGACTCTTAAACCTTGTGTTTTTGGCTCTTAAGCAATTTCATTCTGCCACCTCCTTACCGTAAGTCTAAAGCACACCCCTGCCCCGTGCCCAAGTGGTTTCTTAGTTCAGATCCTAGTAGGTAACGGGGTTCTCAATCTGTTGAAAAAGTGGCAGAAACCGTGGACCATCCTAGAGGCTAAGGCTACTACTGACTCCTGAGGACCTTTAGCTAATTTCTGTGGGCTTCAGTTTCCTCACCTGTAAGTGAGGAGATAAGGGATATCCTCTTGAAAAATCACTTTCTATGATCTGAGTATGAGAAACGTCTGGTGGCTTCATTCTTAAAATTCCTTATACTAGAGATTCTTAGCCCAGAACAAGAGAAAGTTGCTAGTTGCTTAAGACTGAACTACATCCATTCAACTACTCCTAACTTCTACCCCCTGAAAGAACCAAGTGAGTCATTTGTAGTGGAACCAAACCCTAATTTTCAGAACTCTATTGAAAGTTTGCTTCAAGTACAAGCCAAAATGGTTCATCATAAGATTACTTTCTGTTCCAGTTGGAGCATCTTGCTTCATTTGATTTTTATCAAAGACAGTGTTTTATGTCAAACACAGCATGTGCAGTTCTATGATAATACAGAAGGTCAGAGCTATTTTTGTAGGTTTTAGTACTATCATTTTTACTTGATATGTCTTTGGGATTTGTCCCAATGCTGGTCCAAACCTGGAAGCATTGACTTCGTTTTTAAAGCCTTTTTATTTTTTTTTTTTACTTTTAAAGATTTTGTTTATTAGAGAGCAGGGGGAGGAACAGCGGGAGAGCAACAAGCAAACTTGGCACTGAGCGTGGAGCCCCATGCAGGGCTCTATCCCATGACCCTGAGATCACGACCTGAGCCGAAATCGAGTTGGAGGCTTAATTGACTGAGCCACCCAGGTGCCCCTCGGAGCCTTTTTAAATTCAAGAATGCCCCCTAAATGGTGGGTATAAGTTGGGTGTGCCAGACACTTTCATTCTATCATTTTGCCCAGAATTCTCTTGTTTCAGGGTTTCCCCATGTTCATGAACACCTGTGAAAGAGAGAGGGTGGGGAATGATGGAGAAGAAAGTTTTTGATTAGTATTCCTAGAGGTTCCATCCCAAATCTATCCTCTCTTCTTTGTCCCAGGTTGCCTACTTCTCACCTGCATTGCCAAGAACATAGTCACTGGAGGATGGAATTGGTCATTAACCAAATATTTAAGTGCACCCATATTTAGAGACAGTTTCAGATGCTTTGGGAGATAAAAATACCAAAGTAAGTTTATCAAGGCATCTGCCAGTGTGGAGCTTTCATGTGAGGGCTGGGGTAGCTTAAACATTGTTAATCAAAGTGTGGCAGTGGACCAGCAGCATGGGCATCACCTCGGAGCTTGTTAGAAATGAATGTCAGGCCAGGCCCCACTCCAGACCTTCTCGCCCCAAATCTGCATTTTAGTAAAATCTCTAGATGATTCATAGGCACAGAAAATTCTGTGAGGCAATGACTAGAACAAAGTGGAAAGTACTGTGAGAATTCAGGATAATTATACTTTTTTAAAAGCACTTTACATAAAATTATCTTGTTGAATTTTCATAACTTCATGAAGTAGGTACTGTTACCCTCATTTGACAGATAAAAACTTAAGGGTGAAGTGTTTTGCCTTGCCGATAAAAGCTGGGAATAGGGGGCGCCTGGGTGGCTCAGTCGTTAAAGCGCCTGCCTGCAGCTCAGATCCTGGTCCCAGAGTCCTGGGATTGAGCCCCACATCGGGCTCACTGCTCAGTGGGGAGCCTACTTCTCCCCCTTCTTGTGTTTCCTCTCTCGCTGTGTCTCTCTCTGTCAGATATTTAAAAAAAAAAAAAAAAAAGCGGGGAATAGGCGGAGCCTAGTCTCCCAATTTCTTGATATCAGAGAGGGGAACTTAATGTGAAGGAAGAACATTGGAAGTTGCAAGTGGCATTTAAATAAGTACCAAAAAACCATAGTTCTGTAATTGAGTATATTGTTTGTGGAAGTGAATAATGGGAAATAAAGTTTGAAGTATAAGTAAAAGCCAGGTCATGCAGATCCAATTCCAATCACACATCTATTATTGATATTATTGACATTTTCTCATTTGAGGAAAGAAAGGAAAACTGGTTCATACTGTTTCTGTGAGTCCATTTTTCTTTCTGAGAGAAACTTATAAAAGTCAGAAGAGTTGCTCAGTCCCTTCTCCCCACTTCCCACCCCCACAATAGACTGTGATGCCTCCTGGCTTTATACTCCTAACTCAGGGGCAAAGCCTCCTCTTAGGTAGAGCTGAGTCTGGAAAGAGTGCCCCACTCTAATCTAACCTGCTTGGTCTACACCTGCAGGAATAGATTCTGTGACAGACTGCATTTGGAGGTTCCGAACCACTTTGAGAAAGGTAACCAGGATAGGAGATTTAAAAACCTGTCAACCTGTATTTGACAGGTTTAGCCTGGAAAGTAGAGAAGACTGGAAGCACAGGAAAGATAGCCAAATATTCACTAAGCACATACCATCTGCTAGCTCCCGGGTGTTGAACATGACACAGTAGGTTTCCTGCATTATGGAGGTTAGAGTCTAGTAGAGAAGATAGACAATAAACAAAACACTACAAATGAAGTGCTACTAAAGAAGCTATGGCGGTGATGGGACCTCAAAAAAGTCCAGGAAAAGCTTCCTTGAGGAAGCGATGTTTGAACTGCAACCTGAAGAACCAGTAGGAATTAGCCAGAGAGGATAATCCTATTATGTGCAAAGGCTTTGTGGTGTGTTCATGACATTGACAAGTCTGGTATAGCTAGTGCTGAGAGTCAAAATGGGAAAGGGAAAGGAGAGAAGGCTGGGTAGGTAAACAGCAACCAGGTAGTTTAGTGCCATGTAACCAGCTTCTAGATTTTGGATTTTGTCTGAAAGGCCATGAAGAACCTTCTGAAGCCATGAAAGTAGGCACTGCAGGAGTCATAAATTAGAGTATGTATGCCAGAGTCCTAATACGGTCTGATGTGGAAGACTACTGGGTGGAAGTGACTGACTGCTGGCTGGTTGGCTGGATAGATGGATAGAGGACTCTGTCTAAAGGTGGGCTGAGATGGCTTGCATAGTGATAATTCTTCACTGGAGGTTTTCAGGTATCTAAGAAGGGAGTCAAACTATAAATGGGCTTTTTGGACTAGATTCTTTTAAGGCACCATACACAATTGAGATTGACCATACCTTGTATTTGGTCATGGATGTCACTACAAATAATAGTTGCACTTATCTATATGGGTAGCTTGTTCTTTTATACAAATTATCAAATTCTCGTTACAGGCCTACAAGGTAGGAATTACTCCCACTTCACTAATGAAGATATTAGAGCTCAGGTTAAGTAAATTAGCTCAAGGTAACAAAGTTAGTGAGTAGGAAAGTCAAAAATTTTAACCCAGATCCGTTGTACTCCCAAAGGCCTATGCTCTTAACAGCTACTCTGTAAAGATTCTATCCGAACAAGTACACAAATAGGGTAATAGGCACTTGATGAGTGAACAGTTTAGGCCATAAAGGTATTTAGAATTCTTCCAGGGGACTTTGCATTCACCTAATATTTTATTTAATGCCCGCTATGTGCCAAGCCCTAGGGATACAGTAGCCAATTAAAGGGACATGGTCCCTGTCTTCCTTAAGTTTACAACAGTCAGGGAAGACATGTTAAACCAAAAATTGCACAAATAACTATAACTGGGTTAAGTGCTTTGAAAGTAAAGTGTAAGGTGCCATGTAACAGGGAGATCTAATCTAGTATTGAGAGTCTCAAGTAATGATGTAGTTGTCACAGCCCCATCTTTCTCCAAAAAGTTTCTGGTTACCATTCTTTAATGATAACCTGTAATAGCCAAATCCAGAGTCTTATCTGAGTCACTTTTATTCCTTGCTAGAAAGGATTCTGACTACCGTCACTCACTAGCAGACTGTGGGTCTAACAGCAATAGCAGTCACTCATATATCAGTAGGTCATTTCACCCTGACATAAGTACTGCATTTCCAACAGCACTCTAGACTCCTTTTCCTGGATGTGTCTCTGACACCCCAAGCAACTTGTCATACCACTTCCTACAAGAACAAAACAACCATTCCTCCTATTCCAAGCCTCCCTGTTACTGTTCTTTCAACCAGAATGAACAAATTGGAATAGCATCAGACAGTATTTTTCTAAAAATTGTCATAACCTTTTCTCCTCTTCCTTTTTGCCTCTCCCCTCCTATTGGTGCAAACCCTCTTTTGGATTCTTGCTGTCTTCACAATTGATCTCAGTTTAGAATATACACGTTGAGTGAACTCTTACAAGTTTTTTGAGTACAGACCGTAGATACTGTATTTTCATACCTCCTTGCTGAATGTATATAGGTACTAGTCAGTAAATAATTGACTTGATAACATGCCGTATAAGTTATTATACAGCACACTACAGTTCACAAAGTGTTTAGAAAATTACACCATCTGTTTCTGATATAAACCTTGCAAAGGATGTGGAATCCCCATCTGTAACCAGATGAGCAAAATGAGGCTCAAATATGTTTAGTCTTCTCAAAGATCACAATTTCTAAACAATAGTGACATGTGAAAAAAGGGAATGCTACAAAATAATCCAGTAATAACCTCCCTACACATTTACCAAGTAAACTATTCATTCTTTAGGAAAGCTTTCTTTAAATTCTCTCCTCAAATCTCCACTTAACCTCAGTTTTCTCATCTGCCATGTGAAAATAATTGCTGTCCCTTCCATGTATCATTGGAAATGTTCTATATCTACACTCTCCAAGAAGGTAACCACTAGCCACATTGGCTACTTAAATGTAATTAAAATTAAATGTAAAATTCAATTCCTCAGCCACACTATTCACATTCCAAGTGACTAGTGGCTACCATATTGGACAGAGCAGATAGAGAATATTTCCATCATTGCAGAAAGTTCTATTGGACAGTGCTGTGCTACAGCTAGAACTTGCCAAAGATCAAGGAAAGCAATATGACTGAACTGAAAATCCAGGCCATGTCTGGTTGGTTTTGAGTGAGAAAGTTCACTGGGTGAGTGGGAAGCAAGCTGACCTTTAGAACAGTGACATCACAATGCACAGTTCACAGTGGCTCTAGAACACCTGGGCTCCAGGCCACTATCCCTAACTCGTATCTAGGTTCCTGAAGCTTCTATACATGTAGTTCCTGGAGCTGCTGTCTTATTAAAATGTCAACATCTTTTCCCTCATCTTCATCTGTCTGGGACAACATCATAGATTATCTTTCTCTGAGCTCGATATGGAATTGGCTACAAGCAAGTCTTCTGGGAGAGACTAGTCCACCTCAGCAAACAAATTTGGGTCTACTAGATAATTTTGCTCCAACTGTGCAAGTTATCCTGAGGATTTCCTTTTTGCTTTTGTTGGGAATAGGAGTATATGCCTTATGGAAACGAAGTGTTCAGTCAATTCAGGTTATACTCTTTTGTTACAGAGGAATTTAAATAGTTCTAAATTGAAATTTGGTTAGCTCTCTCCTGCATTGTGCTACCCAGTTTTAAAACCATGCAGATGAGCAAAGATGAACCCTAGTCTCTGAAATTGGTTGAAACTAGGTTAACCTTAAAAACTTTCACCAATTAGGTTTTGAGCATAAAATGCTCTTTCTCACAGTAGTCTTCGGCTTGTTCTAGAATAAAATAGATCAAACAAGTTCATAAACTGAGAAGGCAGCCTAACCCCAAATTTATATGATCACATACTCATCTTTGATTTTCTACTATGTGCCAGACACCATGAGGGGTACCTTTTAAAAGAATAGGCATTACAAATATAATTGGGATCTTGGGTTTGGCCTTTCTGTTCTTACTGTGACGTTGTTCTGTAACCAATGGCAAGGCATGTATATTCATTTAGGCATCACAATATTTTCATTATTTCTTTGTTTTAACAATATCAGGCTCAGTAAATATACAGGGGTTCTTTTTGGGAATAGGAGTATGATTGGTTGGGATTGTAAGAAACATTTAGGATTTTACATACTTCTAATCACCAATAATAACTTAATAGTTTAATCACCAGCAATAATAGCTATATTTACAATATAGTCAAAATGCTTTTAGAATCCCAACAATTCCATGAAATGGATAGAGGTTATTTTCATATGACAAACAAGGAAACAGGTGCATTGAGGTTCAGTGGAAATCTAAGGGGGTAGGATTTTAAAAGGACTTTCTTAAAGTTTACTTGGTAAATGCTGAGAGAAGTTATTACTGGATCATTTTGTAGCATTCACTTTTCATATATCACTACTGTCAAGGAATCATGGTCACACGTATTCTCTTAACCTTTCAAAACCCTGCATGGATCATTTTGTAGCATTCACTTTTCATATATCACTATTGTCAAGGAATTATGGTCACATGCATTCTCTTAACCTTTCAAAACCCTGCATGGTAGGCAAGGCAGAGAGTATCATATCCATCTTGTGGGTGAGGGAACTTTGTTATCATTGAACCAAGTTGACATAGATTGTAAAAACTGGCAAATCTGAGATTTGAACCTAATTTTTAGGATTCCAAATTCAAATCTTCTCCAAAATCTCATTTACTATAATCCAACTAACCTAAATCCCCAACAGGGATATGTGGGTATACACACATTTCAATTAGCTAATAGAAGAATATAAGGTAAAAACAAAACAAAACAGAACTATTACTGTAATTCTCGGTTCTGCTCTTGTTTGGTTAATGTTCAGCTCAATTAAATGAATTTGCAGCCCTCCAGACACCTCAGCCAAGAAAGAGGTAGTATAACAAGTGATTAATAGCATGGGCTCTGGAGTTGGACTGCTGGGGTACAAACCTTGGTCCCATCACTTGCTGTGTGAACTGAGAGCAGCCAGCCTCCAAAACCCCACTTTCCTTATCTGTAAGATGGGTTTGTCAACAGTCCCTCCCTTAGGGTGGTCATGAGGGTTAAAGGAGATACTGTGTGTAGAAAGTTCAGCACACAATGAATGCTCAATAAACAGTGCCAGTTATCATAATAAGGAAAAAAGATGATTGGTTTTTAATTTTTCTCCTGACAGGAATCTGTCCTAGGTCGTTTTAAAAAAATGTTTTTCCCCATGACCAGGAAATATAGTTTTTCAGACCACAGTGTCCTGAGGGAACTTACATGGAAGTCAGAGTTCCTGGATTTCAGTCCTGGTTCTGTCATTTCCAAATATATGAGCTTGGACAATGTTAGGGTCCAAACGGGAAGGTATTTAAATGGTTACCCAGTTCTGGGCTTTTTCTACATAAATAGGTCATTCGTAGGCAAAACAACCTCCTAGCACAGAGCCCTGCATGTGGCAAATTTTTAGCAAATGGTATCTGTTATTATCATCTTTATTAATTAAATGCAAATAACAATCCCTGACCTGCCTGTCACTCTATTTTGTGATAAAGATCAAAAGACAAAATAGATATGAAGATGTTTTGCTAAACAGAAGGCTTGGCATAGGAATGAGGGATTATTGTTACTACTAGGTTTTTGCTTTGAATCTGAGGCATTCCCATGAATAAACAAGTAACGTTCAACTTCTGTTGTTTTATTTTAGAAAATATTGTTGTTTGTAATCACCCTCTACAAACTTTACAAGAAGGGCTCAGATTTTTTTCAGGCTTTGCTGGTCAGCCCAGAAGGGAATCATCTCCCAATTCAAGACAATAATCTCTTTCTGTCCTTGGGTCTGCAAGAGAGAATTTTGAAAAAACTTCAGGCAGTGGAAAACAAAGTGAAGGACCTGGAGGGGATGATCATTTCCCACAAACCTGCCACGAAGAGGGATTGCTCCTCAGAGCCTTACTGCAGCTGCTCTGACTGCCAGAGCCCCTTGCCCACATCAGGGTTCACGTCCACGTCTGAAATGTGACAGACTCCAATCTTTTCCAGAAAAGCACTGTCTTTCCCTCGTGTGTGTGGTGGTGTATCAATAAAGATAGAGAACTATATTGAAATGACCCTGCAAGGACTGGCTCTCTATTAGTAGGGCCCGGCTTCTACTTATGTGTGTGGTGGGATAATGTGGGGTGAACTAGTAGTCAAAAATGTCTCGGAGATGATGATGCCACTGGGTAGGCTGGAGGCCATAAACAGCCATATAGAAAAGGAGAGCCAAACTGGAATCCATGGGAAAAGAAGGGAAAGTGGGTCAGGTATATGGCCTTGAGCTCCCTGCTGAAGAGGTTGGATTAGATAGAATAAAAACAGCAAAAAAGTGCTGCTGAGGGGCAGTGCTGTGTACTGTCCTATAGAGGTAGGCTGGCTCTTGTGCTGGCCTTCAGCCTAAAGGTCTGTCTGCATTAATTACCCAGAGATGGACAAGGATGGGGTGGACATAAAGGACTCTTTACTTTTATCCAACTTTTATTGATACTTACTCTGGGCTAAGCATTATGATAATCCTTAGGAATCTGTCCTTTGTGTTTCAGGAGCACCTGGTTTGGCTGGTTGGGCAGCTAATTTCAGAACAAGGAGTTATATATAACAGTGGAATCACATCATCTTGAACTCAGCTGAATTCTCCTTTGTGAATCCCAGCTTGGCAGGGAGGGAAGGAGGCACCTACCCGTCATTTCACTTGATGAGTGTGTACTCGGACGGGGGTGGGGGGGTGGCAGCAGATCATCCCCTCAGTGGGTGGTTCTCAGATTCCACAAGCCTTATAGTGTGTGCATTTTTGCCACAGTAAATGTGATTATACAGCCATTGAAATACTTTGTAAGTATCTGACACCCAAATGAAATACTTCATTTGTGCAAAGAAAGACACAGTGATTTATTGCCATGCTGAAGAAAAACCTGGCTGTACTATTCAACAGGAGACAATATAACAATCTCCTTAGTGGCATCTTCCTAAGGGATTATGAGGGTAATTTTGATCATAATTTTTGTCCAGTGCACGGCATTAAAACCTCTGTATAATATAGTGTACTCAGTGTAAAAACAGGTCAGTGAATACAGGGTAGGTCCAGGAAAGGCTTTGCTAAGGAAGTGACACTGAGTAGTCCCATAAAGGGTTACATGGGCAGACAATGAAATGGAAGGTATTCATGCTTCACGAATTACCTTGGAGCCATATAAAAAAGAGGGAGGCTTGGCTGGAGAACAGGAGAATTTCAGGGTGGCTGAAGCACTGGCTATTTCCTAAGCTTACAATGAAGAATTTTGGCTTCAGGGTAAGACACTAATCTCATCCTCAGATCAGATTTAATTCATGATGTGGTGAACAGAACAGATGGAAGTTACCAACAATGTGCATTATCTGACAGTGTAGGTGAGTAGTTTGTTAACTCTGCTGCTGAAGGTGTGCCATGCAATCTTTTAAAGTCAGTTTCTCAGGGCACCTGGCTGGTTCAGTTGGTAGCACATGTGATTCTTGATCTCGGGGTCATGAGTTCGAGCCCAACGTTGGGTGTAGAGATTACTTTTTAAAAATTTAATTAAAAGAAATTTGGAAAAATTGAAGTCAATGTCTCAATTTTTTGCACTGTCTACATCTCAGTGTCTTCCTGTACAGTTCCAGTCATCTTGTCTTAGTTACATCTCTGGGGTATTTCAAAGGGAAGTGTCAGAAGAAGGGCCTAGAAGAATAGACTGATGTCAGGTAATGAAGGCACTTAAAGGTCATACCATGTTGTTGGAAATGGATCATTGTAGGTTTTTAGACAGGGGAGTAACATAGATAAGGTAGTCTGTGTGGGAGATAGAATAGAATGAGCTAGATGTAGAAGATAAAACAGGCTGGCTGCTTCTTTGAGGATACACAGTATTGTAGAAACTGAGGGAGCCACCTTGTTTCTGGCTCTCAGCTCCCCAGAAAGGGTGTGTGATTCACACCACAATCACAAGAGATTGACACCAAATATTCATTCCCAGTGTGGGGAGTCGGTCATTCTTGAGACCAGAGCACTTACATCCAGGGCATCAGTTAAGGAAACTTGGATGTGTGGTAAGCAGAGAATCAAGGCAAAATGGAGAAAGGACTTGAGAGCTACTTTATCCTTCAGGTTAGATGGGGTAGATGAACTATCTTACACCAGCGTCCACCACTCTAGAGAGGAGAATCCTTATCCTCCAAATTCAGGCTGTCTCCTTTGGCGAAACGCTGACAATAACCTGTTTTGAGGCTCCCATTTCGGTCTTTACACACACCAGCCCCTCTATTTACAAACACTATCTGCAGTGAACAAATGATTCACTTTCCATACTTTATTTTCCCTCTGCTGATACCACCCTAGTCTAAGCCCCCATCATTTCTCACCTGGATTCTCAAAATGGCCTCCTAACTGGACTCCCTGCTTCCATCTGTGTCCCCGTTCAATTTATTCTCCACACAGTGGGCAAAGAGATGTTAGTTCTCTGCTCAAAACCTTCCAATGGCTTCTCATTTCACTCTGAGTAAAAGTCAAGTTCTTAACTAAAGGATTGTGCATGTTGACATGATCTGCCCTCCCCCTCCTTCTTACTCTCTTCTTTCCACACCCTCTTATTCCTCAAATATGCTAACCATTGTCTGGTCTTAGGGCCTTTGCACTTGCTATTCACTGTGGCACAGTTTCCCCAGATACCCATGTGGCTTCTTCTCTTACTTACTTTAGGTTTATGCTCAAATGTCAATCTGAGAGGTCTTCCTTGACTATTTTAAACTTCTTTTTTTTAAGATTTTATTTATTTATTTGAGAGAGCGAGCAAGAGAGCGAGAGAAGGGGGAAGGGCAGAGGGAGAGAGAATCCCAAGCAGACTCCTCACTGAGCCTGGAGCCCAACATGGGGCTCAATACCACGACCCCGAGCTGAAATAAAGAGTTGGACGTCCAACGGACTGAGACACCCCATCTAACCTGAAGGATAAAGTAGCTCTCAAGCCCTTTCTCCATTTTGCCCCTTCTTTGACTATTTCATATAAAGAAGGTGCCCTCATACCAACATGCTGTATCCCCCTTTCCCTGCCTTTTCTGACAGCACCTATCACCTCCTCCACTTTCACTGTTATGTATTTGGATATTACCCATCTTCCCCTCCATCTACCCTAGCCCACTAAGAATGTAAGCTTCAGGAGAGAAAGTTCACTGTCTAGTTCAGTGCTATATCCCAGGCACCCAGAATAATGCCTGGTACTTAGCAGATATTCAATATTCATTGAATGAATGAGTGAATTCCAGTCTTCACTTGAGAAACCTCTTACCAGCTTCCTGTTCCCTTATCTCTTCAGACACATGGTGACAGATCAACACTATGATGCGGTTCTCCCAAGTACGGAGAGCTAGTTAGCTAGTCTTTATAGGGCCAGATACATTGCTAAAAGCTTTACATGATTTTTCTCATTTGTTCCTCACAATAGGAGGTGGTAAGTACTATTATTCTCATTTTACTGATGAGAAACTGATGCACAGAGAGGTTAAGTAACTTGCTAATATGTGGTGCAACTGTGACTGGCACTCAACCAGCCTGATTCTAAATCTGTGCTCTTAGCCACAAAGTTTGGTTGGCAGGAGTTTCTGTGAGGCTTTTGGACAAACTGCAGCAGGATGGAGCTGGATGAACTCAGACAGATGAAGCAAGAAAACCGAAGAGAGCATGGCAATGACAGCCCAAAGGAGAGAGAATTTTGAAAAAATGTTTATCCCCTCATATCTTTAAGTTGATAACTAAAAGTTTTCATCATAGGGGCACCTGGGTGGCTCAGTCGGTTAAGCCTCCAACTCTTGATTTCAGCTCAGGTCATGACCTCAGGGTTGTGAGGTGGAGCCCTGCTGGCTGTGGAGCCTGCTTGGGATTCTCTCTCTCCCTCTCCCTCTTCTCCCCCCAACCCCTACTCATGCACACTCGTGTGTGTGTGTGTGCACTCTTTCTCTCTCTAAAAATAAAAAAAAAGTTTTCATCATAAATTTAAATAGCTACAATAAATATAAACTCTGGCAAACTGTAAATAATGACATTTGAAGATAAAGCTGTTAAATCCTTTTTATAGTGTATCCAACAGATTCTACGTAACAATGGCCATCATCATCCATTTAAAATTACACAAATGAGCTCTTTTTAAATTTTTTAAAATTAACATATAATGTATTATTTGTTTCAGGGGTACAGGTCTGTGATTCATCAGTCTTACACAATTCACAGTGCTCACCATAGCACATACCCTCCCCAATGTCCATCACCCAGCCACCCCATCCCTCCCACCCCCCTCCACTCCAGCAACCCTCAGTTTATTTCCTGAGATTAAGAGTCTCTTATGGTCTGTCTCCCTCTCTGGTTTCATCTTGTTTCATTTTTTCCTCCCTTCCCCTATGCTCCTCTGTCTTGTTTCTCAAATTCCTCATATCAGTGAGATCATATGATAATTGTCTTTGATTTATTTCACTTAGCATAATACCTTCTAGTTCCATCCACGTCATTGCAAATAGCAAGATTTCATTTTTTTGATGGCTGCATAATATTCTATTGTATATATATACCACATCTTCTTTATCCATTCATCTGTTGATGGACATCAACAGCTCTTTCCATAGTTTGACTATTGTGGACATTCTGCTATAAACTTTGGTGTGCGCGTGCGCCTTCGGATCACTACATTTGTATCTTTGGGGTAAATACCCAGTAGTGCAATTGCTGGGTCATAGGGTAGCTCTGTTTTCACACAAATGAGCTCTTTAACATTTGGTAATTCTATATTGTTCTTTTATCATCTCTACATTATATTTATGTTCTACTCCCCCATAAAATGTTATCCAAATAATTTTTATGTTTCAAAAACCTTTTATTGATCACTTAATCATGATAAAAGTATGTATTAAGGGAATTTAAAAAATTTTCTGTAATTGTATAGCTCTCTGTATTAGAATTCTGAGTTGAGTAATCATTACAAGTATCTTTAATATACAGCTGCTCAAAATGGCACGATTATAAATTTTGATAATAGATAAATATAAAAGGTAAAATTGTACTGGAAATGCATCTCTCAGTGAGATGGATGGGGCTTCCCCACCAATTAATGAATGTATCTAAATGACTATTTCTTACTGCTAGATTAACAGGGTTCAGTTTCAATTTTCTCTTTTCATAGATACAGTGCCAAGAAATACTACTCACATAAATAGATGGGAATGCTGGTAATTTTGTTATAGAAATGTCAGTGGGGCGCCTGGGTGGCTCAGTTAAGTGTCTGCCTTCAGCTCAGGTCATGATCCCAGGGTCCTGGGATGAGTCCCGCATCGGGCTCCCTGCTCAGCGGGAAGCCTGCTTCTCCTTCTCCCACTCCCCCTGCTTGTGTTCCCTTTCCCGCTGTGTCTCTCTGTCAAATAAATAAATAAAATCTTTAAAAAAATGTCAATCAATTCTTTGGTTTCCTTCTGAGTGATATGCCAAAAGTCAAATAGTGTTCCTTCCTCAGCTGACAGTTCAATTAGGTCTACTACTAATTCTGTTGAAGGCAAAAAACAAAAAACAAAACGGAAACAATCTGTCTAGCAAAAGAATTTATCCTGTCATTAGAGTCCTTCACTTTCTCAAGTGATTTTTAATTATACTGATTACTTTCTCTTAGAGGCATTTAGAAAGAGTTGGGAAGTTGGAGATGTTAATTTCAACACATCTTTAGCATTACAATATTAACTGTAATTTAAATATATTTTAGTTGCAGCTGCAGATTTAGCTCAATTTATTGTAAATAATAATTATGCAAATTAGCAACGCCAGTCTCTTTGACAAACCAATTAACCAAATTAGACTTTCCTTGGTGAGAAAAATTTTCCCTTTTCACGTCAAATAAATGTGTTAACAGGTGTTCCCCTGACCACATTTCACTTCTCAATTCCCAAGATAAACATGGCACCGGGCTTTGACTGAGTTTGTCCTTAGAGAAAGTAAGGCGCTTTCAGTTCAGCTGTTTTTAAACCTATGCTTTCCTTGCTTTGCTCCAGAACTCTCTCAGGCAAAATGCCACCTCCACCTTCACTTGGGGTGGCAGAGGCAAGGTCTTTAAACGAACATCTTATCACTACCGCCCACTCTCCAACAGGCCTGCACTCAGAACACCCCAATGCGGGCCAAAATACTGCACTTTTAATACCAAGTCTCGCTCCTAGCTATCCCTTTAGCCCTAAGGTATCCCGGGCGTGGACACGGGTCGAAGTCAGCCCCTCGGCCGTGCTTCCCAGCCACCTCTGGGCGGGGGCGGCGGCCCCGTCCGCGTCAGCCCCCGCTTAGTCCGGACTTCCACTGGGCTCGCCTTGGCCGGGAAAGCCAGCGCAAGCCCCCGACCGAAGGATGCGCCTGCCGCTCGGGAGAAAGCGAGAGCTTTCCTGACCCAGGTGGGAGGCCGGAAACCTCGGCGGGAACCGGGCGTGGAGGGGAGGGAGGGGGAAGAAAGCTGGTGTCACGCAGCTCCGCAGGATCACGCCGAGCTGCGGCCGGCTGAGGCCGGAACTCGGCGTAAGGACTTCGGCACGTCTCAGGCCGGAAGTGGGGAAGGCGCGATTGTCCTTTTCCGGCAGAAAGTAGGAGGCCCTGGGGGCGTCGCCATGGGGAAGAGTGTTGGTGTAACACTGCGGGCTGCGCGGAGGGGGTGGGATGGAGGCGGGTGTCGGTGTAGGGGCGCTCGGAAGGGACGGATATCGCTGTGGCACTGCGGGGACGCTCTGAGGGGACTGGTGTCGGTGTGGCACTGGTGCACGCTGAAGGAGCCGGCGGAACCGGGTGGCCATGGGGATGTGGGCGTCGCTGGACGCGATGTGGGAGATGCCAGCTGAGAAGCGTATCTTCGGGGCTGTGCTGCTCTTCTCCTGGACAGTGTATCTTTGGGAGACCTTCCTAGCACAGCGGCAGGTGAGCCTAGACAGGGCCCACCCGACCCCGACACCTGGGCAGCCCAGGCCGGCGTCGATCTCGACCCCGAGTCCCTGGATGATTGCTGTGGCCCCAGCACCCGCTTCGACCCCGGGGGTCCCTGAGAGGCCTCCTAACTTGGCCCGATGGCGGGCTTGGCCTTGAGGGTATCTCGTGCCTCTGGGAGGTTTTCCGCAACGTGATTCTGGGACCCAGGAGGGTTAGGGCCTGGTGAAACGGAAAGCAGGGCTGCCGCCTGGTCAACTTGAGCTCTGTCTGGCCCCCAGCTTTCTCAGGCCCCTCAAAAGGAAGGCAGGCAGGCAAATTTTTGGTAATTTTGTTATAGAAATGTCAGTCGGGGCGCCTGGGTGGCTCAGTCGTTAAGCGTCTGCCTTCGGCTCAGGTATTGATCCCGGGGTCCTGGGATTGAGCCCCGCATAGGGCTCGAAAGGAAGAGGTAAAATTTTTAGAATCACAACTTCCCCATGACATTCGTGTAATCATGCTCAACCCCGGGGTTAGGAAACCATTTTCTGAAAGTATAAAGACTTCACAGTCCTTCCTGAACTTTTTTTCTAAAAAAAAAAAAAAAAGATACAGTATGTTGTTTTGCCCAAAGAGCAATATTTTCTTGTTTTACTTAAAAACGTCTTTATTATTGTTTAAGCAATTAGAACTGTAAAGCAGGAAGTGAAAGTTACTTAATAACGAATTTCTGGAGATAATCGCAATGAACAGCCCTCTGGGTTAGAGATCTGAACTTTTAAGTGAGATTTTAAGTTTGTCTCCTTTATTGCAATCTCTCACTGCTGATTTGCTTTACCTACACTCTTCTATGTTGTCACTGAATTGTGTCAACCATGATGGTTATTTATGAGAGCCTTTCTCTCTTTAACTGCTGGAACTTTTTTTCTTGAGCATTACAGCCATTTTCCTCTGCAAATTTCTTCTCAGATTACATTCTGCATGAATATATTGAAATTTTTAGTTTTTCGTCGATGTCTGAGTTGTATCTTAATCTCTTCTTTTAGTCCAGAATCTTTATTTACTTATTTTTAAATAATCTTCTGAGTCATTTTGTTTGTCTTTTTAAAAGTAATCTCTCTGCCCAACTCAGGACCCCAAGATCAAGAGTCACATGCTCTACCAACTGAGCCAGCCAGGTGCCCCATAGCCCAAGTGTATAGCACTGGGTTCTCTGACACAAATATGTTTGGCTAACTTCATTAGTACAGAACCTTGAGGGCCTAGAGAAGATCCTTTGCATAAAGTAAACACACAGTATATACTGTCTAAATTGGGGATGAGGTACTGAACCCATTTACAGTAACTACTTTTCAGTAATGTCTCCTTTACTCTCTTATGCTTTAAAGTGCTGCCTTTTATTGAGGGTTTGGTAAAGTGCCCAATAATACATAGAGAAACCATGTGTCATAAAACCATTGCAGGAGATGCTGTCCATTACATTGTTTCGTTTCTGTGCCCTGTATTATGTCCCATGGGCTGAAATTACTGTTTAGAATTTGGTGTAATGATAGAGTTTGTCTTTCTTGAAGACCTGATCTGTTTCTATTTGTCATTCCTCAAATTTCCCTTAATTTGGTTTCTAGGACCACGTTTAATAACTAGTCACAATATCTGTTAATACTTAGGGCTAGCATATTTGCTTCCTTCTCCTTTCCATGAATTTGTTTTCTAAATTATATAGGATGTACGTTTTACTTGGAGTAAGTGGTACCCTTTGTGATGTACCATTTTGGTTTACATATGCAGACTGAAGTGTGATAACCCCGATTTTAATTTTACCTAGTCAGCTAGCCGCAGCTTCTCGTTCTGCTTTTACTTTCCTGAATCGTTTTAGTGATCAATGCACTTGATTAAATGCAGTATTATGTATAAATAAAGCAAATTCAGTAGGCTATACAATAAATGCTATAAACCACTCAGTGTTTGATCATAAATGACTACTGTAATAAAAAATGAGTTGGTTTGACTCTCTCAAAGTGTTTTCTTCAAAATATTTCAGAGACGGATATACAAAACAACAACTCATGTACCACCAGAGTTAGGACAGATCATGGATTCAGAAACCTTTGAGAAATCCCGACTGTATCAGCTGGATAAAAGTACTTTCAGCTTCTGGTCAGGACTCTATTCAGAGATTGAAGGCACTGTGAGTAAATTACTTCTTGGAGAGACTATCAAATTGTTTAATACTTTGTAATGTTTGTTTTTATCTTGTATTTTTGTAAGACAAAAGAGGGTACCATATCTACAAATCCCAGAATGCTTTCTTTTCTTTTTTTAAAGATTTTATTTATTTATTTGAGAGAGAGAGAATGAGAGACAGAGCAAGAGAGGGAAGAGGGTCAGAGGGAGAAGCAGACCCCCCGCTGAGCAGGGAGCCCGATGTGGGACTCGATCCCGGGACTCCAGGATCATGACCTGAGCCGAAGGCAGTCGCTTAACCAACTGAGCCACCCAGGCGCCCCCCAGAATGCTTTCTTAACCTTTGTCATCAATAGTAATGGGTGTAGAGCAAAAGAGGCTGAAACGTAATTGTTAGGGAGTTGAAAACTGTGGTGTATGATAACTGTCATAGGTCAGGTGTGAAAAACAACCTTGTATTGTTAAGTTATTCTTATAGCAGCCCCTCCTCGTCTTCCTGCCTCTTTTTTTTTTAAAGATTTAATTTATTTATTTGAGAGAGAGAGGGAGAGGGAGAAGCAGGCTCCCTGCTGAGCAGGGAGCCCAATGTGGGGCTCGATCCCAGGGTCCTGAGATCGTGACCCAAGCCCAAGGCAGACACTTAAGCGGCTGAGCCACCCAGGCGCCCCCCCCCCCTTTTTTTTAAAGTACCAGTTCCTCCTCCTGTTCCTGTCTCTGTCTTTTTTTTTTTTAATATTTATTTAAGTAATCTCTACACCCAACATGGGGCTCAAACTCATCACCCCAAGATCAAGTGTCACTTGCTCCACCAACTGAGCCCATCAGGCGCCCCTCAGAATGGTTTCTTTCTTTCTTTCTTTTTTTCTTTCTTTCTTTTTTTAAAATTTTATTTATTTATTTGAGAGAGAGAATGAGCACAAGCAGGGGGAGTGGCAGAGGGAGAGGGAGAAGCAGACTTCTTGCTGAGCAGAGAGTCTGACCCAGGGCTCCATCCCAGGACCCCAGGATCAGGACATGAGCCACAGACATTTAACTGACTGAGCCACCCAGGCGTCCCCTTCCTGCCTCTATTTTTTTTTGTCTTAGCATTTTTTTTTTTTAAGATTTTTATTTATTTGAGAGAGAGAGCACGCACACACGCACAAGCATGAGTAGGGGCAGGGCAGGGGCAGAGGGAGAGGGAGAAGCTGACTCCCTGCTGAGAAGGGTGCCCCTTCCTGCCTCTATCTTAACTCTAACTGTCCTTCACATTGTAGCCAAAGGAATTCTGAAGCACAGTTCTGATCATGTTATTCTCCTGTATAAAACCTAACACTGGCTCTCTGTTTCCTTCAGGGTGGAGCCCATATTTCTTCATATGGATTTTTGAGGTCCTTTTTTTTTAAGATTTTATTTATTTATTTGACAGAGAGAGAAGGGAGAGCGGGAACACAAGCAGGAGGAGTGGGAGAGGGAGAAGCAGGCCTCCCATGGAGCAGGGAGCCCGATGTGGGGCTCGATCCCAGGATGCTGGGATCATGACCTGAGCTGAAGGCAGACGCCCAACGACTGAGCCACCCAGGCGCCCCTTTGAGGTCCTTTTTGACCTGGCCATTGCTTACTTCAGCTTCATGTTTTTATTCCTTCCCCCGAATTCTTTTCCCTTCTTTTTTGTCCATCTCATACCCAGCATGGTTTCCTGTGACTTCAAGTCTTTTTACATGTTGGTATCTTCCAGTGGTGCCCACCTCTTCAAGTCCACTCTCACTG
This sequence comes from Phoca vitulina, assembly GCF_004348235.1. NCBI lineage: Eukaryota > Metazoa > Chordata > Mammalia > Carnivora > Phocidae > Phoca > Phoca vitulina. Next base: position 70,327,299 of record NW_022589705.1, on the reverse strand, counting down.
GAAGCTGATTAATCCCCACTCTTCCTATTAGGTTCCAGCTGAGACATCATCTCTTCTAAGAAACAGTTTGAAACTTCCCCTGTCCCTCAGGACTGAATAAGGTATCGTCCTATTATTATTCCTATCAGAGTACTTATCACATTGTATTGAGTTTTCCTGTTGACAGGCAGGGCGTTCCTTAAAGAAAGGATATTTTAAGGTTTTATAATCTTTTGGTACCTAGTGCCTGGTATAAAATAAGCACATAATCCGTATTTATTGAGTGAAACAGGTGACAAATCATTTTTACTTAGTAAAACAGACCCAGTGTTACCCCCATGCCAAAAGAAGAAAGGCTCTATAGTGTAGAGCAGTGTTCTCGGTCTTTTTTTCATGATTGACTCTGGCCTCTGGCCCTGTATATTTTTAGATTTTTTTTTTTTTTTTTAAGTAGGCTTCATGCCCAACATGGGGCTTGAACTCACGACCCTGAGATTGAGTGTTGCATGCTCTACCAGCTGAGCCAGCGAGGTACCTCTAGACATTTTTTTCTTAATCACCCCTCCATGAAATTTTGATACCACAGATATATTATGTATCTCTTTCTGAACTATATGTATGTGTATCTGTGCTTTATAAATAAAATGAGTAAGATTTTTTTCTATTCCCAAAAGCCAGTTCTTGGTTTTCCACCTCTAAGAACAATTGAAAGTGCATGGTGCAGAGGTTAAGAGCAGACTCTGAATTCAGGTGGCTTGAGTTTGAATCTCAGCTTTATCATACCAGCTATGGGACCTCAAGCAAGTCACCACTTCTGTGCCTCAGTTTTCTCGTCTTAAAATTGTGTGGCAATGGGGCGCCTGGGTGGCTCAGTTGGTTAAGCACCTGCCTTCAACTCAGGTCATGATCCTGGGGTCCTGGGATTGAGCCCTGCATAGGACTCCTTGCTTGGTGGGGAGTCTGCTTCTCCCTCTGCCTGCCACTCCCCCTGCTTGTGCTCTCTCTCTCTCTCTGACAAACAAATAAATAAAATCTTAAAAAAAAAATCGTGTGATAATAATTTCTCATTTATAGTGTTGAGAGGATTAAATGAGTTAATATATGTAAAATGATTAGAACAGTGCCTGATCATTGTAAGTGCTCTGTAAGTGTTGGCTATTATTATTTTTATCATTATGATCATGATTATCATCACTCTTCCTCCATAACTCTCTTAGATCTCCTAGTACCACTAAGAGGAAGATTCCTATTGAAAATAAATGAGATCAGCTACCACAACTGTTTCATCAGTTAAAGAGAAAAGACCAGCTGTTCGTGGCTTTCTTAAGTAATAAAAACATTGTCTAGCTAGGCACAAAATTTTCCTTGACAGTTATGAACTAGTATGGTTAGAACCAAATATTAGAAGACTTTCCCATTTCCTCAGGATGATGAAAAAGTAACAGAGTTAAGAAGAAGAGTTAGATCTTCCTATTTTAGAAAAATTAGTAAATGATCTGAAAAAATTGCCTTGGTTTTTGGCATACATAGCAATTGCTAGTAATTAGTCTTTTCAGTATTGATTTTTTCCCCCAATATTGATTTTTTAATTATATTTTTACTAGTCCAAGCCTATTTTAGTTACTGAGACATTGAAGATTAGTATTGAAACCTGATGCTTTCCAACCAAGCCAGGAAAGGTAGCTTTGTTGTGGATTATATTTGGCTTTGGTTAATTTATCTGAAGCATTTCTTCTGTTAGGGTCCAAGCAGGAAATCAGCCTTTAGAGAGAGATGGAAGTAGAGGTGGTGAATTTAGACACAATCCTCTTTCCTCACTAATGTTTGATTTTGTGATATTCTTTGGCTTACCCCCCACAGGGCCATTATAAGAAAAACAGGCAAAATATTTTCAATCTCCTTGGTTATCACTAATAAACAGTTCCAGGAAAGATGGGCAGTAGTTTGGTGGTTACGGTTGGTGAGCATGGGGATGGCTTAGTTTGTTCTAGGAGAGGACAGAGGCAGGGAGAACACGTAGAATGAGAGCTTCGTAGTGTGCTGTAGCTCGAACCAGAAGCAGTACTGGTTTGTACTGGGCTAAAGCTGGGGATAGTAATCGTCACCATCATCATCATCATATGGGTAGTAGTGATTTTCACTTCATATATTGTTTTTATATTTATTGTTTTGTTTGATGTTTACAAGAGTGCTTGGAGGTAGAAAGTATAGGCATTGTTATTCCCTTTTTATGGACGAGAAAGCAAAGGCTTAGAGAAATTAAATGGCTAGTCTATTTAATGGCCAATGACATTAATAAGTGGTAGAACTGGGTTTCAAACTCTGCTCTTCTGAGTCTTTAAAATTACATTGAAGAAACCATTCTTTTTTTTTTTTTTTAAGATTTTATTTATTTATTTGACAGAGAGAGACACAGCGAGAGAGGGAACACAAGCAGGGGGAGTGGGAGAGGGAGAAGCAGGCCTCCCGCAGAGCAGGGAGCCTGATGCGGGACCCTGAGATCATGACCTGAGCCGAAGGCAGACGCTTAACAACTGAGCCACCCAGGCGCCCCGGAGAAACCATTCTTTTTTTTTTAAATTAATTAATTTATTTTAGAGAGACAGAGAGAGCTGGGGGAGGGGCGGAGAGAGAGGGAGAGAATCCTCAAGCAGACTCCCCACTGAACCCGGAGCCCAATGCGGGGCTTGATCCCAGGACCCTAAGATCATGACCTGAGCCGAAACCAAGAGTTGGACCTTAACCGACTGAGCCACCCAGGTGCCCTGAAGAAACTATTAAAACTCTGGGGACCACATCATAAATGTGCTACATTTATCCTGGGGGAATTAGTAGCTATATTTATCACAGGAAGCATTTTGTGTTACTTTGAAATCCTGTTCTGTTTGAAAACAAGTTCATTAATTCCTATTTTGTCTTGATTAGAATTAATAGGTTTTTATCTTTTGGTCACAAAGAACAAGTGCAAAGATTAAGTTAGGTTTTTTTTTTTTTTTGCCTCCTTTTTTCTACCTGAGGGAACATAAGTGTAGGCTTTATGTGACCAATTACAGGTGCCACTGTTCACACAAATGTGACAGAGGACCCACAGAGAAGATGTCCAGCCTTTCTGAGACAGACTTTCCTGATAACTCACAGATGTCAGTGAAGACCCATCAGGAAGTGGAATGGCTGGGCAGTCAAGGAGGGCAGTGTAGAAAAGTTCAAATTGTTGCTTCTCCAATTTCTACGCATTTCTGAGTGAGGACCTTAGCCTTTTTGAGCTTCATTTTTTTCCTCTTTAAGATGAGAAGTCGAGGGGCGCCTGGGTGGGTCAGTCCGTTAAACGTCTGCCTTTGGCTCTGGTCATGATCCCAGGGTCCTGGGATTGAGCCCCGCATTGGGCTCCCTGCTCAGCAGGGAGCCTGCTTCTCCCTCTCTGTCTGCTGCTCCCCCTGCTTGTGCTCTCTCTCTGTCAAATAAAATCTTTAAAAAAAAAAGGATGAGAAGTCGATACATATTACCATGTCTCACGTGATTTGTGGCAAGGACTAGGTGAGCGAGACCATGTAAATGAAGCAGTTAATACAGTGCCCAATACATAGCAGTGACTTTAACCTCTCTGAGTTTCAGTTGCTTCTTCTATAAAGTAGAGATGACTATATGCTGTGCCTGCTTTTCAAGACTCTAGTGAAATCGTATATGTAAAAGTATTGGACTTGTTTTTGTTGGGTTCATTAGTTCTAAGACATCTCCAGCAGCTCAGTGAGATTATCAATAGAAAGAAACTTTACTGTTTACTGGGCTTTATATTTCATTTCCCAAAGTATACTAAATAAGGCTTGCAACAGCAGTTTCCAAAAGCATTCATAGATGCATTCAAAGTTCATATTAAAGCTACCCTTGATACATACTTAAAAGCTGGACTTTTAATAATAGGTGTTTCAGCCTTTCACCAGAAGACTTATAAATCCTTAATTTTGCATTATATATTAGTTTTGAGAATAGGCTGAAAGAAGTGCCATCTCAAGTCAATTAGTTCAACAAGTGGAGCATATACCATACAGTGGTGCCAAAGCATGTCTTTTGGGAAAACAGGGTTTATATCCAAGATTGAGTTAGGTGCAGAAGAATGGAAATAGCTGCACGTAGAGTTAAGGAAGCCTTTAAGACAGCAGTTTATTAAACCAATTATTTTCAGACTTCGGTGTACATCATTTTACCTGGGGACTGCTGGGCTCCACTTTGAGTTTCTGATTCAGTGGCTCTGGGGTGGAGCCTGAGTATTTGCATTTCTAACACATTCCCAGGTGATGCTGCTGCTGCCATACAGAGACCATATTTGAGATCCATGGCATTAAACCAAGCCAGCGTACAGGAAAACATCTAAAAGATGGATAGCACCAAGTATGCTTGAGATTATGGGGAACAGGAGCCATCAGGTACTGCTGATGAGAGTGTAATTTGGCATAAACACTGTAGAGAAGGAACAAGCTGGTAATATACCGAATAAAGTTAATGGATCACCATGGATGGATCTAAAAATTTGTAGAGTGTAAAAAGCAAGTTGTAGAATGATAAGTACAATATGATGTCATTTATATGTAGTCTTAAAAAGCATATATAAATCACTATAGTATTTATGGATACATATATAAAAATGGAAAGTAGATTGGAAGGCTACCCATGAAATATATAATAGTGCCCAAACTCCTCAAAACCGCAAGGAACCATGTGTGAACCAATGAGAAAACTGTGCTTCTAACCAAGGAGTGTGATTGATCATTGTGTTCCTGAGGCTCCACAGAAAGGAAAAATAAACTGATTCCTTTTGAGTTCCATAAATTTAATATCTGTTGGGGGAAGTTGTGTTTTATAAGCATGTATTCTTTTCAGATTTTAAGACCAGCTCACTCATTCGAATGTCATGGTGATTGGTGAATATCTTTATTCACTTTATCTGCCCAAGACAAAGGGTGGTGCTGAAAAGGGGGCCTCCTCCTATGAAACCCTGATTCCTACCTCAGGATTCACCTTTTCATTACCTGGGGAAAGCACAGATACCCCATTCTGTCTCTCAGTTTGGTAAGTGGACCTGACTGTCCCCCAACACTGATACTAATACTTTGTCCTGATTGAAGGGGGCTGTTTCCTTTCAAGGAAAAGCCACTTAGGAAGCCACATAGCCTGGTTCACATCCCATTTTCGTTGCTTATCAGGTGTGGGATTCTGGACAAATTGCTTACTTTTTCTCTAAGCTTATTTCCTGATTCATAAAGCCTTTGTTGTGGTCTTTGGCAAGTTGTTTTTTTTTCCCTCCAACTTTATAGAGATATAACTCACATACCATACTAATTTATCCATATAAAATGTACAGTCAAGGGGCACCTGAGTGGTGCAGTTGCTTGAGCATCCGACTCTTGGTTTCGGCTCAGGTCATGATCTCAGGGTCATGAGGTTGGGCTCCGTGCTCAGGGGGGGCAGTCTGCTTGAGATTTTTTTTCTCCCTCTGCTTTCTCTCTCTCAAATAAATAAATCTTTAAAAAAAAAATAAAATGTACAGCAAAAGTCTTTACTGGTCTAAACTTAGTATCTCAATTGGTTTGTATTCATCTAAATGCATAGCTTATCCTAAATAAGATAGGTCTCTTTTTTTCTTTAGAGATAATTATTTTGTCCTTCTTTTCTTTTTTTTTTTTTTTTTTTTAAAGATTTTATTTATTTGACAGAGAGAGACACAGCGAGAGAGGGAACACAAGCAGGGGGAATGGGGGAGGGAGAAGCAGGCTTCCCGCCGAGCAGGGAGCCTGATGTGGGGCTCGATCCCAGGACCTCGGGACCATGACCCGAGCCAAAGGCAGACGCTTAACGACTGAGCCACCCAGGCGCCCCTGTCCTTATTTTCTTTATAAAATGCTCTCATATGATAGTTTTTAGTCTGTTCAAATGTAACCAAAGTATGTCTTGTTTTATAGCTAATTCTTCTTTTTGGAGGAATTCCTTATCTCTGGAGACTTTCTGGACGGTTCTGTGGCTATGCTGGCTTTGGACCAGAATATGAGGTATGTGATTCATTAGCATATATTTTTTAGAGTCTTTTTGCTTGGCCAGCTTTATATGAAAGTTAATTTTTTGATTCTGTCTTTAGGCTTGCTTCTCTGTTTGTACAGTCATTGTCCACACATGCTTTGTTAGGATAATGCTGGTTATTGTAGCAAACTCCAAAATTCCAATGGCTTATCACAATAGTTTATTTCTCAAAAACATAATAGCCTAGTGTGAGTATTTTTGGTCAGCAGGTGACATTCTTCTATGTGGGAAGCCAGGGACCTGGTCTTTTTTCATCTTACGACTCTGCCATCCCCTGAGTGCCCCAGAGTTCTCTGCATCCAGTAGGCAGATGGAATGAGGGGGTGGAGAAAGTACGTCCTCTTCTTAACTCCCTTGTCTCTGAAGTGTCCTTTGCATTCACATTTTGTTGGCTAACAAGTCATTTAGTATCAGATGTAAGGGAACTGGGAAATGGTGGTCTCTGGTTAGGTAGCTGTTTCTCTGGGACAACCCCTTGCAGTGAAAGGGGAAGCCTGAATTTTGTTGAACCCACTAAGCAGATACTCTTTGCCATATGCACTTAGCAGATACTTCAAACAAGGACAGAGGGTGTAACTTCTAGAATCTCCATGGAGCTACTTGAGTTGACTACCCAGTCTTACAGAAGCTCCATTTACTGGGCAAAGCCTTAAGCCTGAGACTCCCCACCTGTGATGGATGCTAGGACACTGTCTCCTGACTTTTTCTTGGAAATTGCCAAGTCTCTTCCCTCTTTCCTGATTATTTATTTGAAATGGTGGCTCTATTTACATATGTATAGGTACCTTGGGTTTTAAGGTTTCAGCTCATCCTGTGTCCCATTTCAATATACCTTTTTTGAAAGCAGCCAAACTCTTTGAAGACCTCTTCTTCCTGGGGTATTTCTGTATCTTCATTGACTCTTGTCCTGGTCTGTTCTATGTGGCATTGTGGTTTACTTACATATTCTCTGCCCTGTTTCAGAAATTTGTAAAGATTTTATTTTTTTAAAGTAATCTCTACCCACCGTGTGGGGCTCGAACTCACAACCCCAAGATCAAGAATCGGATGCTCTACTGACTGAGCCAACCAGGCACTCCATTGTTTCAGAAATTATTTAAGGTGGTTTCATGTAAACATCATGACTGACTCCTTATGCAGTTCTCATCTTAAATGTCTCTTTCTCAGAGAGGCCCTCCCTGACCACTCCATCTAGAGTAACAATTCTGCTGTCACTCCTCAGTGACACACATCACTGTGTTTCTGTATTTCTGTATAAAGGCACTTACCACTCTTGGGGCACCTGGGGGGGTCAGTCGTTAAGCGTCTGCCTTCGGCTCAGGTCATGATCCCAGGGTCCTGGGATCGAGTCCCACATCGGGCTCCCTGCTCAGTGGGAAGCCTGCTTCTCCCTCTCCCACTCCCCCTGCTTATGTTCCCTCTCTTGCTGTCTGTCTCTCTGTCAAATAAATAAATAAAAATCTTAAAAAAAAAAAAAGGCACTTACCACTGTCTGCAGTTACCTTATTTGTTTACTTTTTATCTGTCTCCCTGACAAGAATTTTAAGCTCTAAGGGGACAGAGACCTTGTATATTTTCTTCACTGCTGTGTCACCAGTGCCTTCAAAAAGTTTGACACCAGACATTTAACTTTTTTGAATTCATGGAGAATGAATGCATGAATGTATGTATAAAGGGTTCAATATAGCATTGGAATGACTGCTATCATGGAAGTAGCCTAGGTGTCCACTTATACAATGGAATAGTCTAGAGTCATTAATAATGAAGAAATAGCTATATATTGATATGGAAAATTTTTATGAGATATTATGTGAGAAAAGCAAGTATTCACATAATCAGTACAATATGATTGCATTTTTGGAAGATGGGATTCTGATTCAGTAGGTTTAAGGAAGGTCCTAGAATCTGTTTTTTAATTTTTTTCCCATCTCCTGTTTGGGAACAGTGCTGAAATAAACTGCCCTGCATGTTATAGCCAGATAAACCTTCCTTTCTCATCCCCTCTCCCTTCTTCCTACCTTTAGAAACTTATATTGGCTGCATCTTTGTTACCGAATCAAAGGTGTTTTGGTGGTGGGTGGTATACTGACATTTACCTTAAAAGAATTCCATTTTACACCGTGTGGTGAGAGGGCCTCATCACCCTTTCTCCCTCCCCCAACTCCTTTCATACCAAGTAGCCCTTTTCCTCCACTATCCTAGGAAAAGTTTGGAAAGAGAAATGAGGCAGTTCTTGGCTTTTGATTTCATAAGGATCTGTTGTGAAGGCACTTAAAGTAGTTCTTGAGGGTAATTTCCCCTATTGGTGTTTGGCTTCTTGTGAAAACTTTAGGACACCCCACCCCACCTGCCCTAGTCCAGCTTTTTTGATGCTCTGGGATAAATTTCTCTGCCTTACCCCAACCTTGTCCCAAGGCCTGTCATCTTGTCCTCTTCCTCTTACAGGGTGCTCCATGCTTTCGCAAATTGCAAGGCATTCCTCCTCCTTTCCTTGTCTCTCCTGTCCCATTAATTCACCTCTTTCTTCAGAGTGGCATCCCGAGTCTCCTCAGCCTAGTAAGTCTTGCTTGAATTCAGTGTATGTGGTTGTCTCTCATTTTTTAGTTCTTCTTTGTCTATATGGCTTCAGGTAACTTTCACATAGTGCCTGGGATAAAAGAGATATTGTTTTATTGCCTCCTTCTCTCAAGTAAACTCAGAGGGTAGAGATGTTTTCAGACCTTGCATTACCCATAGAATCAAGCACATTGCTTGAGATGTAGTAAGTGCTCAACAACTACTTGTTCATTTGTTCACTAATCATTCATTTGAAGAATGAATTAATATTACACTATAAAAACTGCCATTTTTTTCTTCTTGTGTTTAGATCACTCAGTCCTTGGTGTTTCTCCTGTTGGCTACACTTTTCAGTGCATTGACTGGTTTGCCATGGAGTCTTTATAATACTTTTGTGATAGAAGAAAAACATGGTTTCAATCAACAGGTAAACTAGAGAATACCCATGTTCTCTTTTAAATATAAAGACTTTTTTGTGCTTTTTTCCCCTCTGCTGGTAATAATTGAAACATAATTTGCTACTTTATTTTTTTAAAGATTTATTTATTTATTTGAGAGAGCAGGGGGGAGAGGAAGAGGGAGAGAGAGAGAATCCCAAGCAGACCCCCCCCCCCCACTGAGTGCAGAGTTCATGATCCTGAGATTATGACCTGAGTCAAAATCAAGAGTCCGATGCTTAACCATCTGAGCCACCTAGGCACCCCCATAATTTGCTATTTTAGAGCATGAATTAATTGAAGGAAAAGGAACTGCAGATATGGTAAAGCTCATAGCTTAAAGTCTTGCCATAAACTTTTTGTACTAAAGTCTAGTGTTTTTCTGCTAACATTTAAATGGTGTATTTTGAACTATAAATGCCAGACATTTACTTACTGTATTAGGCTGCCTATTGTCATATAATATAGACTCACTGCCTTTTAACTTTTAAAATTGCTTTAATAGCGTACCTTCTGTATTCATTTATTAGTTACTTTAAAAGCATTTTTTCAGTTTCTTGTGATAATCTTTTCTTTTTCCAGACTTTGGGATTCTTCATGAAAGATGCAGTCAAGAAATTTATTGTGACTCAGTGCATTTTATTGCCTGTGTCTTCACTTCTACTTTACATTATCAAAATTGGGGGTGACTATTTTTTTATATATGCCTGGCTGTTCACATTAGTTGTTTCTCTGGTGAGTAAAGTCTTTGTTTCGTTTTCTTTTACAAGATTTCCTTGGCGAGATAACTATGATTTAACCTTCATTAGCATATGAGCAGTTCTTAAGAAGCAAATGAAATATAAATAAGTGGTCATATAAATTTCCCTCTTGGTTTCTGCTTTTGGGTATAGAAATAGAGAGCTGACTCTGACCATAGATTTTCTCCTCCTAATGCTGACTCAGATCCTAGAAGCTGGTTGTTAGTTATTGTTAATGATCCAGTTGTCAGGCAATTTTGGGCTGTGCATTTGTGAGTTGTCACTAGAATGGATGACTAAGTTTGATCATTTAATGACTCTACTGAGCTCCAGTGCCTAAAATATTGTGGATGTTTTAATAGACTTTATTATTTATTTATTTATTAAAGATTTTATTTATTCATTTGAGAGAGAGACAAAGAGTGCACAAACAGGGGGAGAGGCAGAGGGAGAGAGAGAAGCAGGCTCCCCTGCTGAGCTGGCAGCCCGACATGGGGCTCTATCCCAGGACCCAGAGATCATGACCCTAGCTGAAGGCAGACGCTCAACCATCTGAGCCACCCAGGCGCCCCTATTGTGGATTTTTTTTTTTTAAGATTTTATTTATTTGACAGAGACACAGCGAGAGAGGCAACACAGGCAGGGGGAGTGGGAGAGGGAGAAGCAGGCTTCCCGCCGAGCAGGGAGCCCAATGTGGGGCTCGATCCCATGACCGTGGGGCTCAATCCCGTGACCCTGGGATCATGACCCGAACCGATGGCAGACACTTAACTGACTGAGCCATCCAGGTGCCCCAGCCTATTGTGGATGTTTTGAAGAGAGACTGGATTTAAGAGGGATAAGAAAAAGAAAGCATAAACTTACCCAGTTTTTTTTCTGCCCTCCTTCCCCTGCCTTTCCCCTCCTCCTTTCTCCCTTCTTTAGCCCTTCTTCTCTGTTCCCTTTTTCCTTCCTCCTCCCTTCCCTTCTCTCGTTTCTCTCCTCCCCTCCTTCTGTTCTCCCTCCCTTTTCCTCTCACCCCCCATCTTCCCTTCCTCACGTCTTTGCTTCTTCTCTCTACCATATTCTAAACCACTTCACAACACACACTGCAACACAATGAAAATGGTCTGTTCACAGCCTCCAAAAAATAGCATCTGTTAGCTCTTCAGCTCCTCTGATGATGAGGTTTACTTTAGTCTGAATTGCCATGATGTTCACTGCTTTACTTTCTACTGGTGGGATCAAACTCTGAAAACAGGTGCTAGTTGGATTTACGCACATCTGTGTATGGCAAATGAAGGGAGAGGAAAGAGAACAGAGGAAATGCTCCCGAAATGCTTAAGGAAGTGCCATTCCAAACACAGTGGATAGTTGTGCACTGCAGGTAATTAATTTTAGCAGACCAACCAAAAAACAGCACACAGTCAAGCTCTAGTAATTATTTTTCTAGCAAGGACTGCAGGTCTCTCATGATTACTCTCAAAGGCAGAATTCTCAGTTATGATGGGCTTATGAAGTGTCAGAAATTCCCAAGATAGTTTTGAATGGACCATTTGACTTTTCAGTTATTACCACATAGAGACTACTCACTTTGATTTAATTTAACAGATATTGAGCACTTACTATCTGGTATTATTTGGGGCTGGGAATACCAGAGCAAATAAGAAAAGATCCATGTTCTCAAGGCTGGATCTCAAGGCTGTTTTAATATAATCTATATATATAGCAGTTTTTCTTTAAGAACGCTTTCATAGGTTGTTCTGACATTTATTTTTCAGGTGCTTGTCACAATATATGCTGATTATATTGCCCCTTTATTTGACAAATTCACACCTCTGCCTGAGGGAAAGCTTAAACAGGAAATTGAAGTAATGGCAAAGAGTATTGACTTTCCTTTGACTAAGGTATATGTTGTTGAAGGTAAGGCTACCTGGGGGTAAGGAAGTTTTATTCAAGTGATTTGTTTTGATTTGTTAGGATTTTACATTTTGCTTTTTTAAGATTTCTAGGAATTGATGACATAGTCCAGGGATAGAAACTAATAGCCTGATACCAAGCCTGCTCTTACCTGCAGCTGTATTTGGTTGGCTTTACAGTGTTGTTTGGCCAAGGCCTTCTTCACTCCTTGTTTATCATGTGTATTAGATTGATTTATGTACTTCTGTTACCTACCTGGCTCCCTCAGGTAATTGAGTTGGACTTTTGCATAGTCAAGTTTCATTTAGCACTAGTTTGGGGGCTCATAAATAAAACCAGTGTTACTGGCTTTGTCTCATCCAACAAAACTTCCAGTGTTCTGGAGGAGTGTGATTTCACTTGCACATTACCAAAAACTGTAGTACCTTTGGAAACTTCGGATCAGTATTCTCTGCTTTTTTGATAATTGCTTTTTTTTAAAGATTTTATTTATTTATTTGAGAGAGAGAGAGAGAGAAGAGTAGGGGGAGAGGGAGAAACAGGCTGTCCGCACAGCAGAGAGCCTGATGCGGGACTCGATCCCAGGACCCCAAGATCACGACCTGAGCCGAAGGCCGACGCTTAACTGACCGAGCCACCCAGGCACCCCTGATAATTGCTTTTGAGAGTTAAGCTATGTATTAGTTTACATAAAACTACTAAAGTCTCAGGCCCAAAAAGATGTAGAGTAAAAGTGTTGTATGATACCATGACTTTTGGAATCTACAAATTAAAATCCTCATAAATGCGTGAGACTGGTTCTGCCTCTGCCACTTAGCAGCTGTGGGATCTTAGATGAATCCCTTCACCCCTCCAGGATTCAGCTTTGCTTCCCCTAAACCATGGTTTGGCAAACATTTTCTGTAAAGGGCTAGTCAGTAAATATTTTAGGCTTTATGGGCCACATGGTCTGTCCCTGTCACAGCTGTTCAATCCTGCCATTACAGTACAGAAGCAGTCACAGATAAGACATAAACAAATGAGCATGGCTATGTTTTCTTGTTTTTTTTTTTAAGATTTTTTATTTATTTGACAGAGCGAGAGAGCACAAGCAGGGGGAGCAGCAGAGGGAGAGGGAGAAGCAGGTTCCCCACTGAGCAGGGAGCCCGATGCAGGGCTCAATCCCAGGACCCTGGGACCATGACTTGAGCCGAAGGCAGATGCTTAACTGACAGGCGCCCCATGAGCATGGCTGTGTTCTAGTAAAACTTTATTTATAAAAATAAGTGGCAGATTAGATTTGGCCTGCAAACCATACTTTGCCCATCCCTCTTCTAAACTAAAAAAAAAAAAAAAAATCACCAGTGAGAAACAGCTGTATTGGATGAAGGAGTGGAAACTGAGAAGTAATTATGGGGTCCAGGAGAACAGAGATGGCCACAATGGGAAAGAATGAATTAACAGCAACTAGAAGAGTATAGAAATCTCAGACATCTAGTGGCTTCTGAGGTTATACAGCCCAGCTAATGGCACAGTTGGGACATTTCTATGGGGGAAATGGTAGAATGACAATCCCACTACTTTTTAGGCTCTGAGATCGCTATTCTTTTAGTTAGTAAACTAGAAGTATACGAATCAGTACAGTAGGACCATCTTTTAGGGACTTTTACTGATGGGGCAACCTAAGTTGCTTATCATTTAAGTGATAATCAGATAATATGAAATGACAACTAATGATATCACAATAGAGGTAATTGATAAGATATGTAATATAGACTGTCAGTGCCATGTGGTTTTAGATGAAATAGGGAAGGCTTTATGGAGAATTATAACATGAGCTGGTACTTTATGGAATATCAGGATTTAGCGTTTTTTTCCTCACTCCCCGACCATCTTGTGGGGCCGGCTCTCACCTAAGGCAGGAAGACAGTGGCTGCAAAGAAGACAAAAAAGCCACTGGAGTTGATCTACTTTGGGCTCCAGATCAATATGAAAAGTGGAAAGTATGTGCTGGGGTACAAGCAGACTCTGTTAATGATCAGACATGGCAAAGTGAAACTGATCATCCTCACCAACTCCCAGCCTTGAGGAAATCAGAAACAGAGTGTTGTGCCATGTTGGCCATAACTGGTGTCCATCACTCAGTGGCAGTAGTATTGAATTGGGCACAGAAAGTGGAAAGTACTGTGGAGTATGCGCACTGGCTCTCATCGATCAGGTGATTTTGATATCATTGGAAGCATGCCAGGACAGACCGGTGAAAAGTGAGTCATACAAGACTTTTTCTTTAATAAAACTGGCCAGAGCTTGCTTAAAAAAAAAAAAAAAAAAGATTTGAGTAGGTGGAGGGTAGCATTTCAGAGGTCAGGCTGTGAGGTCAATAGGCTTGGGTTTGAATCGTGGTTTTATCACAAATTTCCTGTGTGACTTTGGCAACTTACCTTTGCTAAACAGAAGTTTACTGATATGTAATATAAGTTTTTGTTAATAATGGTAACAATCCTCAGAAATATTTTGAATGATTAACTGTTGTTACTAATAATAACAACATACATTATGGATTTGTAAGTTGATAGGGATATTGTAGTGAAAAGCCAGCATTCTCCCAAAACATATCAGATAGCAAGTATTGTGCAGAGAATGAAACTAGTGTGATGTGATCAAGGATGACTGAGTAGATACTTTAGATTGAGTCATCAGGCAAGAGCTCTCTGAGTGAGTGAATCTGAGTTGACGCCTGAAGGAAGAAGCCATCCATGTTGAGATCTGGGAATGTGGGAAGCCCTTCTAGAGCTTTGTGTCTGCAGGAAACAGAAGTCCAGTGTGGCTGGAGCACAGCAGGAAGGTGTTATGACATGAAGTGTGAGACACAGGCAGGAGTCAGACCACATAGGCCTTGGTAAATCAGGATAAGAGCTTGGGTTTTATTGTGAGTTTGGGGGGAAAAGCCATTGAAGGTTTTAGTGACATGGTCTGGTTTGTAGTTTTTAAATATTGTGGGTTGCTCTATGGAGAAGAGATTGTAGTGGGAGGGCAAGAGTAGCAGCAGGTGAGCAGTTTGGAGACTGTGGCAGTGGTCAGGGCGGAGATCAGGCAGCTTAGACTAGGACAGAAGTAATTTACGCAGAGAAGTAGAATGCATTGGGGATATGTTTCAGGGGTAGAGTTGATGAAATTTACTTGTAGGTTACCTGTGAAGGAATTGAGGAAAGGGAGACATTAAGGGTAATGACCTAGATTTTTGGCCTGAGCAGCTGGATAAATGGTGGTTTACTGAGATGGGAAAACTGAGCGAAGAGCAGGTTTGTGGGGAATTCAGTTCTGTTGGATGTTACGTGTTGCAGTATCTATTGAACACTGGATTAGAGTTCCTCAGGCAGTGGTTAGCTCCAAGTAAGCAGTCAAACCAACTGTGGCTGATTGAAGCAGGAAAATTCCTTATTGAGACAATCTTTGATAGCTCACAAATCACCAGGAAAGTTAAGTTTACAACCTTGGAAAATAGGCTGTTCCCGGGGAGGTGAGGAGCTCAGAATCTTGCTGTAGAACCGGTCTGGTGAGGACCCTGCTGTTGCCTCCTGCTGTTGAAATAGGCAGTTTGCTCTCTTAACATCCCGCCACTAGCACCCATGGCATTAATTCCTCACTGCCCTGCTTCTTTGCATAATTAGCTAAATCTTCAGTCCCCAGTGGGTGTATCTGATTTACTGAGCCAGGGCATGGGCTAGGTGCCAGGAGTGCTGGGGACACAAATATCTGGCCTTTTAGATTTCTCAGAAGCAGTCTCCCACAACACTTACATGGTAAGAAAGTCCTTGAACTCTGAAAGGAGGGGGAAAAAAAACCACACACACACACATAAGAATATAGACAACAAATCTGCATTATCAACGTCCTTATGGAGATGCAGAGATGGCAGATAGGCAGCTGGATATACGAGTCTGGAGTTCTAGGGAGAGGTCAGGGCCAGAATATTGATAGGAAAGCATCTGGCACAGAGATGGTGTTTAATGCCATGAATGGGGGCATTTAGAGAAGACAAGGGGGCTCAGGCTGGAGTCAGCGGGGGAAGATCCAGTTAACAGAGGTTGAGGTAGGAAGAAAGCCAGGAGAAAGTGGTATTTCTTTTGAGACAGGAGAAAGTCTTTCGAGGAGGGAGTGGTCAGCTGTGTCAAATGCTGCCGAGAGTTGAAGGTAAGACGGCATAAAACATAAAGACACAGATGGGAATGCCTTACGTTGGTTTTCGGATCCTCGAGTATATTACTTCGTACCTCAAGTGGTCTCATCAGCCCATTCGGTGAGCACTCATTATTGAATATATATTACATGCCAGCACAGTGATACAAAAAGCTTATGGTCTAGGCCAGGGACCCTAAGCTTTAGTGACTGTAAGAATTGTCAGGAGAGTTTGTTAAAAGACAGATTCTTAGGCTCCATTCCCAGGTGTTTTAGTATCTACTTTTAACAGGTGCCCCGAGGTGACTCTGGTATAGGTATTCCTTGGGCTACACTTTGAGAAAGTTGGACCAGTGGGAGATACTAAGACATTAATTTTATTTTGTTTATAAGCATACAGTCTGCCGACTTCCATAAATAACTTAAGACAGCTTTTAAGAAATATTTTTATTTAAAAATTAGAATCAGAGAAGACAGAAATGAGAGAGAAGTGTAGGACCTCTGAATGATACATAGCTTTCCAGATGCTGAGGTCCTGTACCACTGTCAAAATTGGACCACGTGTTTGGCTCTTCTCTGCAACGAAACCAAAAAATGAGAAAATAATTTAAAAAAAAGCTACTATTTATCAAAGCCTTCCTAAATGCTAAACATACTGCCAAGCATACTGCTATATATGTAGAATATACTGTATCCTAAATTTATTGCTATTCATACTTTATATTAGAAGTATGAGTAGATACAGAATACATATTTTCTGTGAGACATCTCAAATTCTCAAGAGAAACAAATGTTTTATCATTTCTTTTTAAAAATGTATGTAATAGTAGTAGTTTATGCATCAGGCAGTATATGCATTGATTTGCTTAGAATTTCTCATGTAATCTTTAATCCAGCTCAATGAGGTAGAGATTAGCCTCATGTCATAAACAGGTAAATAAAGCTTAAAGAAATTAAGCTTAAAGAAATTAAGGAAGTTTCTTATATTTACACAACTACTACATGGCAGAGCCAAGATTTGAACCCAAAGTCTGCTCTTAACCACACAGGTCCCTGCACAGTGTAGAACATTTAGGAAATAAAGAAAAATATAAAGAAGCAAATAAAAAATCACCCATAGTTCAGCTTCTGTTAGCCATGTACTGTTAGGTATGTTTTTTTTCCCAGTCTTTTTAAAAATAGCTTTAACTTTTCCTGATTATAGAAGTAAGTGTACTTATTTTATAAAGGAGGGAACAAAAATCCATAGTTCTAGAAGCCAGTGGTAAACACTTGAGTATTTTGAAATATGTCTTCATAGGCTTGTTTTATGCTTTTCTATTTACATGTACTTTTTTTTCATGACAATAATGGAACCTTATATATATGAAGTTTTATATCCTTCACAGTATATTGATGAGCTTTTTCCTATCTTGTTAAGTTTCTTCAAAAGTATTGCTTTTTTTTCTGGCTGGTTAAAATTCCATTTCACAGCTCTACCATAATTTAACCATTCCACTACTGTTGGATATTTAGACTTTATTTATTCACTTATTGCTGTAAAGCTGCGACGAGCACAAGTATTTGTTGGCAGGACTGTAGGAAAGCAGACACTCTCCACTGCAGGTGGTGATTTATGTTGATAACAGTTTTCTTCAGATATTAAACAGTTTGAAAATGTTAATGTCCTTTCCACTAATGCAATTTCTAGGAGTCTCTCCAGAGGACCCCAAACTTTTTAATTATTTTCCATGCTTTGAACTGTCTTTCCCTTAGGATCTAAACGCTCTTCCCACAGCAATGCTTATTTTTATGGCTTCTTCAAGAACAAGCGAATAGTTTTGTTTGACACTCTACTAGAAGAGTATTCTGTACTAAACAAAGACATCCTGGAAGAGCCTGGCATGGAACCCCGCAAAGATGGAGAAGGGGACAGTGAAGAAATAAAAGCTAAAGTTAAAGTGAGTTCTTCTTTTCCTAAGAGACCCTGGCTTAGTTTTTATAAGCAGTTCCTATGACAACTCAAAATAACATCAGTTTCTATGTAGTGAGTGGTAAATTCAAGGAGACTATCAAATAAGAACCCCATGGCCCCGTTATAATTCTGGTATTTGGGAGAGATTATTATTGTTATTACATGCTAACTACCTCTCAAGCTTTTATAAATGTACCCATGAAAATTAGAAGCATAAGATAGGAAAATTCTTATGATTATAAGCTATCTTTAAAACAGGGATGTTGTATATATTCCCTATATGTTTATGTTCAAAGAATTCCACCAGGCAGGATAAAGAGAAGATAAACATCTGATTTTTAGCTCATTGAGACACAGTAATGATAGACTTTGGCAAAGGAGAGACTTGGATTTGAATCCTGGTTCTGTCATTTAGTAGCTGTGTGTCCTTGGGTACACTATATAGTGTTGGTCAGTTTTCTTTTGTTTGTTTGACACATATTTATGGAACACATATTCTTTTTTTTTTTTTTTTTTTTAAGATTTTTTATTTATTTATTTGAGAGAGAGAGAGAGCACATGAGAGGGGGAGGGCCAGAGGGAGAAGCAGACTCCCCGCCGAGCAGGGAGCCCGATGCGGGACTCGATCCTGGGACTCCAGGATCATGACCTGAGCCGAAGGCAGTCGCTTAACCAACTGAGCCACCCAGGCGCCCTGGAACACATATTCTGTGCTGAGATACTTTGCCTGGCACTAGAAGTGCAAGAATAAAGAGGGAAGCTTTGCTCTCAAGGAGCTGATGGTCTGAAGGGGAGAAAGTCATCGAAGCCCAGTACAATATGATAATTGTAATAGTGAAGCTGTGTATCCTGGACGCAGTGGGAGCACAAGAGAAGACATTCTTAAATCTGACCTGAGTCTCAGAAGCTTTTTCTGAGTTCTCTCCTGGATGAGGTTAGCTGAGGCTGATTAGCAAGATCTCAAGTACCAAGACTAAATGGGGGAGGAGGGACAATGATAAGAAACAACACAAATTTAATCAGAAACAGTTGCCAGTATTTGTATATATATGGGAATGTGCTATTGGCTTTGGTGTCATCCAGAGATGATTTTGGATCTATGTAACTCTGGGCAAGTAAGTTCTCTAAATCATAGATTTCTTAACTAAAAGATAACGCTAGCAGGGTTTCTCACCTTGGCACTATTGACATTTTGGGCCAGGTAATTTTTGTTGTAGGGGGTATCTTGTGCATAATAGGATGTTTAGCAGCATCCCTGGCCTTTCCCCACTACATGCCAGTATCAACCTCCCCTACCCTCAACAATTGTTACAACCGAAAATATCTCCAGACATTGTGAGATAGCCCGGGGAGCGGGGGTGTCAGGGATTGGGGGGCAAGATCATTCCTGGTTGAGAAACACTGGGCTAAAGATGCCTGTCTTTTAGGGTTGGGAGGATTAAATGAAACAATATAGGGGAAATACCTTATACTCCATTTTATACATTCTAACTACCAGAAAATAACTATTATCTTTCGAACATCCATTTTTGATCCTAAAAAAGAAAGTCAAGTAAAGTGCCTAGCCTAGTCATAAATATGTACATGAGGCAAGATTCTGTGAAGGGATTAAGTAACATTTGGAGAAGGCTAAGTGCTTTGATTTTGCTTATTTTTGAAGTGGGTTTATCCTGCCAGTTAGGTTGCTTGGTCTGACCAAGCATCAGGATTCTAAGCTAGGAAGAGATCTTAAGGTCATCTTATCAGTAGGAAAACTGAAGTCCAGAAAGGGTAACTCAGCAGCGGCGGTGGGGAATCATGCAAGTTCAGCAAGTCAGCCTGCTTAAGAGGTATCTACATACCGGCGTGTGGGGATGGGGGTGGATAACATCATAGCCAAACCATGACGTTAGATAGTGGTCCATTGAGTTCAAACAATGTAGTGAAATTACTGACCTTTAGTATCTAGGGGAACATTATTCTTGGGCTTAAATCTTACAAAAGATTAGATAGTCTTTAGAAGTGTGTTGAGCAGAGTTTGAGTTATTTTGCTGACTTCTTGAAAAGCCTGCTTAATTTCGTTGATAACTACAAATTTTTAGCATCTAGGTATAGGTTACATGATGAAGATACATTAGACATAGTCCTGCCCTGAAGAACCTGTAGTAGAGGAGACTAGCCATGTACACAAATAGCCCATAAATTAACACAGGCTGTGGTAAATAGTGGCTGGAATAATGTGGCTTTTAGAAGTTAAGAAATTAATGAGAATTTTAGTGGTAAATAGTGGCTGGAATAGTGTGGCTTTTAGAAGTTAAGAAATTAATGAGAGTTCTAATAGACATTTTCTTCAAAGAGAAGATATTTGACCTAAGTAGAATTTTGACTTGGGAATGGGGCTTTTCAGGTTGAAGTTATGGAATGAACAGAGCTGTAGAGATTAAAAAAAAAAAAAAAAGCTACATGCTGGCTATTCTAAGACTAATGATTATGTGGATTTTTGTAGATGGAGATAGAAAGGTAGACTGGGACCAGTTTATAAAATTCTTCCTGAAGACATCGAGTGGTTGTTTCAGTGGCCTGGAAGGTTTAGATTGATTTGGGTAGAAGCCAAAGCTTGCTTTAGGAAGATTACAGTTTGGTGGCAGCATACAGGATAGAGCAGACTGGAGGCAGGGAGACTTCTAGGGGCCTATTGCATCAAAGTAACCAAGATAATGAGGGTCTGCAGTAGAGTGAGAATCAGTAAGTGCAAGAGTCACAGTAAAAGGTGGATTTAAAGTACCTGATGATTGCTATTGTGGGGAGTGAAGGAAGTCAAAGATTGACTCAACACAGAGAAAGACAAATACCACATGATTTCACTCATACGTGGCATTTAACAAATAAAACAAACGAGCAAGGGGGAAAAAAAGAGGAAGAGGCAAAGCAAGAAACAGACTCTTAACTATAGAGAACAAACTGAAGGTTGCCAGAGGGGAGGTGGGCAGGGGGATGGGTGAAATAGGTGATGGGGATTAAGGAGTGCACTTGTGATGAGTACTCGGTGTTGTATGGAAGTGTTGAATCACTATACTGTACACCGGAAACATAACACTGTATGCTAACTATACTGGAATTAGAATAAAAAACTTCATGAAAACAACAACAACAAAGATTGACTCAACACTCATTAACTATAGTGCTTTCCAGTGCATGTGCCACACTACTATTTTAGGTAGCATAGCAGGATTTTAAATTTGAATAGCTATATATTAAGGTAAATAAAACTAGTTCATGAATATGACCATTTAGGACAAGGCTAAGTTTTAAAAAGTGAATTGGTTTAAAGAAAGCTATTGAGTAAATAATCACACGGAGAGCACACAGATGTAGCAGAAGTTTAGGAAACAGTGGTTTATTCACCTGCTACTGAACGCCAACTGTGTACAGCGCAGTGCGGGGGGAGGGGTCGCAAAGATGGTTTTCAGTCTGGATGAGGTAGAGAAAATGAAGCGATTCATTTAAAGTTTAAAAGAAAAAAAACTAAGTGATCTGAAATCCCTCCTCTCAGAGAGAGCTAGTAACATTTTGATGAATGGCTCTATACTGGTTATTAACATTTTAAAACATGCTGAGGAAACTTAACTCTGGGATTTTACCCTTCTGGAGACAAACAGAGTATTTGGAACAACCTGTCTTGAAAGTAGTTTGAATAAAAGGAAAGGTAAAACTATAGAAAAGCTGCCCCTTTGTAGAAGAAAAGAAGTATGTCCCAGCAAGTGCTAGGGTTATGTGTAAGTCTCCCCAGTTAATAAGGGTAATAGAAAGGGCAGAGGCCCCAGAGATGTGGGTTCGGGGTTTACCCACTACTCACTAGCAAGATGATCTGAAGCCAGACATTTTTAATTTGTCAGCTTCCTTTTCTTCATCTCTAAAATGAAGATAATACCCCCCATCCTGCCCAGTTTTGGTGGTATTGGGATCAAATGAGTCAGTGGGTGAATCTTGTGAAAAAGAAAGTGCTATAGAAAAATAAAAGATGTGTGATAGTTCTCTCTGTTCCTTTATGTGAAGTTAGCTTGGGAAGTAGAGGAAATCCAGTTTTGTCCAAGAATCTGTCATAAGGAAGTAAGTCTCCGTTGTGTGGAAAGTGACCCTCGTTTAAGCTCTCATCATTCCAAATCTTTGTGACTGTGTACTTCCAAACAGCGTCCTAAACCCAGCCACGCCACGACACAGAGGCCTGTGCTGTCTAGTAGAGAGCGGGTTGTTCTGTAAAAGAATTCATAGTTCGTATCGGGAAGCTGGCAACTAGTAAAAACAGAAGCCCGAGGACCGTGTTACTTTATCTACAGTGAGGCTACTGAGAGCTGCCTTACAGCAGTGGGGGGTAATGAGCCGCACATAAACTGTCTGATACATCCGCGTCTGCCACGTAGGCCATCACTGAGTGGGAGCTATTATATAATTACCGTTATTCAACAAAACAGCCATATTTTTGCTTATTGTGAAAGCAACAGAAAAGAAAGCATGAATAATCTAGCTGACCATAAATACCTTACTATATGTATTTCTCATCTTTATAAACTATCATTTTTTTTCATCATTCTCCTATTGGATATATGGGTTGTTTCCAGTTTTTTGCTGTTAAAAATATTCTTGTAGTGAGTATCTTCATATGTGAATCTTCACTCTTAATTTCCCCCTTAGAATAGATGTCTGTTAATTGGTGCTTAAAATTGGTGCTCTTTCTTCCTGGCCCTGAAGGTGCAGGTACACAGGTGGCTCTGCCTTTTAAAGAACTAGGTCAGTTTTTCATTCTTTTGTTCCCCTACCAGATATGCTCTGACCTAAATTTCAATATTTGAAAGGAAAAGAGATAATAAATGTCAATGCTGTCTTGCAAATCTCTTTATCTTCTTTGTCATGTATCTACCCGGAAGAATTGGGGAAGGAGAGGAAAAGTGGTAGAATAAATCTGGCTGCTTGTGTTCCCATTAGGTTGCATTTTTCTAAATTGTATAAAACAAAATCAGTTCCACATTCATCTGTTTTTTTGTACTTCACCCTTTTAAGTAGCTGCAGTTTATTTCAAAACCCTTAGCCTTCACTTTTCTAGAATGTATGTTCTCTAATTGTTTGTTGCAGGATACTGTGTGTGTCAGTAGATCAAGCTTGTTTATTATTTGTTTCAGATCTTTATATCTCTTTGATACTTTATTTGCTTGATGTTTCATTATTGAGAGAGGTGTGTTAACAAATCTATTAATAGATTTGTCAGAATTGATATATTCCGAAGAAATAGTATTAGGTACATATAAATTCAGAATTAATGCATCTTCCCGGTAAATTCAATCTTTGACCATTCTGTGGTGACCTTCTTTAATAATGCTGTTGTCTTTTTTTTTTTTTTTTTTTAAGATTTTATTTTTAAGTAATCTCTACCCCTAACGTGGGACTTGAGCTTACCACCCTGAGATCAAGAGTCCCATGTTCCACCAACTGAGCCAGCCAGGCACCTCTTGAGTCACCTTTTAAATTGATTTTGTCTGATGTTAATATAACTACAGCAGTTTTCTTTTGGTTAATGTTTGCTAGATGTCATCCGTTTACTTTTTTAAAAAAATTATTGAGCTAAAACTTACCATTTCAACCATTTGTAAATGTACAGTTCAGTGGTTTTTAGCATATTCATCATGTTGTGCAACCAGCCACCACTATCTCATTCATCCTCTTACTTCCCACCTTACCATCCTCTGTCTTAGATGCCTTATACAGGACATGTAGGTAGGTTTTGTTGTTACGGTTGTTTTTATTTTTATTTTTATTTTTTTTTTAAAGATTTTATTTATTTATCTGAGAGACAGAGCAGGAGTACGGGGAGGGGCAGAGGGAGAGGGACAAGTAGACTCCCTATTGAGCGGGTAGCCCAACATGGGCTCGATTCCAGGACCCCGAGATCATGACCTGAGCAGAAGTCAGACGCTTAACTGTCTGAGCCACCCAGGGCCCCCATTATGGTTGTTTTTAAATCCAAACTGAGAGTCCCTATCTTTTTTTTTTTAAAGCTTAGTTTATTTATATATGTTGTAATTACCGATATATTTGGAATTCTTTCTACCATATTATTTTATGCCCTTTTCTTCTGTCCTTTCCATACCCCAACCCTACCTCCAAACATACACACGTACACCTTCTTGCTTTTTTTTTAAGAGCTGTATGAGGGTTTTTTTAAAATTATATTTTAGTTATTCAGATTGGAAGGTTCTTGTATGATTGTTTTTTCAATGACCGCTGTTAAATATTAAGCTTGCCCATATAACTTAAAATCTTAAAATATCCAGTATCTTCACTGCTTCCTGAACAATCCAGGGACCATACACACTTTGATCCAATTATTCCTTTCATCTTGTGTTTTAGTTTTGTTTTAATTTTTAGCCCACAAATTAGCATTATTATTATCTTATGCAGTCACTATTTAGATTTATCCCTATGCTTACCTGTTTCTTTGCTTACCATTCCCTATTCATCTTACACCTTCCTTTTAGACATAACTTTCCTTCCAGAAGTACATGTTTTAGCAATTTTTTTTGAAATTTCTGGGTTTTGTTTTTATTTCATTCTCATTCTTGGATATTGAGTTATTTATCTTAGTACTTTATTTTTATTTTTTTTAAAGATTTTATTTATAGGGTCGCCTGGGTGGCTCAGTCGTTAAGCATCTGCCTTCGGCTCAGGTCATGATCTCAGGGTCCTGGGATCGAGCCCTGTGTCGGGCTCCCTGCTCCTTGGGAAGCCTGCTTCTCCCTCTCCCACTCCTGCTTGTGTTCCCTCTCTCGCTGTGTCTCTCTCTGTCAAATAAATAAATAAAATCTTTAAAAAAAAAAAAGATTTTATTTATTTGAGGGAGAGAGAACACAAGTAGGGGGGAGGGGAAGAGGGAGAGGGAGAAGCAGTCTCCCAGCTGAGCAAGGAGCCCCACATGGGGCTTGATCCCAGGACACTGGGATCATGACTTGAGCCAAAGGCAGACACTTAACCAACTAAGCCACCCAGGTGCCCCATTATCTTAGCACTTTATTTATTTATTTTTAAAAGATTTTATTTATTTATTTGTTAGAGAAAGAGAGAGAGCACAAGTGGGGGGGGGCGGCAGGCAGAGGGAGAAGCAGGCTCCCCACTGAGCAGGGAGCCTGATGCGGGACTCGATCCCAGGACCCTGGGATCATGACCTGAGCCAAAGGCAGATGCTTAACGACTGAGCCACCCAGGCATCTCATCTTAGCACTTTAAAGATGCCATTCTGGGGTGCCTGAGTGGCTCAGTTGGTTAAGCATCTGCCTTTGCCTCAGGTCATAATCCCAGGGTCCTGGGATCAAGCCCCACGGCTGGCTCCCTGCTCAGCCGGGAGTCTGCTCCCTCTACCCCTCCCCCTTGTGCTCACTCTCTCTCTCTCTCAAATAGATAAAATAAAATTTAAAAAGATGCCATTCCATTATGTTATAGCTTCTTTGTTCCTGTTGAAAAAGTCTGCTCTGAGCTTATTGTTAACTTCTTTATAGTTCTCTCTGGTTGTTCTTAAGATTTCTCTTTGATTTTCATGTTCTGCAGGTATGGACTTCTTTAACTCAGTCCTACTCGGGATATATTGTCGTTCCTAAATCTAACAACTTAGATCTTTCCTGAAGTTTTGAGAATTCTTAGCCAATTATACCTTTGAGTGTTGCCTCTCTCCCATTCTCACCGGTCTGTCTTTCTGGAATTCCAGTTAGATGAATGTTACACTATCGCATTCTGTCTTCCACAAGTGATAATCACTCTTTTTATCTTTTCCGTCTTTTTGTCTCTACATCCCAGTGCACTGATTCTTTCTCTGGATATATTTACTCTATTCTTTAACCAGCCCATTGTGTTTTAATTTTAAAGCTCTATTTGTTTCTTTTTCAAATCAGTTTGGTTGTTTCTGGATGTCTCCTGTTCCTTCTTCATGTTCTTAGATCTCTTCTTTGTGTAAATTAGGCTTTTTTTTTTTAAAGATTTTTATTTATTTATTTATTTGACAGAGAGATAGCACAAGTAGGCAGAGCGGCAGGCAGGGGGAAAGGGAGAAGCAGGCTCTCTGCTGAGCAGGGAGCCTGATGCGGGGCTCGATCCCTGGGATCATGACCTGAGCCGAAGGCAGCCGCTTAACCGACTGAGCCACCCAGGTGCCCCTAAAGTAGGCTTTTTAAAATATTTTATATGTAACAGTTCCATTATCTAAAGTCTTATGGAGCTAATGATGCTCTTTATTTTTTCTGCTCTTACTCATTGTTCCACCATTTTCTGAAGTCTTTGGCAATTTTTATTGTGAGCTCACAATGCGTCACTGATTTTAATCTTTAGGAATCCTGAGGGGTCTGGGTTTAGGGTATAGTCCTCAATTAGAGGATTTGCATTTGCGTCTGTCATCTGTCCCCAGTGCTACCAAACTGGAAGTACTTTCATCTTTCAGCTTGGGATTTTTCTGGACCATACAGATCATGATTTTGAATTTTAATCAGAGACTTTTTTCCCCGCTTTAGGTAAGACTTGACACAATTGGGTGATTTCACCACCATATTTTTTTCTAGCTCACTCTTTGACTTAGAGTGTAGTCCTTCATGGATTTGTGCAAGGGATCTCAATTTCATCTCCTCACCTTTGGCTTTCCCTTACTTTCTAATGAACTAAACTCTATGTCTAAAAGGATATTTATGGGGTGCCTGGGTAGCTTAGACAGTTAAGCGGCTGCTTTTGGCTTGGGTCATAGTCTCAGGGCCCTGGGATTGGGCCCCACATCGGGCGCCCTGCTCAGCGGGGAGCTTGCTTCTCCCTCTCCCTCTACCCCTCCCCCCACTCGTGCGCTCGCTCTCTCTCTCTCTCAAATGAATAAATAAAATCTTTTAAAAAAATTTTTTAAAGGGTATTTATAATCTCTTTAGCATTTTTAGATGTCTGAGAGTTTTTCAGACTAGTTAGTAACATTGCCAGAAGCAGGTGTCCAGTGGTGGGTATGTATGTATGTTTGTGTTGGTGAGTGAATATGTATGTGCACATGTGTGAGTGTGTATAAGATTAAATTGTTCATTGTGTCTTGGCACTATTTAGATTGAATCTGGGAAGTTATAAACAATTTTATTTGGCTTAGTAAACATATTTCATCATTGATTTGACCACCATTTATGTTTAATTATTTTGCAGTACTGTAATAATATGCAAATGGTTACACATGTGTCAACTAAAATTATTTTATTTGATTGATGAATATTGAATAATTTACTTTTACATTCATAATTGTGTAAAAGTTGAAAGCACAGGTCTACCAGACTACCTGGCTTCAAATGCCAGACTTTGGCTGTGTGGCCAGAGGAAAATTAGTTAACTTCTCTGCCTAGATTTTCTCATCTGTAAAATGGTAATAAGAATATGTCATATGGTGGTTGTGGTATATAAATGAGATAATTAAGTATTTAGCACAGAGGGTCTATGTTTGTAGTCATTGTTTAATAAACGTTAGCAATTTTTGTAGTTATTTTTTTCATCTTTTTCATCTGGCCCAGTCTTCATATGTGTCAAAGGGGAAAAAATTAAAATTTTCTCCTTATATAATGTCTGTTTCTTCCATATTGCTTTTTTCTGGATCTAATCTTCCATCTTAACAACTTCCCTAATATATCTGGTAATTCTTGGTTGTCTACTCCTTAGTAAGAGAATGGAACTAAAAATTTGCCTGGAATCTCTGAGCCTATCGATAAGGTGTTTTCACTTTGGGCTTTGCTGTAGGCTGGCCTGGGTAGGCTTTTTGCCGGGCAACACCTGGTGTTAGTATCCTCCAGTCTTTCGTGATGGAGTGGTCAGAGTTCCCAGGGAATACTCTTTTGATCTTCTGCCTGGAGGGTAGGGTTCTGGGAGCCAGGTGCGGGGTGAGGGCTGGGTCAGGAGAGAGAGTTGTCAGTATTCAGCATACCCTACCTACAGCTAACCAGTTACATAGTCTGTTGCTAGTGCACTCTAGTCTTCGCTGTGCCCAACCCTTGGCTGAAAAGTTCTTCTCTTTTGCCCTATCCAGAGAGAATAAATGTTCAGGCTCCTGCCACAATGAGGGAGGAGCAGTTGCCTTTTGGTGTGGAGCTGGAGAAGGAATCTGAAGCTTTAACTACTTCTGAAACTGCTCTTACCCAATTCTTATTTTAGGGCCTTCCCCTTTTCTCCCAGTTCCAGAAGTACCTAATGTTGTTAGTTCCCAGCCCTTTGCAGACTGTGTGGTGTAAATCAGGCTGGTTCTCTTTGCTCCACTGCTGGCTTGTGAGTCAGCTTTCTTTAGTCTGCTAAGTCTGTTCATATGCCCATCTGATTTCCTGCTTCTAAAATGTTGCTGTTGTCACCTCTCATGTTTTCCCCATCCGTGTGGGTTTATATCTTTTAAAAAAGTTCCTTGACTATAGTTTTAATGGGGATTTTGGAGGGAATAACAGTTGTGAATTGTGAATATTCTTTCCGCTATCTTAACTTGGAAGTCTCAGTTTTTTAAATGACAATTCATGGTGTATTGGGAGGTGATCATAAGTGATATGTGCTTATTTGTAGATAATTTGGAATATAGGAAAGATATAAAACAGTTAAAACACCACTATAATTGTATCATATAGAAAAAACTGCTGTTAACATTTGATATATATCCAGTTTGTTTTCTGTATTTGTTTTTATATACACATTCACATTTTTTCAAAATTGGAATCCTTATTTTTAGTTTTGTATCATGCTTTCTTCACTTAATAAACCATTTTCCCATGTCAGAACATAATTTTGGAAACATTTCTAATGGGTTTACAATATGGCTGTCATATAACTTTGTCATGATTTATTTAAATATTGTCTATTGATAAAGATTTATATTTTTAACATTCTTTTTTCTAATCTAAATTAGACTGTAAGCTTCATGAAGTCAGGGAATGTCTGTCTTGTTCATGATTCTTTCTCCAATGCTTAAGCTAGTGTCTACCATGGAGTGATTCAGAGAATGTTTTATTAAGTGGATGAGAAGTTTTGCACCAAAGTCTGATTGTTTTCTTAAGTTAGTTAGAATTTAAGAAGGGCTCTTACTAGATTAAAAGGCATAAACTTTTTGAAGGTTGTTAATAATTTTATTTTCAATGTGTTCTTTGATTTAGAATAAGAAACAAGGATGTAAAAATGAGGAAGTGCTTGCTGTACTTGGCCATGAACTGGGGCACTGGAAGTTGGGACACACAGTCAAAAATATCATTATCAGCCAGGTAAGTTGGGAGTGACAGTTCTCTTTTTACGGCACGGTAGTCAAAGAAGTATGGCAGACAGGAGAGGTGGTCTGGTGGAGAGGTGGCTTTGTCTCACAGCTTCCTGACCTAATACCTGTAATCTCAGGCAAGTTCCTTAAGCTCTCTCTGTCTCCAACCCTTACTGAATGATAATACCCCCTAGGACTGATGTAAGAATAAATGAGTTAAGGCATGTAAAGAGTTTGGAGTAGTATGTGGAAGCGGTAAGGACCGTGTCATTTTTATTGCTGTTACTACCATCGTGGCCCCCTCCAGAATCCCTCAGCTCTAGGAACTGCGAAGATCAGAAGCCGTGAGTCTTGATAAGCTGGACATTAAAATGCTTCATTTTTAAACTTTTTTTTCTCATTTACAAGCCATTATATATCTATTGAAGAGAACTGTAGTAGCTATAAAGAAGAAAATAACAATTCCTGTAACATTCTTCCTCTGGGGTCTAAATCAACTCTCTAAAGCAACAGTTACCATGGTTGTGAGGCTCCAGGCAAAATACCACTATATCCTGTTGACTGGTTCTGAGCAGGTGTAGCCTTAACTGAGTCTGAAGTGGGTGTTTGTTTTTGTTTTGTTTTCATGTCAGACGGGTAATGTGCTAAGGTCATAACAAGGTTTGAGGGAGGCAGATGTCACACAACGGCATAAACATCCAATCATCATACTTAAGAACTATAAAAGGATCAGAAGTGGGTCTTTGTACCTTTCTAAAGGCCTGCTGGTTCTGGATGGTGGTCTACGTGGGAAGATCTGTGAGCTCCTCTGGGTCCTTCCTGTTGCCTTGCATCTTTCAGTAAAAAATGAATTCCTTGGCTTGAAGCTAATTGTATGGATAGCTGGCAGTGAGTAAGACAGTAAATAAGTCCAAATCCAAGTTTAGAGTATTTAGTCTAAAGAGGAAAATCGCTGCTGCTTTCATGAAGGAAGGGGTGCAGTGGAATCAGGCTACCACGAGGTAGTGGGCTGGTCCCTGAGGTGTGGTACCCGATCCAGGGAGGGGTTGACTGCCCCTTCTAATAGATTGTGCACTCAGCAAAAGCCAGTGGGGGGATGGATATCTGGGTTGTTGACTAATGCACTGACTCCTTCCCTGGCACCTTGGCCATTTTGTTCAAGAGCACCTTGACCAAGTCCTAGAGTGGCTGGGGAGAGAAGCTGACATCCACAGAGCAGGTATCTTCTCCACCTTATTGAAAGCCTCCTTTACCGTGGACTCTTTTAGTGAATATTCACATTGGACCAAAGTACTATCATACTCTGGGCTGATTTTGGAAGTTTTTTCACATACCTCTTTTCCAGATCTTGTTAGCCATCCTTGAGTTCGTTTCAAGGCCCTGATCATTCAGCCAAACTATTATTTGCCCACTGCCAATAATTATATATTTTTAGCTCAGGCCTTCTATCCTTCCAGACTGAGTGGGCAATGAGATATACTACCTAAAATTTCCCTCATTGAGAGTATTTCCTTCACCGCTGTCTTCCAGGAACAGCCCCAAGTGATTCTGTAATGCCACAGCAGTCCACTTTCAGCCGGTGCCAGAAATATTGTATTGTTTGTAAAATGGGTGTTCAACTTTTTCATCCTCAAATGATTATAGGGAGCTCCCCGTGAGTAAGGGTTGATTGAGGGGTGGCAGGAGTTGGTATACTAGGCGTATGAGCCACTTGCCCATTTAACTTCTCTCTTCATGACATCCTTCGTTCCCACTTGCATAGATACCACTTAGACCAGATGTTGGAGTGCTTCAGGGCATACCAGTTTCCTGGCTAGGTGGATCAGTTTAGGAGGGGCAGCTCAGGCTGCAGGATCCTAGTGTCCCACGGTCAGGAATCAGTCTCTGGGAGGACCCAGTAGCAAACCAAAATTTGTTTTTCAAAAGGCAAGTAGTTACTTGACATAAATGGCTCGCATAGCTTCTAATCCTAGGGGCCTTCCCCGTGCTGAAGTTTTCTGTTGGAGCTTGTCATGTTGGATCCACTGAGTTACAAGGACTGAATGGTAGAACTGCTTGTGCTTCATCCTGGGCCAGCTGGCAAAACTTATGCTGAGCCCCACTCTAGGCTGGTAGCTTTTGAGGCATCTGGCGAATGGTTTGGAGCAACACATTCAGATATGGTACCTCTGGCCTCTAAGATCCTGACCTGCCAAGGGAAAGAATGGTATTTGTTCTCCAACCTTACTCTAGTACCCCTTTACTCATATTTTGGTGCAGACTTTTAGTTTTTTTCCTCTTGTTTATTGTTAAAGATACATCTACTTTTTTCTTGGACCTAACTACTCAGTACAGCTCCAGTGGTCCTAAAGAGTATTCAAGGGAATCTTGTTTTTTTGGAGCTTCCATATCAAGGTGAGGTGGAAGGCCTTGTGTCTGATTATGATTTAGTGCAAACAAAGCCAGAATCCATTCTAGCCCTTTAACTTTTTACAGAAAGAAAATATTCCATTGCTATTGGCCACTTCAAACCCTCAGTCATAGGAGGCTCCATTAGGCCTGTCCTTACAGAAAACTATACAGGTTAGACATTTGGGGAAATTTTATTTTTCTTTCTAGAATAAAATTATAAAGTTACCTAAATAACTTTTTCTGTGATTACACTAATACCATTCTTAGAATCACACCATGATGTCTGATTCTAGTTTTTTGATGCTTCTGAAATCACCTTAGTAATAAGTTAGGAATTTTGTGTCTTTCTTTCTAGATGAATTCTTTCCTGTGTTTCTTCTTGTTTGCTGTATTAATTGGTCGAAAGGAGCTTTTTGCTGCATTTGGTTTTTATACCAGCCAACCCACTCTAATTGGATTATTGATCATCTTCCAGTTTATTTTTTCACCTTACAATGAGGTAATGTATAATTGTTAAAATTATCTCACATATGCCCTTGCATTTCAAATCTAGAACCTTTAAGATAGTGAAAAAAAGAATAAACAAAAACTATAGTTTTAACAAGTAGATGAAACAAAGTCTTTTAGTCCCTTGATTGACTGGCCTGTCTAAGAAAGTAGCAGAAAACCCCAAGCCCAAATGAACAAATGCCTGCATACTGTTAGCAGGGGGGAAAAAGTAGAGGACTAGACTTTAGTGGTGGAAACCTTGATCTAACGTGTACCTCAGAGACTTGGTGGATGGAGATTAACTATTAGAATGCTATGTCCTAGATCACGTATTCACCAGTGCTTGGCTGAAAATCTTCTGTGTGTGAGGGAATGAAACAATGATAGTTGAGTATATGTATGGCTAGATGTGGGAAGCTGTATGACACTGTTCCTCTGATCTGTTCTCTGACTACCCGCTTCAGAATAGCCTTGTCGGGGGGGGGGAGGGGGCTGGGTGGCTCAGTTGGTTAAGCGTCTGCCTTCGGCTCAGGTCATGATCCCCGGGTCCTGGGATCGAGCCCCGTGTTGGGCTCCCTGCTCCACTGTGGGGAGCCTACTTCTCCCTCTCCCTCTGCTTGCTGCTCCCCCTGCTTGTGCTCTCTCTCTCTGTCAAATAAATAAAATCTTTAAAAAAAAAAAAAAAGAATAGCCTTAGGGGTCACACCATAGGCCCTTTAAATCAAAATTGGGTGTGTTATGGTAAGTGAATTTCAAGAACCACTGCTCAGATTGCTCAGTAGGGGGACTCCATGCAGGTGGTAAGGCATGGATTAATGAGACTGTATATTAACAAATCTGATGATAGCAACATGTCATGATATTTGATAAATTAAGTCAAGTTAAGCCAAGAAATACTATTGGGGATTTTGAGTTGTCTCCATTCAGAAATATTCATTCTTTGAGACAGGTTGTAAAGATTTTAAGATAAACCAAATGAATCCTCTTTCTCCATTACAAAGGGGGAAGGGATTCAGAAAGAAAAATAGAGAGGAATAGATGATATTTGCATAGCGTTGTCCATATAAACTAACAAAGTTTTCCAGAGCACTGAGATTTACTACCTTTAGAATCTTTTTTTTTTTAAAACTGGGGAAAAAATATTTGTAAAATATTTATAAAAATTTAATGTTTATTTAATATTTATAAAAATGCCTTATGCAGTTTGTTACTGCTTAAAGAAGTTAGAGACACTTTTTTTTCAATTTTATTTTATTATGTTATGTTAGTCACCATACATTACATCATTAATTTTTGATGTAGTGTTCCATGATTCATTGTTTGTGTATAACACCCAGTGCTCCATTCAATATGTGCCCTCCATCATTGGGCTAACCCATCCCCCCATCCCCCTCCCCTCTAAAACCTTCAGTTTGTTTCTCAGAGTCCATAGTCTCTCATGGTTCATCTCCCCCTCCAATTTTCCCCCCTTCATTTTTCCCTTCCTACTATGTTCTTCTTCTTCTTTTTTTTTTTTTAACATATAATGTATTATTTGTTTCAGAGGTACAGGTTTGTGATTCATCAGTCTTATATAATTCACAGCGCTCACCATAGCACATACCCTCCCCAATGTCTATCACCCAGCCACGCATTCCTCCCACCCGCACCACTCCAGCAACCCTCAGTTTGTTTCCTGAGATTAAGAATTCCTCATATCAGTGAGATAATATGATACTTGTCTTTCTCTGATTGACTTATTTCGCTTAGCATAATACCCTCTAGTTCTATCCACGTCATTGCAAATGGCAAGATTTCGGTTTTGTTTTTGTTTTTGTTTTTTTTTTTTGATGGCTGCATAATATTCCATTGTATATATACACCACATCTTTTTTTTTTTTTAAGATTTTATTTAATTATTTGAGAGAGAGAGAATGAGAGAGAGAACACATGAGAGAGGGGAGGGTCAGATGGCAAAGCAGACTCCCTGCCGAGCAGGGAGCCTGATGTGGGACTCGATCCAGGGACTTCAGGCTCATGACCTGAGCCGAAGGCAGTCGCTTAACCAACTGAGCCACCCAGGTGCCCTACACCACATCTTCTTTATCCATTCATCTGTTGATGGACATCTTGGCTCTTTCCATAGTTTGGCTATTGTGGACATTGCTGCTATAAACATTGGGGTGCATGTACCCCTTCAGATCACTACATTTGTATCTTTGGGGTAAATACCCAGTAGTGCAATTGCTGGGTCGTACGGTAGCTCTATTTTCAACTTTTTGAGGAACCTCCATACTGTGTTCCAGAGTGGTTGCACCAGCTTGCATTCCCACCAACAGTGTAGGAGGGTTCCCCTTTTTCCACATCCTCGCCAACATCTGTCATTTCCTGACTTGTTAATTTTAGCCATTCTGACTGGTTTGAGGTGGTATCTCATTGAGGTTTTGATTTGGATTTCCCTGATGCCAAGTGATGTTTAGCACCTTTTCATGTGTCTGTTGGCCATTTGGATGTCTTCTTTGGAAAAATGTCTGTTCATGTCTTCTGCCCATTTCTTGATTGGATTATTTGTTCTTTGGGTGTTGAGTTTGATAAGTTCTTTATAGATTTTGGATACTAGCCCTTTATCTGATATGTCATTTGCAAATATCTTCTCCCATTCTGTCAGTTGTCTTTTCCTTTTGTTGACTGTTCCCTTTGCTGCGCAGAGCTTTTTATCTTGATGAAGTCCCAATAGTTCATTTTTGCCCTTGCTTCCCTTGCCTTTGGCAATGTGTCTAGGAAGAAGTTGCTGTGGCTGAGGTCGAAGAGGTAGCTGCCTCTGTTCTCCTCTAGGATTTTGATGGATTCCTGTCTCACTTTAGGTCTTTCATCCATTTTGAGTCTATTTTTGTGCGTGGTGTAAGGAAATGGTCTAGTTTCATTCTTCTGCATGTGGCTTCCAATTTTCCCAACACCATTTGTTGAAGAGACTGTCTTTTTTCCATTGGACATTCTTTCCTGCTTTGTCGAAGATTAGTTGGCCAGAGAGTTGAGGGTCCATTTCTGGGCTCTCTGTTCTGTTCCATTGATCTATGTGTCTGTTTTTGTGCCAGTACCATACTGTAGAGACACTTTTTTTTTTTAAGATTTTATTTTTAAGTGACCTCTACACCCAATGTGGGGCTTGAACTCACAACCCCGAGATCAAGAGTCACGTGTTCCACCGACTAAACCAGCCAGGCACCCCTAGAAAACACTTTTTAATGACATTGCCGTTTCTGTCTTGTCAGTTCAGGTATGCCTTAAGGACAGTGAGCTATGTCTACTAAGTGACCCCCCCAGTTTGCTTTTTAAGCACTTATGCTCTTTACTTAACTAATTTTTTGTCTCTTCCTCACTGTCAGGCTGATAATCCTTACTACTGTCAATGTGACTTTGCCTTACATTGTTATCTTTTTTTTTTTTTAACATATAATGTATTATTTGTTTCAGTTTTCATCCTTAGCCTACCGTAGGTGGGGAAATCAGATCATCAAACTCATTAAGTAGCGATTACTAGATTCTGACTGATTTGAAAGGTCCTATTCGAAGTATAGGCATGCCCAGTGTTAGTGGTTATCCTTTGTGTTAGCTAATTTGGCTACGCAGCGGGTTTTTGTTTTTCTTGTTTGCTTCCTTATATTGAGTGGTTGAGTTCGCTTCAAAAACCACCTAAATAAATGTGGGTATTAGAGTAATTTGAAATATGATTAATCTGCAGAGATACTAGCAATTGTTTAAAAAATCTTAGCTCAGAAGATTTGTTTCAAAAGGACTAGATATTTATTTATTTATTTATTTTTAAAGATTTTATTTATTTATTTGACAGAGAGAGACACAGCGAGAGAGGGAACACAAGCAGGGGGAGTGGGAGAGGGAGAAGCAGGCTTCCCGCGGAGCAGGGAACCTGAGGCGGGGCTCAATCCCAGGACCCTGGGATCATGACCTGAGCTGAAGACAGATGCTTAACGACTGAGCCACCCAGGCGCCCCAAAAGGACTAGATATTTAAACAAACAAAAAAAAAACTTATGCTAATGTCAGTGTTTAAGAAGGCATGATAGGAGGGGCCCCTGGGTGGCTCAGTTGGTTAAGCGACTGCCTTCGGCTCAGGTCATGATCCCAGGGTCCTGGGATTGAGTCCTGCATTGGGCTTCCCACTGAGCAAGGAACCCGCTTCTCCCTCTGCCTGCCACTCCCCCTGTTTGTGCCCCCCCCCCCCCACCGACAAGAAGATAAATAAAATTTAAAAAAAGAGAAAAAGGAACCCTATATGACATTGTTTCTTTAAAAGAAAAAAAAGGCATGATAGGAAAGAGCTGTTTTCCTGGGAAAGTTGGGGAAAATGACCTATTGAGAAGAGTTTGGAAACCTACAGCAGAGCAGGACAGTGCAGGTATAGTATCTGCTTATGTTTTTACTTATTTAATAAGAGATTCAAAGAATGCTTAAAATCAGGTAGGTTGATAGGGACCAACCACATAATGATTCTATCCTAAAAAACTATTCAAGATGGAGAAAGAAATTTCAGGCAGAATTCAGATAATAGCTTTGAATATGTTTAAGAAGGTATTAGGAACTCCCAGACTTTATTTTGAAACTATTTGCTAGTAGAAGTGAGAGGTACAAATGACTTTTTTTAAACTTATTTTTTTTAATGCTGAAGTATTTTAAGGTAAGACTAGAATTCATGTCGTTCATCCTGAAGTACTCCAGTGTGCAAAGAAATTGTTTTTCCCTCAGAAATTTATATTTTCAAATGAAATTTGACTCCTTTGTAATGGTCATTTTCAGTGGTGACTGGAAATTTATTCTGGCAATGCTGCCATAGCTCAGAACATTGTAGAAAATTCAATTTTGAGGTTGTCATTAGAGGCTGAAGCCTCTTATGTGGAATTAGCAAGAATATGTTTTTATAGAGAAAGAAAGAGTCTGAGTGAAAATCACCACGACTTAACTCTGACCCTGAGGAAGGTGATGTGTGTGGTCTGCAGAGCCACCGAGACTCTCAGTGCCACCACCTTCTAGCTGTGTGACTTCCACCAAGTTACTTCACCCCTCTGAACGTCACCTTCCTCATCTGAGAAACAGCAGTAAGAGTAATTACCGTGTGGGATGTTTGGGGAATACGTACAGTGCCTACCTCAGTGGCTGACACATGGCAGATTCTTAAAAATTCGTGTTTTTTTGGTCAGAATAGCATTCATTGGGATATATATCTGTTTCTGGTCTGTTTGCTTGGGGGGAAAAAAAGCTCAATTTATAATTCCCCACCTCAGGTTCCCTAAATACGAGTGATCTTTCTTTGGGCCTGCTGCCTCTCCTATCCTGAGCTGACCTCCCCTGCAGGCCTTGCTCATG
Organism: Phoca vitulina; assembly: GCF_004348235.1. NCBI lineage: Eukaryota > Metazoa > Chordata > Mammalia > Carnivora > Phocidae > Phoca > Phoca vitulina. The sequence goes on along the minus strand of NW_022589705.1, from coordinate 70,290,019 downwards.
TAGCCGTCGGGGGCAGCAAAGGAGGGGGCAGTGGTTAAAACCCTTCTGTTTACTTTTTCAGGTTCTCTCGTTCTGCCTAACTGTCCTAAGCCGCAGATTTGAGTTTCAAGCTGATGCATTTGCCAAGAAACTTGGGAAAGCTAAAGACTTATATTCTGCTTTAATCAAACTAAACAAAGATAACTTGGGATTCCCTGTTTCGGACTGGCTGTTTTCAATGTGGCATTATTCTCACCCTCCGCTACTGGAGAGGCTTCAAGCTTTGGAAAACTCAAAACAAGACTGAGGTGCCCAGGGTCTGCGACTGAAGACATTTCTGATTATTTCTGTCCTGGCAGCATGTTCCAGCTCTTGATGTTTTTAAACTTTTTTTTTTTTTTAAAGAAAAATTATTAAGTACAGAAAAACCCAGATTTAAATACATTTAATATCTCATGTCAAAAATGATTTTAATGATCCATTTCTTAAAGAAAACACTGGATGAAATTTTGAGGCTTAATGTTTTTAAAGGCATAGTTTTATCTTTAGCATCTAATTTACCATCGACTTTTAAAATTCTTTGAGAAAATACAAAACTTGTTTTATTTACACACTAATATGGAATCTGCATATAATGTGTTCGGGGGCGTACGTTTAAAAGAGGAACACCACCTCAGAGTCCTCTCTGAGGCAGAGACAGTGTCCCAAATCATTGTGCTCATATCTAAGTTGAGATTTGTTTTTGCTTTCATGCTATTGTGATCTAACGTGGCCAGTCAGTGTTAAATAAGGAAGAGAATAATCGGTAAGGCTGATGTTAATTAAATGAAAGCAGTGAGAAATATGTTCTACTGTTCTGCCAGATTTCTCAGTTCCCTCTCTTGCTTTACACTGATCAGGAGCTTCTAATAGTGCTTTGATATTAGAAATTATGTTTAGAATGTTTTAAATCACTGGGTTTTGTTTTTGTTTTTAGGAAAATATCAGTCTTTATCTTTCTTTCTACGTGGTGGGTATAGTCCCATTAGGGGTAAACTAGTATTTTTCAGAACATTCAACTTTTTCCTCATTTATACTCTTTTTATTAAAAAATAATGCATCCTTTCACTTAGCAGAAATTGCCCTATCGAACAGGTTTTGCTATTTTTAAAATGGCAGAATGTGGAAAGAAGAAAAAAGGAAATGTTAAGAGACATAAGGGTGAAATACTGATGTTTCTTTTAAGGTATTTCAGGAAAAAATATAGTTTTATATCTCTTTCAAGGACAGAAGAGTTTTAGTTTTTATTTTTGTAATTTTTATCGGGAAGTCATAAGTACTATTTAATCAGGCCTGATTCCATTTTTGAAAATCACAGTTCTTGATGAGCAGCTAATTTTTATTTTCAAAACAAATGTCATGAAAGATTTCCAGTTTTCAAAGCTGTGTGTTGGACTGCTTCAAATCCCTGTCCATTTTCTGAATGAGAACTGACTTTGTGCCAGAGCTCCCCCGCTCTGGTAATGTTTCCCTTCTGGGCGTTTATTCCAAAGTGGAGTCAGCTGTGCACCTTTGGTATCTGGCCAGAAAGTCTTTTACTCAGCTCATATTTGGGTAATGTCTTTACATGGAAATATAATAAAAATGAAGGTCTAGTTTAGTGTTGCATTATTTATTTTCCTAAGGCTAAAGAGGAGCAGTTTTTTGCTTTTATCCAGCATCCTTTGTCCGTGAATTCACGCTGTGATAACTGCCTTTCCTTCCTTCTGTGCCTTTAAATACAAATTTCAGTTCTGCACAAGTGAAACATTAAAAATTGCCAATGCAGATTGATGGACTTTGTTTTTGATTTGACAAAATTGTGTGTCATTTGTTACCTAGATGTGTGTTTATTACCCCAGAAGAACTGAGGGCTAGTCATGAAGAGTAGGAAGAAGCAGCCCCACTGCTGAGAGACGTCAGCACCACCCTGTGCCTGACCCGCACAGTCCTCCTCGGTGCCTTCCTCCTGACCCGCACAGTCTTCCTCGGTGCCTTCCTCCTGACCCGCACAGTCTTCCTCGGTGCCTTCCTCCTGCCCCGCTCCAGAGCGCCTGGTTCTTGATGTTTCCTCAGAAGCTGCATCTGGAAGCACTCTTCCATTTCCGTCAGCTCAGATGGGCCTGGGCCTGTCTGGTCTGCTCCAGCTGCCTCTTTGGGCTCCTTTACCTGTGGCAGCAATAACTAGCTTTTTAATATGTGATTGTTTTGACCTAGTCCCCTCCAGTTTATGGATCGCAGAGGCATAGGGATGGCGGACAGTACCAGTGGGTTCCTGAGGTATTGACCGATCGGGGCAGGAGGAGAGAGGCCAGCACGGGAGGTGGCGCTCTGTACCCTAATACTCGGTGGATATGCAGGGGGCAGGACGAAACAGATCCAGGCCTCGGGTAAAACGGCATGACCTCAGCAGTGTTGATCTCTGAATCGAAGGTAGAGTATACACTGCCTTTGTCTAGCTTGGCCCTCTGTGGAAGTCTGAGAGCTACTAGTAAATTTTACCGCTGTTTAGGATAGGAGCAGAGTTCCTAGGATTAATTCAGTAATTTTAGTTCCAGTGATGGTGCCAGCTTGCCCTTGGCCCTTACAGTCTCACTGTCATCCTTAATCCTTTGTGCGGTATTCCCCTCCCTGAGGAAGCCTTCTTCCGCTTGGTCTTCCTCAATCCTTTGGATTCTTCTGCACATATATGCATTATGTTGCTTTGACTGTTTTGAGTGTTTTATCATCACTAGCAGGAAGCTTACTAAGTACTGAGAGCCTTAAGTTCTGTCCTAGGTGCTATACAAAGAAAATTACAGGGAACTTAGATCCAAAAACTCATGTTTCAAGACCACCATGATGTGAGCAAGTAACTTGTATATGAGGCTATACATAGAGTTTGGTGGGAAGGCAGAAATAACTCATAGTGGAATGGTATAGTCCTGTTCAGACAACATGGATAGGGAAACCTCTGGGTCTTCTCATCCAGGATGGGTTCCAGGGAGGAGGATTTCCCAACAATTTGACCAGAGACAGATAGGATGATACCCCCATGTTTTCTAAAAATCGGTGAAACCAGAATTGCCCACACCCGGTGAGCAGGACGAAGCCGGCATCTGAGAGACGAGCCTGTACCTTCAGGTCAGAGCTCCTCTCCTGGCTCTCTGGAGGATGGTTGACAAACAGGGAAGATGTAACTTCAGGTTAAGACCCGGGGTTCTACAATCCAATATCCCACATACCACTTCCTAGTAAAATCTTGGGTAAGAAATGTGAGTCTTCATTTCTCCATCTGTTACTTAGTCAGCAAATACCAAGTCCCTACTCCGTACCAAGCTGTGCTCTCGGTGCTGGGGGATACGTTAGTAAATAGATGATAGAGAAATCGCTACTTCATGGAGTTTACGTTCTAGAGGGGGGGAGACAGACAATAATATATATATATATATATATATATATATATATATATATATATAATAGATATTAAACAGTGATACATATTTTGGAGAAAAAGGAGAGCCTGAGGTGTGCATATGTGTGGGGAGTGGGAGTTGCAATTTATTATTTTTTTTAAAGATTTTACTTATTTTTAAAAATTTTTTTTAAGATTTATTTATTTATTTTGGAGAGAGCATGCGCGTGCACACAAGCAGGGGGAGGGACAGAGGAAGAGAGAGAATTTCAAGCAGACTCCACGCCCAGCGCGCAGCCCCATGTGGAGCTTGATCTGGCAACCCTGAGATCATGACCTGAGCTGAAACCAAGAATTGGATGCTTAACCAACTGAGCCACCCTGGCGCATCGGGAGTTGCAATTTAAAATAGGGTGGGGGCACCTGGGTGGCTCAGTCATTAAGCGTCTGCCTTCGGCTTAGGTCATGATCCCAGAATCCTGGGATCAAGCCCCGCATCAGGCTCCCTGCTCCGTGGGAGGCCTGCTTTTCCCTCTCCCACTCCCCTTGCTTGTGTTCCCTCTCTTGCTGTGTCTCTCTCTGTCAAATAAATAAAATCTTAAAAAAAATAAATAAAATAGGGTGATCATAAAGTGTTGCTAGAGGTGATGTCCGAACAAAGACTTTACAGAATTGAGTAGGTGATTTGCAGGAAGCAGGTGTTTTGGGGAAGAACATTCCAGGAGGAAGGAATAGCAAGTATAAAGGCCTTGATATGGGCATGAGTCTGGTGTGTTTGAGAAACCCCAGAAGTCCAGAGTAGCTGGTATGGGATGTACCAGAAGGAAATAGTGGGAGATACAGTCAGAGAGGTAGGGACAAGGCAGATTTTACAGGGTCTTGTGGACCATTGTAAGAACTCCAGCTTTTCCTAGAGTACAGGGGGAGCCATCAGAGAGTTTGGGGCCAGAGAGCAGATCATCTGTTTTAACAGGATCACTCTGCTTGCTCTGTTGAACAAGGGTGCCATCAGTGGACTAGTTGAGAGGCTCTCGTAATACTTCTGCCAAGAACTAAAAATGGTGCCTGGGTCGTAGTCACGGAGGTGGTGAGTGGTGGTTGGATTCTGGATGTATCTTCAAGGCTGAACCAACAGGATTTGCTGATGGAGCAGATATGGGGTGTGAGAAAAAAAAGTAGAGGATGATTCCAGTGTATTTAGCCTCAGTAACTGAAAGCATGGAATTGCCAGTAACAGAATGGGAAGGAGGAAGGAGAAGGCATTCTGGAGGGGCAGGTTGGGACTTGCACTGTGGACAGTTTAAATTTGAGGTGCCTACCAGACTTCTCAGGGGAGATGTTGAGGAGGCAGTTGGAAAAATGGATTGATTTAAGGGGAGAAGTCTGGGTTAGGGATGTAGGGATGGAATTTAAAGCCATGAAGCTGAAGGAGATTACGAGAGGAGTGAGAGAACAAGTGGTCCAAGGACAAGCCACGTGGCCCTCTGACCTTCATGTACGGGGAGATGAGAAGTCAGCAAAGGAGTCTGAGAAAGGCAGTATGGAAAGCTAGAAGCCAAATCAGACAACACTGTCCCATAGAAGGGAGCAAAACTATGGGATGGAAGCAGTAGGTAGAAGTGGGGTTGAGAGAGTGACTGTATTTTGAACATGAATGGGGCTACTACCTGTGTCACAGGGTTGCTGTAAGGTTAGAATGAGATCATGTTTGCAGGGTCCTTAGCACAGATATCTGATCATAAAAGCTCAGTAAGTGGTTAATAGTAATAATAGTTACTATTAATAATTTACTATAATTGCTATGATGTAAATAAGCACAAGAAACAAAAGTGCCTAACCCAGCTGTCGGTTGGGGAGGAGAGGATCCCCAGAGGACATGATCAAGTTTTGAAAGAGGAGTAGGAATCTGCTAAAGAGGGGCGGGAGTGGTATTCCAGGGAACAGCAGGTACAAAAACATGAGAACATGGGGCATTTTAGGAATTGCAAGAAGTTAGGAGAAATGAGCCTGAAGAGGGAGATGGGCCAGGCCCGAGGGGCTTTTGTGCCATAATAAAGCATATGGATATTATCCTGAATAATATTCATTTAGCTAGTAGGTATTAAGTTCCTGCTAAATACCGTATATTGTTGAAAGCTCAGAGGATCCAGCAGTGAACAAAACAGACAAAATTCCCTGCCTTCATAGAGCTTACGTTCTAGCTGGGGAGACAACAGTATTTGTGGAATGAATGGATATTTGCTGAACAAATGCGTGAAAAGGAGAGATCACCTGGTTGGAGACGAATTAGTGATGGGGGTGAAAGCCAAAGGAGTTAAAGATGATCCAGGTTTCAGTCCTGGGCACCTGGTAGATGGTAGAACTAGTTACTGAGATAGGGTATGCTGAAGAAGCAGTTTGGGGGGAGGGGAAAGTCTGCAGTTTGGGACAGATTGAGTTTGAGATCTTTATCAGATAGGGTAAGGACACAGGTCTCCTCATCCACCTAGAGCCAGACCCACTAGACTTTGGTTGATTGTGACCTCACGGTCATGACATGACAGACAGAGGCCCAGTAACCAAAACAACTGGCTGTGGGTCCTATCACCAATCGCAGCCTTGCTCTGTGGATAAGAACCAAGCTCTCCATTTACCCTGGGGCTATTTTTGCCCTTGTAAGATCCTTTAGGGCAGCCTCTGGACTGCTGCTCTGCTCTTCTCGGGCCGTGCTTACCTGGCAGAGGACCTCGTCAGCTTCTAAGTCCGCCCGGCCACCATATCAATGCCCACTTCAGAAATTGCCAAAATACCCAGCAGCCAACTCGAGACCCTGTGTGTCAGTAAAACACCAAAGCTCTGGCTGAAAGCCCTTGTCACTGTTGATTTTAGCAGCGTGGGTTGGACGCTGGCCATTTGGGTTGGAAGATTAGTGACTTACTAAATTACTTGAAACAAAATCCCATCTTCCAGACTCCTGGAGCTTTGCCAGGGGCAGGTTTGGGACCCTGAGTCCTCAACAGGCTACGTTATGGAGGAGAAGCTGCTAAACCTCTGGGAAGGAGCTGGGCTGACTTGATGCAAAGCTCCCTTAGGCTTCCTGCATCCCCCTTTTCCTAATTGCGAACAGGGGAGTTGAGTTCCTACTTCATTTTTGTTATACTAGACTTTTGTCTCTTGGTTCAGAGGGGGAGGTTCATTCTTGATGGTGAAAGAAGTAACCTGGGTGCTGTGGGCCATCCTGGAACATGCCTCAGCTCCACACAAGCTGAGACCAAATCCCTTCCTTCCTGGTGTGATGATTGGTGGAGTCTCCCTTTCAGCATCCTGAACATACTATTTATTTACCTAATAACTACTGAACACTCGCTATGTGCCAGGCATGTTTTTTGTTTGGTTTTTGGTTTCAGTTTTGAAACTGTTTTTCTCCTTTCAAATGCTTTTTTCGTGTGTGTGTGTGTGTGTGTGTGTGTGTGTACCCTTAAGTTCTCAGCAAGTTTTAATTATACAATACACCGTTCCCAGCTGTAGTCACCGTGTGATTAGATCCTCACACCAGGCACTGTTTTAGGTGTTGGGGAATGGAGCGGCAAACGAGAGACCAAAGTCGCTGCCCTCCGGAGCTTATATGATGTTGTTGAATAGTGACAAGTACAAAGGAGAGAGAATAAAGCATGGGAGGGGAACCTGGGATATCAGGGTGGGGATGAGAAGGTCACTTAGGAGTAAAGACCTGCAGTGAGGGCACCGGCAGGGATGGGATTTTGGGGAAAAGCAGTCCCAGCAGGGGCGCAACGTGTGTGAGGAGCAGCCCAGGGGCTGGCATGGCTGGAGTGCAGTGTAGACATGAGGTCAGAGAGGCTTAGGAGAGTCTTGTGCATCAGACTAAGGACATGGGATTCTCCTGAGTGAAATTCAGCCTCCAGGAAGTCTTAGAAAGGCTGCCAGGTGCTGGTGCCTAGGAATCAGCAGCCTCCTTTCAGCCCTTCCAGATGCCTGTCGTAGGAATGAGGTGTAACTCTAAGATTCAAAATCATCCTCCAGTGGTGACGGAAACCCTCCGGTGGACCTGATTTCTGGAAAGTTGCAGAGGCACATGGAAAGCCCAGGGCCAGCACGTGAGGAAACCTCAAGGCGATCCCTGGCTCCCTGAGCCCAAGGCTTCTCGCACCACAGTGACTCGGCGGAGGAAGGAGGAAGCCCCTCCCCACCAGGTACGAACCCCGGCCCTGCTGCTCCCACCCCCTTCCCCTGTCTGCGCCTGCTCCAGTAGCCACGGCACAAGTGGGGCCTCCTGGGGGGGCGGGGCTGCTGTGAGCAGGGTTTGTCAAAGCAGCGAGGGTGAAGCCACCTCTGTGGCCCTCGGGGCTACCTCGGCTTATCTTTCCTGTTTGCCCCTCAGTTGGGACAAGGGGACTGAGACGTCACTCGTGTGTGTGTGTGTGTGTGTGTGTGTGTGTGTGTGTGTGTGTATGTGGTGGGGCAGGAGAGGGGCGACTGGGGCTGGGCTAGTGAGAGAAGGGTGCTCCAGCTGGGGTGGGGACCTAGTGCCAAGTGTAGGGGGAGGTATAGGAGGGCCCAGACTTCAGCAAATGCTTGGATCTCACACTGGTGATTGCAGCCTTCAGGAGGGGCTGAGGCCAGCAAAACGCTTCATTTGGGAACAAATGCCCCAAAGCAATAATGGAGCATGGGGATTGGTCACTCCCTGAATATCAAAAGCTCTCATCCTTACCTGGGTCCGAGGTACCTGTCATGCCCTTCCCTGCCGCTCCTGCTGCTTGGAGCAGCTTTGCTGGCCTACAGAGCTATGAGGCTGGCAGTGCCCAGGGTACCGATCAGATCTGGGGATCAGTCTCCCCTAGACGTCCCGAGCAAAGGTGGTGTGAATGCACGTCCCTTCTGCTCCCGTTGTCCAGGTCCCACAGACCTGGGAACCCCTTAAGGCAAGAACCAAGTCTTTCAGTCTTGCACGACCAGCTCCTGCCCCAGGGCAAGCATACGGTGGGTACCGGGTCTCAAGAGAACCTTCCATGTGCTAGGCCCTGGCAAGATGCTGCGTGTGTCCTACTGGGACATGGCTAAGTCCCTGCCGTAGCCACACAAAGGCTGGGAAGGGATTTGCCCAAAGTTACCCAGCAGGTCACTGTCCTGACTCCACCCCAGGTTCTTCCCACAGATGCTCCTCAAAGGTACCATGCCGTCCTCTTGCTCACAATTCAGGGAGTGCCCAGAGGAAGGTGCCTGCATCCAGCAGGAATGAAGCCCAGCAACTCCCATCCTAGTTTGTACCCAAGTCAGGGGCTTTTATTTACAGAAAGGCCTGGGTGGATCTCGGGGTGGGTGGGTAGGTGGGAGTGGGTCCTGCCAGGAAGAGAAGGGGGATGGGTGTTTAAATACTCAGATGGGAGGAAGGCAGGGAGGAAGTAGTGGGGCTGGCTTCAGGACGGCCACCTCGGGGTAGTCACCCAGCAGCAGTCACCCAGAAAGTCCAGGGGAGGGAGGTGGGGTCAGGGACCTACACCCCAAAGAGGGTAGCCACTGGAGGATGGCACAGATTAAGGAGACGTTTGTTTTGGTAACTTCTGAATTGGGTTCTGGGAAGGAAAACCACCCATCTCTGGGGAGCTGGGACTCTCCAATGACACTTGTCTGTTGCCTCCACCTTTCCATTCCAATGCCCTCCCTTCCCTTCCCCGACGTTTTAGAATTTCCTTCTCCTCAGGACTCCAGGGGCCCAGATGGAAGGTTCTGGGAAAGCTGGCTTCCTGGTCTGAGCGATGGGATGTGTGTCCACCCAGAGGGAACCTAGTCCTCTCCCCCCAGGATGCCCGCCAGGCTCTGTCCTGGCCTCATGCTCATGGCCCTTTGATGGCTCCAGGCTCCGTGAGGCGTGCAGAGGTGTAGGCTGAGGCTCCAAGGCAGGCCGCAGGCTCACAGAAGCCTGGCAGCCCCACGGGGCCTGGCAGGCCTGGTCGGCCCGCTTCTCCCAGGACCCCTGGGGACCCTCGAGCTCCATCCTTGCCGTTGATTGCCTGGCCGGGCCGGCCAGGGAGTCCTGTGTAAGGGAGAAGACCGAAAGACATCAGGGCCTTCTCCTGTCTCAGCCCTAGGATTCTAAGTCCCGTTTCTCAGGGAGGTGGGGTGGGGGTGGCGGGGATGAGATGGAGATTGAGGCCCAGAAAAGATACTGCCCCAGACACAGGTTCTGAGAGAGTCGCATGGCATTGTCCATCACTCCCAACTCCCAATCTGTGAGTTCTGGGAGCAAATGCCTCCTCGTTTTCCTCCATGAAGAAAACTTCCTGGTGCAAGCCAGGAAGTCCTCAGCATCTCAGCTGTCCAGTTCCCAGCCAGACCCCACCCAGGGCTCCTGGGTGCTCCAAAGGGATGCCAACGCTGGATGCGTGGGACTGAGGCAGCCGAGCAGGAGGCCTCCATGGCAGAGACCCAGGTGTCTGCGGGGCAGGAATCCCAGAGCTGAGGGACAGGGCTGCTGGGCAGGGCCCAGGGCTTACCGGGGATCCCCGGGGGCCCAGGCATCCCGGGGTGCCCGCGTCCCATCTCTCCCTGGTCACCCTTCTCTCCACGTTTTCCTGCAGAGAAAGAAAGAGGCTGTCGTTTTTCAGAACTGGAGAATGTTTTTTCTACTTTGGCTGCTATTTCATTTCTATTTCACACACAGCAATTATGCCTGTTTTGTGCTAGTTTATACTAGGGGAAAGTTGGAAATGCCTGCAGAACTGGTTAAATAAAGGAAGGTCCAGACAGGATGGAAGGCTACAGCAATCAAGTTCGTGACAGGAAAGCGTCTAATAATAATCACAGCTAGCATTTACTATGTGCCAACTCTACATAAATTACCTCCACATGCACTCCTCAGGACAATGCTATGAGGTGGTTGTTATTAACATCCCCCATTTTACAGATGATAAATCTAAGGCCCAGGGAGATTATCAGGTAAGCTGTCCAAGTCTACAAGGAGAAAGTAGTAGAGTCCGGACAGACAGCTGTCTTGTGACTCGAGTTTGCATGCTTTACTACTTTGCTAACCTGCCTCCGGGCTTCCAGAGACCCGGAAAGATGTTTAGGGGGCACCACAAAGCAAATTTATAACAAAAACACCACCCCCAAGAAAACCCCCAAGTTATAAAATAATACATTGATCTCCATCAATTTGCTACTGAGAAAGCCAGCCCAGGAGTCACATATGACTTCTGGAAAACTTTGCTGAGGGAATGGGGGAAAGTGTACCTCATCCTGAGAGGGGGGATGATGAAAGAGAAAACAAGAGGCTGAGCCATCAGCCCACATAACCCATAACCCAACCTGGGCCTGGCCTTGGCCAAGTGCACATCGCCCGGCCCCCACCCCCACCACAGAACAGCACTCACCCTTGGGCCCTGTGTTGCCAATCTGACCCACGGCGCCCACGATGCCAGGAACGCCCCGAGGGCCAGGGTGCCCGTGGGGTCCCTGCTTGCCTGGGTACCCAGGAGGCCCAGGGGGTCCTGGAGGACCCACCATCCCGACTGCACCCAGGGCCTCCCGCTTGGCACTCACAGCGACCTCTGCCAGTTGCTCTGGAGGGAAGGAGGGAGGGAGAGGCGAGGTGTGTGAGATGGGGGTCCGCTCAGTAAAACGGGAAGGCAGAGCGCCCCCGCGCCGGGCCCCTGGGTGTGCAGACGCAGAAGGTGCGTGTTTCATCTCCCCCTCCTCCGCGGGCTGCGGAAACCAAAGGCCCAGCGAGGGCAGAGATGTACAGAGGTCCCCGGACTCCTGGAAGCGGAGCTGGAAGGAGCACGCAGGCCCGCAGCCCCTCGGGCAAGGCCGCTCGGAGAAGCCCCCGAAGGGCGGCACCGCGCGGACTGGGAGTGGGGGGAGGACGGCTGCCGCCCCGCCCTCACCTTGCATCATCTTCATCATCACGGTCACGATGTGCTGGTCACTGGCGTCTCGGCCCTGCAGGCAGACAAGGCCTCCAGGAAGAAGCCCCTGGCTGGCCCCCCATTCTCCCACCGGAAGTACAGGCAGCATCTGACGGAAATCCCTCCCCCGACCTGTCCGCTGTGCGGCCGCCGGGAACCAGCCTCGGGGGAGCCAGGGGCCCCGGGAACTCCCAGCCTTTGGGGCATCGGCAGCACCCGCAAAGGGATTTCCTCGCGGGAGACTCCCCGCTCCGGCGGGCCGACTCACCGCCACGCCCTGTCTCCCGGGCAGTCCGGGCACGCCTCGGTCTCCAGCCAGTCCTCGAGGGCCGGGGGGCCCGGGGTAGCCCTGCACCCCCGGGGCGCCCGCATCCCCGCTGGGGCCCGGGTAGCCGGGTTCTCCGCGGACTCCTTGCTGCCGGGGCGGGGGGTGTTGCAGAGCGGGGGTAAGAGTTGGCCCGCGCCGGGGAGTTGGGGGGGGGTGGCGGGGAGGGGAGATGGTGGGGGAAGGTAGGGGTGGAGGGGAACGGTGGGTGGCGGGACAGGAGGAAGGCGGCGGCGTCGCAGGGGCTGGACTCACCTGTCCTTTGGGCCCCGGCTCGCCAGACTCGCCCTGCAGGTACAGGGCAGCTGGGTCAGGACCCGCCGAAGGCCCGGGGCCCGCCCCCCGCCCCGCCGGCCGCCCCCGCGCCGCCCGCTCACCTTCTCGCCTTTCTCTCCCTGGAGGCCGGCCACCCCCGGGTCGCCCTGCAAATGAAGCCCAGCGAGTCAGGGCACCTGCGGACCCCCACCCGCCGCCGCCGCCGCCCGGGACGCGGGGAGGGGAGGCGCGGCTACTCACCACGCTGCCGCGGGGGCCGGTCTTCCCTGGGGAGCCCTGCAGCAAGCGGGGAGTCAGGGACTTAATGAGTTCCCCTCTCCAGGGATGGCTGGGTCCAGGGGGTCCCCGCCTCCCAACCCCGGGTCCTGGCCACACCCCTCTGCAGCTCCGCCTCGCCCCCCAGGGCCGCGCGGGACCCGCCCCAGTACTCCTCCCGGGAAGACCTGGAGCGCTCAAGGGAAGACCTAATTGAGCTCCATTCCCCTCCCCCGCCCCGACCCCGCAGATCTTGGGGCCTCTTTTCCAGGTATTTTCCAACCCCACTTGGTACCTTGTCTCCCTTGATGCCTGGCAAGCCTTGGGGCCCTGGAATTCCGGGGGGGCCCTGATCCCCCTTGGGGCCCTGTGGAGAAAAGAATCCAGAGCAGTAAATCAAATGAGGTGCCCAGGCCTGCTCCCCACGGCCCCTCACGGCTGGCCTCCACTAACCTGCCGTCCTTGAGGGCCTGGCTGCCCCACCGGCCCCCTCTCACCCTGGTCACCCTGCAACGGAAAGAGAGGATGACCCACGGACACTCAGCAGGGGCACCCCGTCCTCAGCCCCCTCTCCAGCCCCCAGCCCCTGCTGAGCAGGATGCCCTTCCTGCTGTCCCAGCATGGAGGTCCCTTGCTCCACTTCACAGACCAGCAGCCAGGCCGTTCCGGGAAGGCCTCACATAGGCTGGGCAGGACCAGGCAGGTGCTGGAGCCATTGAGGGCACCCAGATCCTGGGTCCAGTAGAGCCAGCTGCTGCAGAGGCCCCCGGGGGAGGGGGTACCACTGGTACCTTCTGCCCTACGATGCCTCGGGGTCCGATTTCTCCTGGAGGTCCCGGCTCTCCCTGGCGGACAGAAACTGGGAGTGAGCAGTAGGCCTGGTGGACCTCTCCCTTGCACAGCTGGCTAACCCCTACCCACCCTGGTCACTTCCTCAGGGAAGCCTTCCCTTACCCCTGTTCTCTGGGTCCCTGTACTTCTCCTTCACTAGGACCCCACACAGTTGTAGTTAGTCATCATGTGATCATATATTTAAGACCTGTCTTCTCCACTAAACTGTAAGCTCCGTCTGAGTAGGAGACTATCTCAGCATCTAACACATTGCAGGTATTTGGTGAATGTTTATGGAATGAATGAATGAATGAATGAATGACTCTGCTGGATTCTTAGCCCCAGTCAGCTTGGCTATCTGAGGAGATCACGCCCACACAGGACAGAGCCAATCCCCACCATCACTGCATTGTACATAGAGAAACAAGGCTGCAGAGAGGAAAAGGGAGTGTCCCTGGGTCAGTGGGTCAGTGGCACAGCCCAGACTGGCATCCATGGCACCGCCCAAACTAGGGCTTCACCACACACTCTCACCCAGGCCCATATGCTGAGTGCAGGGTCTTCAGGCCTGGGAGGGGGACCAATGCAAGAGCCCTGTGTCAGGGGTCGAGCACTTACCTCCTTCCCAGGAGGACCAGAGAATCCAGGGAGGCCCTGCTGGCCTGGTTCACCCTGCAGGAAAACACAGGTTTAAGGTGAGTCTGGGGGGCCCAGTCAAGCTCTTGACCTTGGAGAAGGCTGATGAACCCTAAACAGAATCTAGAACCACATGAATTGGGGAGAAGGTGTTCTTGGTCAGGTCCTCTGGATTGGGATCCATGCCATCCTGTCTCCACAGAGGGTGGGGGTAAGCGGCAGGAGGGAGGTGGTTAGGCCCAAGGGACTTGTGTCCAGGCCATGTCCTTGAGCCTGGGGTGAGGCCTGGGCCTTGCAGTCTTTTAGCCACGCCCCTGGACCCTGCCCGCAGGCTCCCTTGCTCACAGAAAGCCAATTCTGTCCCCAGCTTGGAGTCACCTTACCTTGTCTCCTGGGTCTCCTTTTGTCCCAGGCTGGCCCGGCACACCCTGGAGAAAGAAGTTGATATCAGTTTCCACTCTGGCATTGGGGAGCCCCAGGCACCTCCTACTTTACCTCCCATCCCCAATCCAGATCCCCCCACTTCTTCAGCCCTGGCCTGTGGGAGCCAAATAGCAGAAGGCCCAGCCATGGCATCACAAACTTGACTGTGCCCTGAGCCCTGGGGGGAGCGGAGCGGGGTACAGAAGGGCCTGTAGTCTATGGGGAGAAGAGAAGCACCCCGCGCTCACAGGCACACGTGATACAGGAACATGGTCTACACCTGGGCGTGTTATCTGGCTTTGGCCTCAGTACCCCCAGCAGGGAGGGAGGGGGGCTCCCATGGACTGGGCTCCCGGAAGGTGTGGGATGGAGGTGACCCTGAATGGTGAGAAGGCACAGAGAGATGGGGAAGGGCATTCCCGGCAAAGGCACCTGCGAAGGCCTGAAGGTGTGGGGGTAGAAAAGGAAGGCCGTGTGGAGAAAGGAGAGGACACAGAGGAGCAGTGGCTGATGAGGACCAAAGGGTAGGGTGGCGCCAGATTACGCTGGTCCTTGAATGCGAAGAAGAACTGTGAGGACAAGCATTGTGGCTGTCCTGTTCACAACTTTCCCTGCCACTCAGCGTGCCTTGGGGACTCAGTAACTAGTTCTTGGATGACTGGATGGGATGACTCTCCTGGAGGCAATGAGGGCCACGGAAGGTGCTGTAGCAGGGAACAGCCAACATGGAGAACTGGGTTGGTCAAAGAGAAGGCTGGAGCAACTGTCCAAATGAAGAGGCCTAAGCCAGGCCAGAGGCCACAGAGGGCTGGGTGGGGACAAGGACTAGAGCAAGGGCCCTGGCTGTGTGGATTTCTGCCTCATCAGCCACTCATGCCACAATGGGAAAGTGGGCAACACTGAGGAGGAGAAGCAGTTTGCCCCTGGGGCAGCCCCCGGGGACTCCACCCCATACTCACCGCTAGGCCCTGGTGGCCCTGGTTTCCTGGCCGCCCAGCCTGTCCTGCATTGCCCTGGGAGAGAAGGAGAACCAGAGGCGTAAGTGAAAGCTCCAGCTACGTCTATGGCTTCCACCCAAGGGCAAGTAGAGAAACTGAGGCCCAGCGGCGAGCAGGGATGTGTCAGTGACACACTTGAGGATCCCAGGCCCCTGGGCCTCCGGGATCAATGTGATGAGACTCAGGGCCTGAGCTGGGAGGGACCCTGACCCTCCCCAACCCACCAGCAGTCCCCACTCCTACCTTCATGCCAGGTGTGCCTGGGGCCCCGTCCTTGCCATCGATGCCTGGGGGGCCCTGCTCAGAAGGAACGTTGAAGGGAGACTCACAGTGGGGAGATGCCTGGGGTCCGGCCACCCACCCATATCCCTCTGTGACAGCTGCAGTGTGCAGCGGAAGTGGGTCTGGTTATCTCGAGGACCCCCACCAGCCAACTGGGAGAGGGGAGCAAAAATGGGAAGAGGATTTGGAGGGATGGACCACAGTCCTTCCTCTGTGTGGGTGACAGGTGTTCCAGATGGCCCCACGCTTCCCCAAACTTCTGCCCTATTTACAGGTGAAAGAACTAAGGCACAGCAAGAGGCTGTTTCCCAAGGTCACAGAGCAGCCCGCCTGCAACAGAGTTCAGTCTAGAATCCCAGGCTCTTCGTCCTCTAGGAGCTTGGACAGAGTTGACCCTGCTCTCTGGGTAGGCCCAGGCTACTTACGGTTGCTCCCTTCGGGCCTGTTATTCCCTGGGGTCCTCGAACACCTGGGCTGCCCTGCAAAGTAGATAGAAATGAGGTCACCTTCAGGATGCTGAACCCCCATCTGCCTGTTCAGAGAGGGGAACAGCTGAGAACAGTGGCCTCCGGGTCCCAGGATCTCTCTTGGCACAGGCCACACTGTGCAAGGGCTGGAGGAGAGGGGCCTGGGAGGGAGTAGAGGTCAGCGCTGAGGTGAGGGGCCTGGGCCGGGCCGGGCCGGGCAGTACAAGGGAAGGATCCAGTACTCACTGAGACCTCCCTCACCTGCGCTCTGAGAGCACTTATTGAAGAAACACAACTAAATACGACGTGTGGACTTTGTTTGGGTCTTGATTTGAACAAGAACCCTGAAGAGACATTTTTGAGATAACTGGGAAACACGTAACACAGACTGGTTATTTGCTGATACTAAGGAATCATTGATAATGTTGTTGGTCATGGTAATGAATGATATTGTGATTATGTGAGGAAAAGTCCTTATTTTTAAGAGAGGCATACAGAAGTATTTAGGGGTGAAATGACATGATATTAAGGGATTTGCTTGAAAATATGAGCAAGAGTGGTAGATTAAGTGAGTGTGGCAAAATGTCAATTTGGGGAGACAGGTATATGGAGGTTCATTATATAATTCTCTCTACTTTTATGTATGTTTAAAAACTTCCATAATAAAAAAAGTTTACTTTCTGCTCAATTTTTCTATAAACTCAAAGCCGCTCAAGAATAAAGTCTATTAATTAAAAAAAAAAAAAAAGTTAAGAGAATTGGGATGTGGGCCAAGTCCCATTAGCCCCATGGCTGATTTGCTGGAATTTCATCGTCTGGCTGCAGAGAGCCTGGGACTGGATCCCATGACTTCTCCCAAATTGAATTTGATCGGCACAGGCTGGGCTTGCCGGAGTGGGGGCTGGTGCGGTGACTGGGCCCCCAGCACAGAGGCTCCCGCCCCACACCAGTCACTCACCCACACAGACACACAGAGTAACGCTCGCACACACACCCGTGCATCCGCACCGACACAGAGTAGCACATACTCACACACACGCAGCTGCAGAGACACAGAGGTAATGCACACACTCGCTCACACATGAGCCCGGGAGGGGGGGAGCTGAGTCCCTCCTAGTACTCTCCAGGGGCCCTGACTGGACAAGGGGTGGCTGAGGACTCACCACATCGCCCTTCTCCCCTGCTTGGCCTGGTGGCCCCCGCGGACCTTCCTCACCCTGGCAAGAAGGACAAACAGGAATCCAGATCACATGGGCTCGGGGGAGCCACATGCCCTTTGCAGCCCCAGGAGCTCCAGCTGGAGGAGTACGTGTGCAGGAGCAAGAGGACACTCACTGGTGACCCGGCGGCACCAATGGAGCCCACCATGCCTTTGTACCCATGAGGACCCTGGGGAGAGGAAAGGGTTACAGTCAGTCCTGGCTGGAGCCCAGAGGCCAGAGCGCTGGTCATGACGACCCTTGCAGCCCACCCCCGACTTACTCACCGTCTCTCCTTTGGGTCCCTCCATGCCCGGGTAGCCCCTGATGCCCTGGGGACCCTGTCAAGACAGAATGACAGCGATGGCAATTTCAAGACCCACTTCATCATAGCTTCTCGGACCCCCACCCCGATCTTCACAATGCCCGTCTGAGGCAGGCAGCACAGTCCCCATCTCAGAGAGGGGACACTGAGGCTCAGCGATGGGGGAGGGACTCACCAGGGTCACTCAGGGGACAGTGGCAAAAGCTGGGCCTCAGCTGGGTTTTCTGGATGACAGCCTTGGTTCCTGTCCCCCAATTTCTGACAGCCTCAACCCCCCTCTCCCCACCCAGAGACATGCCAACTGGACACAGGTGTTTTTTCTATAGGTTGAAGGCCAGACCAAGGGAATGGTTCCACTAAGATCTCCTAGATGAGGAGGGGAGGGCCCTGGGGGAAAGTGTCCCTTACCGGTGGTCCAGGGATGCCTTGCTCTCCAGAGGCACCCACATCTCCCTTGGGACCCTATGGGGCAGGAAGGAGTGATCAGACAGGCAGGCAGATCGAGAAACAAACATACAGACAACCAAAGATACCATCCCCTTCCCAGAAAAAGCAGACGGGAAGGACCCTAGAAGCCATATAGTCCCAAGTGACAGATGGATGGGGAAATGGAGGCCCAGCAAGGAGAAGGGATGAAGAAGGGGACACACTGACCTAGAACACAGGCCTCCTGCTCTCAGCTCAAGGCTCAGTCCCCAGAGACCCACAGGGGAAGGAGAAGGGATGAAGAAGGGGAGGCTCTTGTAAGGCCCTCTTCCCACACACTCACCGGCTTCCCCTGGCGGCCAGAATCTCCCAGAGCCCCGCGTTTGCCAGGATGCCCCTGAAAGGAAGGAGGGAACTCCACGTGAGGTCCCCTCCCAACCACCTGCTCTGCCCCCCAAAGACTTGGGCCAGTAGCTTACCTTCACTCCCTGCAGCCCTGGGGGGCCTTTCACCCCCGCTGGACAGTTGGTTGGACACTGGAAAGAAAACCCCACCGGGTTCTGTGCTTGCCAGCCCGCCTCAGGCCAGCCGGGCCGTGCTTCCCCCTCTTGCCAACTCCCAAACCCTCCTCTCAGCCCACTTGGTTGAACCTCTGTGCGGCAGCCCCCTGACTCTACCTCCAAAGAGGACCCACCCCTTCCCCACATTAGCCCCGCCCCAGGGCCGCCTCTCACCAAGAAATCCGCGCTGCCTTCCAGGCCCTGGATGGTTCCGGGTCGGCCCTGAGAGGAGATGTATGAAGATGGAGCCTGACCCGAATCTTTCCCACCCCAGGCTTGTGCCAGAGACCCTCGTCCTTCCCCTGTGGGAAGTTTGAGGACACTTACCGGTTTGCCGGGTGGCCCTGGGGGCCCCGATGGCCCCTCTGGTCCAGGATCCCCCTGGAAGCAAGAGGGGCCCAAATCATATTCTGGTCCGGCTCTGCCAGGGTCACCCTGCCCCCTCCTCCAGTCCCTGCTCCTGCCCTACCCCACCCTGTCCTCCAGGTCGCCTTCTGAGATCTGGGATGGCCCCAGCCCTTGGTTTCCCTGGAAGACCTATAGCTGAGTGGGCTCAGCAGGAGGGGGTTCTGCCCCAGGCCTGAAGAGCTCCCTGCTGGCCAGAAGGAGGCCCAGGATCTGCTGGCAAGACTCCCTAACTTGCCAGCTTCGACGTAAAGGGCAGGAGGCAGAATGAGCAGAGGGGTGGCTGGGGCTCACCTTGGGGCCTGTGATTCCAATCTCGCCCGGGAGGCCGACAGGTCCAGGTGGCCCCTAGGAGCAGAGGCGTCACTGGCAGGGTGCCTCGGAGGGTTAGCCCACCCTGACACAAAGGTAGGGACTGGTACCAGAGGCCCCTTCCCCACTTTTACTTTGCAACCAAGCCCAGAGAGACCGACAACTTAGGGCTTTAAGGGCCAGAGAATCCCAGAGCCAGCAGATAGGCCCAGCGTGAGCTGGCCCAGAGTTCTCTGGCACGTCTGCCCGTTCCTGACACCATCACAGCATGCGGGCCCCTCCCCTGGATGGCCAGTCCCCCAGAAGCCCTTCTGTTTCCTCCTTCCCCAAGAGTCCCAGGGACCCTGCCCCATTTGGGAGGACTTACAGGAGGTCCAGCAAAGCCAGGGCCCTGGAACAGAAGGAAAGGAGGTTGGGTTCATGGCTCCTTCTACAAGTCCCCCCTGCCCCCCAACCAAAGCGTCCCTTGAAGCCCTTGCAGATTACACTCACCGGCAGGCCAGGAGGACCTGGGAGCCCGGGCTGGCCCTGAAAGAGCAATGGGAGAGGTTCAGAGGCTGGGGTCTCCTGTGTCCCCACTCCTCTCTAGTGTAGTCCCTCCCTGGGACTGCCCAAGCCGAGTCCCCAGCAGGCCACTTACCTTGACTCCAGGGATCCCCATGGGGCCAGGCTCCCCCTTGGCTCCAGTTAGACCCTGGGGAAGAAAGAGAAGGTAGACCAGTGAAGAGCAAACTTGCTCCCTGAACCATGGGACAAGCCAGGGCCTGAGGTCTCTCCTGGGTGGGCCCAAGCTGCCTTGCACTCCACTCCATGAAGGCCAAGGGGCCTCAACACCTTGCTTTCTCTTCCCCCAGTTCCCACAGCAACCCTGGGAGCCAAGCAGGCAGAGTGAATACCCTCTTTAGAAAGATGAGAAACCAAGGCCCAAAGATTTGTCTGCACGGGCCTCACACCTCCCAGTTTAGGAGCCTGGAAGACCTAGATATAGGTCTGGATGGGCCATTTTCTTGATGTCTGCCCTTGGCACCCTTTCCTGAGCCTTAGTGTTCACATCTGCAAAATGGGCTAATCATGTTCCCCTCTCTGCATAGATGTGAGAACCAATGTGCTAGTGGAAGGCCATGAGCTTTTTAATCTTTGCAGGGTGTGGAAAACTTGGAGAGGCCCTGGTTGGTGGCTGCCCATAGCCCCGACGGTACCTCTTGACAAAGGTCCCTCTGTCAGGACAAAGGCAACTCATGGGACCTCTTTTTCCTCCCATCTTTTAGTGACTGACCCAAGTGTATTCCTCAATCAGGTGACTGTCCCAATAGCCCTGGCTGTGTCCAGGAGCCCGTGACCTTGGGGCCCCTGGGAATTCTGTGGTATCAGCCAATAATCTTCCCCTCCTGAGTTGCTCCTGGGGCTTCGAGGGGGCAGGGTGTGGCAGGGAAGGGGGAAGGAAAGGACAGCTCCATCCACAGCATTTAATCTGACATTTGGAGGCCAGAAATGGGAGACTAAATCTTGCCTGCTGCAGATGAACAGAAGCCCTCTTTGGACCCCCATGTGTCTGTGACTCATGTTTCTGGGGTGGCCGCGAGGTCACGGGTCACATGAAGGTGAAGGGAACTCATAGCTTTACAAGTCTCCATCCTGCTGCCCTGCTCTGAACAGAGGAGCAGGGAAGATGCCAGAACTGGGCTCTGGAAGTCAGTGAGTGGAGCCCTAACCTGCTTCAGCGGACGCTCAGGTACTCACATCAATCCCAGGCTTCCCGTCCGGCCCATCCAGCCCTGCTTTGCCAGGCTCTCCCTTAGGTCCCTTAAAAACAGAGGTGGGGCAAATATGAGCCAGAGGAGGGCAAGAACTGGAAAGGTCAAAGGTCAAAGAGGAAACAGCACTCACCGGAGGGCCAGCTTTCCCCGGGGGCCCCTTGTCGCTCTGTAAGATACCAGTTGGTCAGACAGCACCCTGTGGCTCATGTCACCCCACATGGGCACAGGCAGGCCCTGACTGGCTGGTCCCACGTGCCGCTCTCCTCACTCTCCTCTCTTCTGCCCTGGGTCCCCTCAGCCTTGCATTTTTTGGGAAAATAACTCCCTTTCCCTCAAAACAAAACAAAACAAACAAACAAAAGCCCCAAACAGGTGGATTGAGACCAACCCCAGCCAGGCTGCGGAGGGTGCGGTCAACACGCAAGCAGGTCACAGACACCCCCACGCTGCTGACGTGCAGTTACGGACCCGCAGAGAGGGCTGCGGGCTCCAAGTTACCTCAGAGACTGGGTGCTTCTTGGATTTGGGCAAGTGTGGGAGAAACTTGGGACTTTCAGAAAAACATGAAGGGGAGGTGAGCCGGGTGGGCAGCAGCTCTTTTTTGGATTGGGGTGATGAAAAGAAGAGACTGGGGCAAGGACAAGGACCAAGAGGGCCTAAGAAGGGGGCCGATTCAGTCTGTTCCCAAGGCAGGAAGGACCTCCTTCCCCAGCGACAAAGGACTGCTGGTGGAGGACAGACAGGGCCTGTGGAGTCACATTCAGCCCCAGAGAGGCCTTCGGGCAGTTCAGGGCCTGCAGCAGCCAGAGAGCCTGGCAGGGACCCAGCGCCCTGTGTTTGGAGGGTGGGGGCACCAGGTTGAATAGAAGTCTGTCCAGATGGGTAAACATGGAGCTGGCCTCCTGGGGGAGCCTCCTGAATGAGGCATTTAACCCTCCCCATGCTAGGGAGAGCAGGGAACAAGGCCTGCTGGTTCTAAATCAGGAAGAAAAATGCAAAGGAAGAGACAGGAGTCTGGCTTCAGCTGGTCAGCGGTCTGCCCAAGGCTTCCAAGCCACCCTGAAGAAGCATCCAGACGTGCCAGGGGGCAGGGCGAGAGGTGAAGGCGTCTCCCACCCCAGAAAAAGTTGGGAGAGTAGGGGTGGGGGCTAAGGAATCGCTGAGAGCTCGGGCGGGCAGACGGAACAGCAGCTCCTTGTCCGCGGGCCGCTATAAGGCGCTCTGCACCTCAGGGCCAGTTTTGAGGTTTTCCAAGAACAAACGGGCTCCTTGTGGCGCAGGCCGGCGCCGCCCACTGACCACAGGGGGGCGCTGCATCTCCAGGGACTGACTCCCCCTACCCTCCCCTACCCCCCCCCCAACCCCCGCTCACAAAGTTCCCCTTTGTCCGCCCCTTCCCTCCCCCTTCGCTTCCCAGGTTAGAGACTCACGTCGATGCCGTCAGATCCAGGCACTCCCGGCGGCCCTGGGGGGCCCGGGGGCCCCGGTTCTCCTGGCGGACCTCTCTGAAAACACACACAAGGGTGCAGCCCTCAGACAGTGCAGGAAGCGGGGCGTCCCAGCCGTTAGCCTCCCCGGGAAAGCTGCGTCCTTCTTTTTATTGAGCACCTACTGTGTACCGCACTGTGCACCACTACATGTATCATCTTATGGAACGCTCAGAACTGGGAGGCGGATACTATTACCAGCCCCAGTTTGCAGTTAAGGAAACAGGCTCGGAAAGATTAGGAATGATCACAGAGAGTAAATGGTGGAGCCGGGATTCCTCCTCCTTCCACCGGACCAGGGCTGCCCTCGCGCTGCCGCGGTGGGGAAGAGATGAAGATGCTGACGGCGCAAGTGAATCACAGATGGTAGGCGAGGCGGTGCCCAGCAGACAGTTGGCTCCAATGAATGGCTGCTCGTATTATCATTTTTAGACGAACAACAGGTATAGATGGTGAGTAGGTACCCCCCCCGCTCCCCCTAGGGTGAGTAAACCCGAAAGGAAAGTGGGGGAGGCGCAGGGAGAGGGGGTGTAGGGAAGGGAAGTCTGTTCTCCCTTCCCCTCAGAGCACCCCTCTCCCAGCACCGTTCCATCGTCCTCCCTTGGGTCGTCCTCTTATGGGGCCAGCCCCGACCCAGGCAGGGGGCCCACGCCCGCCAGGTGCCCGCGCCCTCCCCGGGCAGAGAAGTGCCAGCCTGGCGCCCGGGCCCGGCCTCGTCGCGCCCCCGTCCCGTTAGGCTCCCCGGCGGCCCTCGGCAGCGCGACGGGGGACGCGGGAGCCGGAGCGGGCCCGAGGGGCAGCGGCCGGGGCCGGAGCGGCGTCTGGCTGGAGCCGGCGCCCCCTGAGAGGAGGCGGGGCGGAGGCTCCGGAGCCCCGTGAATGGGCACCATTGTCTCCCCCGCCACCTGGGCTCTCGGGGCTGCCAGCACCGGGCGCCAGCTCCTGGCCACGCTGCCTGTCCCAGGCTGGGCCGAGCGGCTCCCGACAGGGTCCCTCTGGCTCCCCGGCTCGTCCGCCTCCTTTCGCGGCGCCGGGACGCGGCCCCCGTGCGCACCCACCGAGGGGACGTGCGCCGCGGGGGCTGCGCCCAGCCGGGGGTGGGGGGAGACAGGCCGAGCCCTTCACCAGCCTCCTGGGCCCCGCACCGCAGACCCCACTCCCCGCACCCCGGCCCCCGCGCGGGGGCGGCCGCGGGACTTACGATCTGCGCCAGCGCGAGCCCGAGCACCTGGAGGAGCAGCAGGAGGCTGCGGGGGGCGGCCGCGGCGGCCATGGCGGGCGGCGGGGTCGCGGAGGACGGGTGCCCGGGTGCACGCTCGTACCGGCCCGCAGAGGCTCCGGGCGCGGCGGCGCTGGCTGCTCTCGGACGGGGCGGGCCGGGCCGCCTGAATATGCGGCGGGGCGGGGCGGGGGCTCCGGGGTCTGTCACCTGAGAGGGCCGGGGGGCGGGGGGGGGGGAGGGAGGCCGGCGCCCTGCGCCCAGCTCCGCCCCGCTCCGTCCCGCAGCCAGTGCCCACCCTTTGCCGTCCGAGGAGCCGCCGGGGCGCAGGACTGAGACCGTGGTCCCGCTTCTCTGGGAGGAGGCACACGGCCGTCCGAGGTCCCCCTCCAGTCTGACCTCCAGGGCCCGGCCCCTTCCCCCCGATCCGCAGCCCGCGCCCGGTCGCCTGGCCCGTCCTCAGCCACTTGTGCCTGCGATCCCTGGCCTGGGTCCATCCTCTCTCCTCCAGGGCCCAGGCCGAGAGCGAGCCTTAGGGCCCGGAGACCTTGTAGCAGAAGCCCCCACCCACCTCGCTCAACTCCACAGACGGTCGGGCCTTTTCTGTATGAAAACCTACCAGAACCGTTCCTGGATCAGCCGCCCCGTGGCTGATACCCCCATCCCTGTCTTCCTTCCTGCTTCACCGCTAACTCCATAGTGGAGTTGGCCTTACCCCACCTCCAAACTCCCTCATCTCCCTCTTACCTACCTGCTTCCGCCCCAGTTGGGACATCAGTCTCTTGGAGGTCACCAGTGAGGCGCAGCCCCTCTTCAGTGCCCCTTGAAACACTGAAGGTCCTGTTGCTGGGGAGCTGCCCTTGGCCATTCTCTCCCTGAAGCCTTCCCTGCCCAGGCTTCCACCATCCAGCCCTCCTCCTTCTTCTGTTGCCTTTTCTTCACTGCAGCTTCTTTAAGCACTAGAGTCTCTAGGGCCTGGCTTTCTCTCACTGGGGGTAACCTCCTCCATGAAACAACCACCGCCCCCCCCACATTTACCAGAGTTTCCAAAGCCCACCTGTCCAACATCTCCTCTCTCCCAGTCTCTTAAATTCCTTTTCATTCACTTAAGCAATATTGGTAAAGTGCTTTGGAATCTGTCACTAACTGTGACCACAGGCACCTAAAACTATATAGTGCCTCAATTTCCTCATCTGTAAAAGGGGATAATGATAGTCCCTACCTTACAGGGTTTTTGTGAAGATTGGATGAGATGATGCATATGACGTACTTAGCAGCACACAGTAGGTGCTTCATAAATTTTAGCTTTCATTATGATTTATGGAGGACACTTTATTTACCAGTCCTGTACCCAGTGTAGGGGAGAAAACCACAAGATCAGCTAAAATAGTCAAGGAGAAAACCTCTGGAACCTAGGAAAGTCCAATCCCACGCGGCATGTGAGCAAAGGGCGCTGGGTTTTGAGAGGGGTTCCTGGAGCTGAGTTTGGGAGAAAGGGGGCTTGAGAAAATTTGATTGCTCTGCCTAAGGGAGTGCGGAAGAATTTGGGGTTTATAGGAAGTAAGATGAGTGGAGGAGGAGGAGGTGAGGGAGGGATGGTGGGCATTGCCCCGGGTGGGAGGGTAATATGTGTAAGGGACTTCTCTGAAAGGGGCTGGCCAAAGTTGTTGGTTTTTATGTTGTTCATTTCTTCATCTCTTTGTGGGCTGAACACACCAGGGCCTCATGTGAGTAAGTTTTCTTGTGTGTGTGTGGAAATTATGGAAAGGGGGTGCTCCTTACATCTGCATAGCACACATTAGTATATTAGTTGTCTATTGCTGCATAGGAAAAACACTGAAAAACTTAGTGGCTCAAAGCAGCAATTTCTTGAATCAGGAATTCAGTGGCTCTGTTGGTTGGTTCTGACTCCGGGTCTGTTATAAGGTTGCAGTTAGATGATGACTGGCCTTGGCTCATCTAGAAGGCTTCTTCACTCCTGTGTCTGATGTCTGTACTAGGAAGCCTCCAATAGCTGCGGCCGGGACAGCTGGAATTTCTTGGGAAGCTCTCTCCTTTATCTATTTGTGAGCTTTCCACAGGGTCTCTCCAGCACGGCAGCTTCAAAGTAGCTGAACTTCCAACACAGTAGCTCAAAGAGACACGGAAAACACCAGACCGAAGCAGAATTGCCTCTGAGGACCTAAGTCTCACAGCATCAATGTCACCACATTCTTTTGGTCCAGGCAATTTCAAAGGTTTGCCCAGTTTCAAGGGGAGGGAACAGAGACTCCACCTCCTGATGAATGAGTATCAGTGTAACATTTCAAGAGGAGCATGGAGTATGTGTGGGGGGGGTGGGATAGAATATACAGTGGTGCAGCCGTTTTTGGAAAATGTAACCTATCACACTTGGGATTATCACCTGAACCAATTCAGTGGAAAGTGAAGCTCAAAGCAGGAGCTGATCAAGAGAAATTGTAGGGAGGGCTTTGGACCCACAAATCATGGACTAGAGGTTGGGGCCGGTCATACACAGCTCTTAAGGGGCAGGGAGACCATGAATAAATGGAGAGTCATATATTCACATTCCTGGATAGGAAGACTCAATGTTGCAAAGATGTCAAATTAATCTAGGGGCGCCTGGCTGGCTCAGTTGGTGGAGCACGCTACTCTTAATCTCGGGGTTGTGAGTTCAAGCCCCATGTTGGGTGTAGATATTCTAGGAGAGAAATGACATGAAATAGTCAAGAAAATTTGAAAAAGCAAATGAGAAAGATCTTTCCCCACCACAGATCAAAAGAGAGTGTATTCAAATAGTGTTTTATCAGCCCAAGAATAGATTTTTTTTAAAGAGAAAGACCACACACACACACACACACACACACACACATTTATCATATCTGTTTAATTTATGAGAAAGGTCTATATATTTAATTTACAATAAAGGTTAAATTTAAAGTCATTGAGGAGGGGCACCTGGGTGGCTCAGTCAGTTAAGCCTATGACTCGATCTCAGCTCAGGTCTTGATCTCAAGATTGTGAGTTCAAGCCCTGTTTTGGGCTCCACGCTAGACATGGAGCTTATTTAAAAAAAAAAAAAAAAAGGTAAAAAAAAATGCCATTGGGGAAAGTAGCTCAGTCAGTACATGTTGGGGCAATTGGAAAAAAATTCAGGTTATGGGGCACCTGGGCGGCTCAGTCAGTTAAG
This sequence comes from Phoca vitulina, assembly GCF_004348235.1. Lineage (NCBI taxonomy): Eukaryota > Metazoa > Chordata > Mammalia > Carnivora > Phocidae > Phoca > Phoca vitulina. The sequence goes on along the minus strand of NW_022589705.1, from coordinate 70,263,351 downwards.
CATCTGCCTTTGGCTTGAGCCCCAGGTCAGGCTCCCTGCTCAGCGAGGAGTCTGCTTCTCCCTCTGCCCCTCCCCACGCTCATGCTCTCTCTCTCTCAAATAAATCAATAAAATAAAATATTTTATTTTTTTAAAAGATTTTATTTATTTATTCGAGAGAGAGAGAGAGAGAGAGGCAGAGGGAGAAGCAGGCTCCCAAGGAGCAGGGAGCCCGATGCGGGACTCGATCCCAGGACCCTGGGATCATGACCTGAGCCGAAGGCAGACGCTTAACCATCTGAGCCACCCAGGCACCCATAAATAAAATATTTTTAAAAAGAAAAAATTCAAGTTAAATTTCTATATCAGTATACAAAAATATATTCCTGGATGAATTAATTGGGGACCTAAATATAATAATGACAAACTATTAAGACCTGAAGGAAAGTGTTTTTTTAAAAAGTAATTTTGTAGTAAAATAAATCAATAAATCAATAAAAACAAATTTGTGATGGGGAAAACTTTCCTGAGCAATACACAAAACCATGAAAGGATGCTCAAGTTTGACTTCATAACCCTTAAACATGTCTTTATAATAAATATGTATGGAGAAAATTAAAAGACAGAAAGGAAATATTTATGATATATACTACCAGACAAAGAATTAATATGGATAACATACGAAGAAGTCTTACAAGTCAATAAGGCAAGCTCTAGCAAACATTTATTTTTTTTAAGATTTTATTTATTTATTTGAGATAGAGCAAGAGAGAGAGCACAAGCAGGGTAGAGGGGCAGAGGGAGAGGGAGAAGCCGGCTCCCAGCTGGGTGGGGAGCCCAATGCAGGGCTAGATCCCAAGACCCTGAGATCATGACCTGAGCTGAAGGCTTAACTGACTGAGCCACCCAGGGGCACCTCTAGCAAACATTTAATGGAATATCTAATTTGAATCTCCTACAAGCTTTTAGAGAATGAAAGAAAACAAAGAACACTCAAACTCATTTTGTGGGGCTAATATAACTTTGATTTTCAAACCAGTGATGGGCAGTACGAGAAAGGATATTAGTGGCCAATCTGTCTTATGAACCGAATGGAAAAATCCTATTTAAAGTATTAGCAGATTGAATATAGCAATCTATTGAAAGATACATCATGACCAATTGGTTTCATTGCAGGAAAGTAACGATGATCTAAAGTTAGAAAATCTAGGGGCAACTGGCTGGCTCAGTTGGTGGATTGTGCAGCTCTCAATCTCAAGGTTGTGGGTCACTTTTCCTCACTCACTAATGATTTGGGCACCTGGGTCACACCTTCCTCTCCTTCAGAGTCCTGCCATTTAGGGTGCTTCATCATCTTCTCGAATGACTCCTTAACACCTTGGATGCCCAGTGCTTTAATCACTTCCTTCCTTCCTTCCTTTCTTCTTTCTTTCTTTCTTTCTTTCTTTCTTTCTTTCTTTCTTTCTTTCAAGGAGAGAGAGACAGAGAGGGATAGAGGCAGAGGGAGAGAGAGAGATTCCCAAGCAGGCTCCATGCCCAGCCCAGAGCCCAACGTGGGGCTCGATCTCACAACCTTGAGATCGTGACCTAAGCCAAAACCTAGAGTAGGGCACTCAACTGACTGAGCCACCCAGGCACCCCTAACCACCTCACTTCTAGTGACCGTCTCCTCAGCTCCACTTCAGCCATATTCTCAAGGCCATCCCTGAGGCTTTGGTCTCATTTAGAAGTGCCTCATCTCTGAGATATTAAAATCAATCAACACTGGGATCCCTGAGCCATAGTGTAAGAAGTCTGACCATCCTGCTGGGGAGACTACGTGGAGAGAGAGGCCCAGCTGAGCCCATCCTTCCATCTGTCCACACCAAACCACCAGGCATTTTGAACCTTCCAGACCAGAGTGATCACCTGCTCAGTGCCACTGAAGGCCTGAGCAAACACCACATGGAACAGAAGAGTTGCCCCTCTAAGCCCTAATTCCTGATCCAAAAAATTGTGAGGTTTTCTTTTAAAGATCTTAAAACCTTTTTTATTTTGAATAATTATAAATTCACAGGGAGCCTCAAAAATAGTACAGAAGGGTCCCATGTTCCCTGTACCCAATTTCTCTCAATCATAGCGTCTTACATAACTATAGAGTAATAACACAAGCAGAAGATGGCAGCACAATCCCAGCACATTGTCATTTCCAGCAAACAGGCACTGCATGGGTTTCGGTAGTAGTTCTGTACAGTTTTGTTAGTTATATATTGTAAATATGCAACTTCCAAGTGATTGTGAATGGTATTGTATTTTAAATCCCTCATCCATGTGCTGGCTGTAGTAGATATAAATACAGTTGATTTTTGTATATTTGTATTCTGATACCTTGTTGAACTCACTTCTAGCAGGTTTTGCTTTGGGGTAGATTTAAACATTTTTTTTCTGCAAAAAGAGACAGTTTTATTTTTTCCTTTCTTCTCCATATGTCTTTCATTTCCATTTCTTACTTCACTGCACTGGCTAGAACTTGCAGCACTATGTCGAGTAGGAGTGGAGGAAGTGGACATAACTCACCTTGTTCCTCATCTTGGGAGGCTCAATGGTCGGTTTTATGTCAACTTGGCTAGGTTATAGTCCTCTGTTATTGAAACACTAATCTAGCTCTGCTGTGAAAGAAATTTTTTTAAGATTTTATTTCTAAGTAATCTCTACACCCAATATGGGTCTCAAACTTATAACCCCGAGATCAAGAGTTGCATGCTCTATTGACTGAGCCAGCCAGGTGCCCCTGTGAAAATATTTTATAGATGTGATTAAGTCCAGTATTGGTTTTTTGTTTTGTTTGTTTTGTTTTTATTTAAAAGAAGGGATTATTTTATTTAAGAGAGAGCGCGGGGTGGGTGGGAGGGGCAGAGGGAGAGAATCGCAAGCAGACTCCACTGAGGGCAAGGCTGATATGGGCTCGATCTCATGACCCTGAGATCATGACCTGAGATGAAATCATGAGCTAGACACTTAACTGACTGAGCCACCCAGGTGCCCCATTAGTAGGTTTTAAGTAAAGGAGCTTATCCTAGGTAATCTGGATAGGCCTGCTTTAATCATTTGAAAGGCAGAACCGAGGGTTCCCTGAAGAAGAAATTCTGCCTGTGCAGAGCAGCTTCAGCTCCTTCCTGAGAATTCCAGCTGCTTTTCCTGGTAGATTCCCAAATCTGCCTGGTAGATTTGGGACTTGCCTTCCCAGCCCCCACAATTGTGTAAAGCAGTTCCTTGTAATAAATCTCTTAATATGTGTCTCCTGGTTCTTTTCCTCTGGTTGACCACTGAAGGATACAGGGGGAAAGCATTTAATTTTTCATTATTAAGTATAATGTTAGCTGTACTTTTTTTGTAGATAGTTTTTATCAAGTTGAGGAAGTTCCCCTCTATAGCTGGTTTGCGGACAGTTTTTTGTTTTTTGTTTTTTTTTTTAAATCATGAATGGGTGTTGAATTTTGTCCAACCCTTCTTCTGCATCAACTGGTATAACCATGTGATTTTTCTTCTTTAGTCTTTAATATGGTGGATTCCATTGATTTGATTTTTGAATATGGAACCACCCTTGCATCTCTGGAATAAATCCCACTTGGTCATGATGTATAATTTTTTAATATATTGGTGAATTTTATTTGCAAATATTTTGTTAAGGGTTTTGCATCTGTAGTCATGAAGGAATTGGTCTCTAGTTTTCTTTATTTTGTACCGTGTTTAGTTTTGATATCAGAGTGATTCTAGCTTTATAAAATGAAATGAAAAGTGTTCTCTCCTTTTCTATTTTCTCGAACGGATTGTATAGAATTGGTGTTAAATCTTCTTTAAACATTTGATAGAATTCTCCAGTGAAACCATCTGAGCCTGGAGGGGTGCCTGGCCGGTGGAGCATGTGACTCTTGATCTTGGGGTTGTAAGTTCGAGCCCCACATTGGGTGTAGAGATTACTTAAAATAAAATCTTAAAAAAAAAGAAACCATCTGAGTCTAGAGATTGGGAAGGTGTCAAGTTACAAATTAAATTTCTTTAATTAATTATAGTGCTATTCAAATTGTCTGTCTCATATTGAGTAAATTATGGTAGTTTGGGTTTTTTGAGGACTTGGTCCATTTCATCTGAGTTGTCAAATTTGTGTGTCTAGAATTGTTTGTAGAATTCCCTTATCCTTTTGATGTTTGTGAGGTTTGTGGTTATATCCTTTGTTTCATTCCTGTTGGTGATTTGTGTCTTCTCTCCTTTTCTCTTTGTTGGTCTTGCTAGAGCTTTGTCAATATTATTGGTCTTTTCAAAGGACTAGTTCTTAATTTCATTGATTTTCTCTATTGTTTTCTGTTTTCAATTTTATTTCTCTTGTTATCTTTTTTAATTACTTCATTCTTCTTGCTTTGGATTTTACTCTTCTTCTAGGTTCTATGGTGGGAGCTTTTTTTTTAAAATTTTTTTTTTTTAAGATTTTATTATTTATTTGAGATAGAGAGGGATAGAGCACAAGCAGGGGGAGCAGCAGAGAGAGAGGGAGAAGCAGGCTCGATCCCAGGACCCTGGAATCATGACCCGAGCCGAAGGCAGACGCTTAACCGACTGAGCCACCCAGGCGCCCCGGTGGGAGCTTTTTAATAGACACTTAACCATATTTTTCATGGTTATTTTTAAGTCCTTGGCTGCTAATTCCAATATCTGGGGGTTGTCTATGGCTCTGTTTCTATTGACTTATTTTTCTATTTGACCTCGGATTACATTTTCCTGGTTTTTCGTTTGCTCATTTTGCGTGTCTCTTAGTTTTTATTGTATACTGAGCACAAATGATGTGTTGTAGAGACTCTGAATTGTGTTCTATTCCTCTGGAGAGTGCCAAATGTTTTTTCAGCCAACAGTCAATTTACTGGTGGATCATCTTGAACTTATGTATGCTGAATTTTACTCATTGTTAGGTTAATTTTGCTTTTAGCTTTGCTCCTAATCCTCAGGTATATCTCTTAGTTACACGAAATAGGATTTTCTCCTATATCACCTTCTGGGACTTCAATAGAATGCTCCAGGTGTTTACCAAGCACTTCTACGTTGGCATAACTTAAGCTCCAAACTGTCTTCCTTGCAGTGGGCAGCAGCTGAAATCTTGGCTCAGTTCTTTCATCCTCCCAATCACTGATTTCCACGTGGGTTATTTGGAGTCTTGTCTGTGCCTGTGCAATTCAGGGGTTAGCCTTGAATTCGAAGGGAGTTGATGGACAGATTTTTGGCCATCCCTCCTTGTGGCTTTTTTGTTTTGGGAGGTTTTCCCTCAATCTTTTAGCCACTGTGGCTGCCCTGAACTCTGTCTTCTGATTCATCAAACCCATAGAATCCTGGATTTTTACTTGAATTTTAGCTTGTCTGTGCTGTGAAGACTAAGGGATCCCCTTGGCAGACAATCCATATCAATGTGGACCATATCTAGTGTGGTTCCCTTCTTTTAAATGCTGAATCCTCCTCCAGTTTATGCTTGCTTTTGGCCACTTTACAGTTTTCTGTTACATATTTTGACAATTTACTACACCATGATCAGAACTGGAACTCAGCCCACTTTAGCAATTAAACAACTATTTAGTGAACATCTGCTTTGTACAAGGTATGTATACTTTTGAGTAATATAGACACAGTTCCTGCCTTCACAGAGCTCACACTGGGGGACAAGGGCTCAAATAAGAAAGAAGTGTGCTGAGGGCTGTATTTGGGGGAAATTTGGAGGACCGTGGGGGCCTAGCATATATTGATATTAACTCTCTACTAAGCATTTTGCAAAGGATCCTGTTTGCAGCCCCTTCTTAGAGATCCTTAGCTTAACTCAAAACCTCCTTAAGCTTTTCTTTCATTCCTCTTTCCTTCCTTTCTCTCTTCCTCCCTCATTTCCTTCTTTCCTCATTCCCTCTCTCCTCTCTAAAGTACTTACTAAGCATTTCCTCTGTCCCCAGGCACTGTTCTGGGTGTGGTTATCCTTAGTGGGTCCTTAAAGACTCCACCTCTTCCAGACTCTACAAGCTGGAGTAGCCCAGAGAACATGAATGAAATTCATTTTTTTAATGTTTTATTCCACTAATATTTCCCAAGGACCTGCTATTTATCAGGTCTATAGTGTGAGGAAATAAATAAATAATTGACATAATCATAAAAAGAGCAGCTAGGAACTACTAATTATTGCAAAGATTTTATTTTATTTTTTTAAAGTAAGCTCTACACCCAATGTGGGGCTTGAACTTGCAGCCCCGAGACCAAGAGTCGCATGCTCCACGGACTGAGCCAGCCAGACTCCCCTCAGAACTACTAGTTACTAATAATAAAATGTATCACTTACATATTTATATTATTATAATTATTGTATATTTATAATCATACTTACTGAGCACCTGCTATAGGTCAGACAGTGTACTAGTCTGTTCTGTGCCTTTTGTTAAGTCCTCACAACCTCAAAGTCCTTCAGTCAACAACCTTAAGTCCTCAATGAAGTAGGTCCCGTGATTAACTCCATTTTATGTAAAGACTGAGGCTTAGAGGAATAAGTGGTTTTCCCAAGGGCACCCAGTTGTATTTCCACCATTTCTGGCTCATGGTGAGTACCAATTACGTGCATTTCCTCCCTTTTCCCCGAAGATCACAGCAGTTTGGGCTCCGCGCAAAAAAAAAGAAAAAAAAAAGGCTGAAATCCAGCCCTAGCCACAAGCTTGCCACAAGCTTTTATTTTGCTGGTCCTCAATTCTTAGAATCTTCTGTTTGACTTGAGGCCTGGGCCACTCCATTTTACAATCCTCAGACCTCTCATCCCTAATCTTCGAATCTCTTGCTGTTTCCTCCCCAGCTCTGATGGGGAGGAGGGGTGGGCGTGGAGAGCAAGAAGTAAAGGCCAGGCTCCCTTGTCCTCCCTACGCAACCCCTTGTCCCCGCCGCGGTTCCCCCGTTCTTCAGGGAGTCCAACCCCTGGTCAGCAGGAAATCAGGCTGTCTGGTACTCTGGCGCCACCTAGTGGTTCTTTGCTGCAATACACAATGCCGACAACCTGACAAGTTGAATAAAAGCCCTTTTCTCAGGGAGAAAAATTCATAGGGAGATGAAAGGGGGAGAGAAGAAAATAAAACACGGTGGGAACTCAGGGAGGGAGAGATCATGGCTTTTGCGGAATTAGAGCTTAGAGTTTGTATTCGGCTAGACTTGTGTCCTGATCGTGTGACCTTGGGCAAGTCATTTCGCCGCTTTGAGTCTCGGTTTCTTCATTTGTGTTTTGTTTTTTTTTTTAAGATTTTATTTATTTATTTGACAGAGAGAGACACAGCGAGAGAGGGAATACAAGCAGGGGGAATGGGAGAGGGAGAAGCAGGCTTCCCGCCGAGCAGGGAGCCCGATGTGGGGCTCAATCCCAGGACCCTGGGATCATGACCTGAGCCGAAGGCAGACGCTTAACGACTGAGCCACCCAGCGCCCCTGTTTTTTTTTTTTTTAATTATTTTTTTTTAAAGCTTTTATTTATTTATTTGACAGAGAGAGACAGCCAGAGAGGGAACATAAGCAGGGGGAGTGGGAGAGGGAGAAGCAGACTTCCCGCTGAGGGGGAGCCTGATGCGGAACTCGATCCCAGGACCCTGGGACCATGACCTGAGCCGAAGGCAGGTGCTTAATGACTGAACCACCCAGGCGCCCCGGTTTCTTCATTTGTAAGATGGGGAGAACACTAATGCCTCTTGATGTCCCAGAAGTGCTTAGCACAGTGCCAAGCAAGCTTTGGATATTTATTTTAGGCAGAAGGAACTTTGTAAGCAAAGGCAGGGAACAGGGCTAGTGTTTAGAACACAGTGTAGGTGACATGGTCCCCCTTCCCTGCTAGAATCCCTTCCTGGAAGGGAACCAGGTACCCATTCTAGGCTGAGCTCCAGTCAGCAGGTTTGCTCACCTGTACTCTGGCCGCCCTCATTTGCCTGGGCAGAAAGTGCCAACCACTGTACTTGCTTCTTGCACTAGAGCAGAGCTCCTCCAAACTCCTCTGAGCTGCCCAATCATGCTCCTGGTTCCACCTGACCCCCTATTTGTTCCATCTGATTCTCTCCCAGTGCAGGTGCAACATTGACAGACTGTGATGCTGACTTCCATGAGCTATTTTCTCGTGGTTTTCCTCTTACCTCTCTAGATGTTCCTTCTGAGGCTCCTTTGTGGGTTTCCTTTCTCTGCACACCCGCTTACCAGTCTGAAGCATCCTGTCCTGTTCTTCTCTTCCTACTCCCCATGTTCTTCCTGGCCCATCTTACCCCCTCCTCCGACTTTAACTATCACCTCTATGTCTTCTGCAGAGCTTCAGCCCCGCTTATCCAACTGCCTCTTGGATGTTCTGTAGGCCGTTGATATGTTCAAAATGGAATTATCTGTTGGCTCCCAAACCCGCTCTTCTTCCTGTGTGGCCTACACAGCCAATGGTTTCTCTATCCTATTGCTTACGCCAAAAATATGGGTGTCAGCCTTGACTCTACCCTCTTTTCTCCCCTGGTTTTATCACCACGCTCCAGTCACAATACTCATATATGTCTATCTAATCCTTCCACCTCTCTCTCTCTCCCCACTGCAACTGCCTCACCCTGGACACCACCCTCTTTTGCTTGGATTATTACAGCCACCTCTGAATTTGACTCTCGGCTTCAGTTTTACCCTTCTTTACTTCTTGTGTTCCCTTCTGGAAGCTCTAGGGGAGAGTCCATTTCCTAACACTTTTACCTTTTAGAGGCTTCCCACATTCCTTGATTTATGACCCCCTTCCTCTATCTTCAAAGGCAGAAAAGTTACATCTCTCTGATCATTCTCCCTTAGTTGGATGTCCCTCTACTTTTCTGTTTTCATCTTCTACTTTTAAGGACCCTTGTGTTTGCACTGGACCCACTCAGATAATCTAGGATAATCTCTCCATCACAAGATCCTTAACTTAATTATATCTACAAAGACCCTCTTGCCATGTAATCTAACAAATAAATCCACAGGTTCTGGGGATTAAGGTGTGGACATCCTTGGAGGGTTCCTATTCTGCCTACCACAGTCCTCTCTCTGACCCCCCAATATTTGTCTGACCTACATGTAAAATACACTTACCTCTTTCCAAACAGTTCCCAAAAGTGCCTCAAAGTCTCAGCCCATTAAAGTATCAACTCAAAGTCCAAAATCTAAATCTCATCAGCTCACATTCCCGTGTCTTATCAGCAATATCATCTCTATTAGGTATCCGGTGAGACTCAGTGTAATCTATGCCGGGGTGGAGCTCCTCTCTATCTGTGGACCCATGAAACTAGAAAACAAGTTCTCTGCTCCCAGAATAGAATGTCAGGACTGGCATATGGTCACAGTTACAGACATTCCTGTGCAAACAGAGAGAAAATGGAAGAAATAAAGGAGTCATGGTTTCCATGTAATTTCAAAATTAGGTTGGACAAACTCCATTAAGCTTCAAGGCCTAAGATAACACTCTGTAGCTCAAGGCTCAGCCCTCTGAGTCATTTTTTTTCCTTCTCATGAAAGACAGTACCCACTTTCAGCCGGACCATTGTCTCCTGCCTGCAGAATTTGGGGAGTCCTGCAGCCTTCTTTCATTTCAGACTCTCTCTGTTCCTTTCAGTCCGGGTTCCACTGTTTCTCCCGGTATAAAAGTCTCAAGAACCTTGTGGGTCTCTGGTGTATGTCTCAGAGATTCGCTCCCTTACACCAGAGGCTCCTTCACAGATGTTCCCTGGATAATCCCATTTCTGTTTTTGTCTGTTGAGACAGCTGATGTGATCTATGAGTCACACACTAAAGCTCTTCAAAAAGCCTTTTACGTGACCACCTACTTGGACCTTCGGATCTTTCAGAGATGCTAAAGTCACACCCTCAGCTTTTTCTCTAGAGCACCCTTTTCCTGACAGTGACTCTCTTCATTTTAATATCATTTGCAATCTAGATAGGCTGCGAATTCCCCTACATCACCAAGCCCCCGTTCGTTTTTTTTTTTTTAAGGTTTTATTTATTTATTTGACAGAGAGAGACACCGCGAGAGAGGGAACACAAGCAGGGGGAGTGAGAGAGGGAGAAGCAGGCCTCCCGAGGAGCAGGGAGCCCGATATGGGGCTTGATCCCAGGACCCTGGGACCATGACGTGAGCCGAAGGCAGCCGCTTAACGACTGAGCCACCCAGGCGCCCCTCCCGGTTCATTTTTGTTTGATGGTTCTTTTCTCAGTGTATCTGTGTCCCCTCCTGTTTACCACGAGCAGCAAGAAGCCAGGCCACACCCTTCAATGCTTTGCTTGGAAATCTTCTCAGCTAAATACCCAACTTCATTGTTCATAAATACTGCTTTCCACATGACTGCAGGACATGCGATTCGAGGCTTCTTGCTACTATGGAATGGGTTTCCAATAACGTGTTCCTCATTTTCTTCTTAGCTGTTATGCGCAGAGCCTTTAACATCCTTTAACATCCATAGTCCTATCAAACCGGGATAAAATCAAAATGTGAACAGGTCTGCCTTCCTTTCTGGAGACTCTAGAGGAGTCTATTTCCTTTCTCTTTCTACCTTCTAAAGGCTTCCCACATCCCTTGGCTTGTGGCCCCCTTCTTCCATCCCCAAAGCCAGCAACGATACATCTTTGACCAGTCTTCCATCACAAAATCTCCTCTGCTTCTCTCTTCTTCCTCCCTCGTCCACTTTCACAGATGCTTGTGGTTACGTCGAGCCCAGCTGGTTAATCCAGGACAGTCTCCTCAAGAGCTTTAATTTAATCACCCAAACAAAGCTCCTTCTGCCGTGTCCTGTAACATATTCACTGGTTCCTGGGACTGGGACATGGACATCTGGAAGGAGCATTTTTGTGCCCACACACCCTCCAAGTGTTAGCCAATGTGGTCTCTCCAAACAGAATTGGTCATGTTTGTCTCCTGTTTAAAACTTGTAATGGCTCCCCATGGACTTCGGGATACAGACCAAATTCCTACTTGGGCTGATCTAGAACAACTTTTGTGATCTGGTTGTTCTTGCTGTTAAACACTACCTCCCACCTTTCCCTCCCTCGCGCCTCAAGCACCCTGCTTGGCAGCCACACTGGCTGTTGGCAGCCTCGCAGTTTCCATGATGCCATCAAGATCACGGCTCAGCTAGCTCACTCTTACTGTTCTTCAGGTCAAGTTTAGGCATCATCCTCTTCCGGAAGCCTTCCCTGGGTTGTGGAGGGGGCCACGAGCCAAGGGATGTGGGAAGCCTTTAGAAGGTAGAAAGAGAGGGCGCCTGGGTGGCTCAGATGGTTAAGCGTCTGCCTTCGGCTCAGGTCATGATCCCGGGGTCCCGGGATCGAGTCCCGCATCGGGCTCCCTGCTAGGCGGGGAGCCTGCTTCTCCCTCTGCCTCTGCCTCTCTCTCTCTCTCTCTCTGACTCTCATGAATAAATAAATAAAAAAAAAAAAACATAGAAGGTAGAAAGAGAAAGGAAAGAGTGGAGGAGGGAGAAAGGGGAGGGGCGCCTGGGTGGCTCAGTCAGTTAAGTGGCTGCCTTCGGCTCGGGTCATGATCCCAGGGTCCTGGGATCGAGTCCCACATCGAACTCCTTGCTCAGCAGGGAGCCTGCTTCTCCCTCTCTCTCCCTCTGCTTGTGCTGTCTCTGTCAAATAAATAAAAAAAAATCTTAAAAAAAAATGTCTATACTACCCAAAGTAATCTACACATTTTTAAAAAAATTTATTTATTTATTTTAGAGATTGAGAAAGCATGAGTGGGGGAGGAGCAGAGGGAGAGGGACAAGCTGAGTGTGGACCTTGACATGGGGCTCACCTCGATCTCACAACCACATCATGACCTGAGCCAAAATCAAGAGTCAGCCGCCTAACAGACTGAGCCACCGAGGGCCCCAACAATCTATACATTTAATGCAATCTTTATCAAAATACCAATAGCAATTTTTACAGGACCAGGACAAATAATCCTAAAATTTGTATGACACAAAAGACTCCAAATAGCCAAAGCAACCTTGAAAGAGAACAAAACTTGAGGTATCACAATCCTAGATTGCAAGATATACTACAAAGCTGTAGAAATCAAAACAGTATGGTACTGGCACAAAAATAGGCACATAGATCAATAGAACGGAAGATACAATAAATTAGCCCATGATTATATGGTCAATTAATCTATGACAAAGGAGGCAAGAATATGCAATGGGAAAAAGAAAGTCTCTAAATGGTGTTGGGGAAACTGGCTAGCTACCTGCAAAAGAATGAAACTGGATCACTTTCTTACACCATACACAAAAATAAACTCAACATGGATTGAAGACCTAAATGTGAAACCTGAAACTATAAAAATCCTAGAAGAGAGCACAGGCAGTAATTTCTCTGACATTGGCTGTAGCAACTTCTTTCTAGATATGTCTCCTGAGGCAAGGGAAGCAAAAGCAAAAATAAACTATTGGAACCACACCAAAATAAAAAGCTTCTGCACAGTGAAGGAAACAAGGAACAAAACTAAAAGACAGCTTACTAAATGGGAAAAGGTATTTGCAAATGACATATCAGGTAAAGGGTTAGTATCCAAAATATATGAAAAACTTATACAACTCAACACCAAAAAACCCAAATAATCCAATTAAAAATGGGCAGAAGACATGAACAGATATTTTTCCAGAGAAGACATACAGAGGGCCAACAGACACACGAAAGGATGCTCAACATCACTCATCATCAGGGGAATGCAAATCAAAACTACAGTGAGATATCACCTCACACCTGTCAGAATGGTTAAAATCAATAACATGAGAAACAATAAGTGTTGGTGAGGATGTGGAGAAAAAGGAACCCTTTGGTGGGAATGCAAAGAGGTGCAGACACTGTGGAAAACAGTATGGAGATTCCTCAAAAAATTAACAATAGACCATTTGATCCGATAATTCTACTACTGGCTGTTTACTCAAAGAATATGAAAACACTGGGGCGCCTGGGGGCTCAGTTGGTTAAGCGACTGCCTTTGGCTCAGGTCATAATCCCGGAGTCCCGGGTTTGAGTCCTGCATCGGGCCCCCTGCTCAGCAGGGAGTCTGCTTCACCCTCTGACCCTACTTCTTGTGCTCTCTCTCTCTCCCAAATAAATAAATAAAATAAAAAAGTCTTTAAAAAAAAGAATATGAAGACACTAATTTGAAAAGAGATAAGCACCCCTATGTTTACTGCAGCATTATTTACAAGAGCCAACATATGGAGGTAACCCAAGTGTCCATCGGTAGATGAAAAGATAAAGATGTGGTATGTATATGTGCGCGTGCACACACACACACACACACACACACAGGAATATTACTCAGCCACAAAAAAGAATGAAATCTTGCCATTTGCAATGACATGAATGAATCTAGAGGGTATAATGTAAAGTGAAATAAGTCAGAGAAAGGCAAATACTATATGATTTCACTCACATGTGGAATTTAAGAAACAAAACACACGAACAAAGAAAAAAAGGGACAAACCAAAAAACAAGACTCTTAACTATAGAGAGCAAACCGAGGTTACCAGAGGGGAGATGGGTAGGGGGATGGGTGAAATAGGTGAAGGGGATGAAGAGGACATTTATCATGATGAGCACTAATGTATGGAATTGTTGAATCACTGTGTATGTTAATGCTGGCATTAAAATTTCAAAAAAAGAAAGAAATCAGCTTTCTTGGGGTGCCTGGGTGGCTCAGTCATTAGGCATCTGCCTTCAGCTCAGGTCATGATCCCAGGGTCCTGGGATCGAGCCCCGCATTGGGCTCCCTGCTCCTTGGGAAGCTTGCTTCTCCCTCTCTCACTCCCCCTGCTTGTGTTCCCTCTCTCGTGGTGTCTCTCTCTGTCAAATAAATAAATAAAATCTTAAAAAAAAAAGAAAAGAAAAGAAAGAAATCAGCTTTCTTGAATCTCAGTTCTGAGCTGTTTCCACCGGGTCATGCTGGCCCCCCTACGGCAGGAAGCAGCCGGCTGAGAACGGAACACCCCAGTTTACAAAATGGGCTTATGTCACGGTCTTCTTTTTTAGGTTCCAAGTTTCCTATTACATCTCTCTGAAAGAACCAGTCATGTCTCCATTCTACTGCATCCCATTACTTACTCATTCTGTAAGCTTTTTTTAGAGTGCTCAGTACTGAGCCTGCAACAATGAAAGTGATGTTTTGGCTGCACTGTGCAGATAAACAGAAACACACTGGATGTTTCCTTGAGTGTCTGGGGCAGGATATTAATTTGGCACCACTTAAGCCAAGAGTCTTTAAATATTTACTCTAAATTTATTCAGAAATTTATTTAGCAGAGAGGATGAATACTATAAAAAGAAAGGTTGGAGAAGAAGGCCTATTGGGGCAAGTGTTCTCTTTCTCTCTCATTATATCTTAAGCAATTCAGCTCTGGCCCCAAACTTGCAAAACAAAAGTTCTGCTATTGACTAGACTCACCCTTCCTCTTTATTTTTTTTTTTTTAAGATTTTATTTATTTATTTGAGAGAGAGAGAGCACAAGCAGGGGGAGTGGGAGAGGGTGAAGCAGGCTCCCCGCTGAGCAGGAAGGCTGATGCGGGGCTCGATCCCAGGACCCTGGGATCATGACCTGAGCCAAAGGCAGACGATTAATTGACTGAGACACCCAGGCGCCCCTCACCCATCCTCTTTAGAAGTTGGTTGCGGGGTGCCTGGATGGCTCAGTTGGTGAAGTGTCTGCTTTCAGCCTGGGTGGCTCAGTTGACTGGGTGTCTGCTTTCAGGTTAGATCATGATACCTGGGTCCTGGGATTGAGCCCTGCATCAGGCTCTCTGCTCAGTGGGGAGTCTGCTTCTCTTCTCCCTCTGCCACTCCCCCTGCTCATGCTTGCTTGCTCTCTCTCTCAAATAAATAAATAAAATCTTTGTTTTTAAAAAAGAAGTTGTTTGCATCACCTTCAGTAGTTACTTGAGCAAAACCTTGGAGTCTCAAACCCTCCATCCCCACCCATGAGTTACACACAGTATTCTTGAGAGGAGTTTGACTTTTTTTTTTTTTTTTAATACAACCAATCTTTATGTTTCCAGGGTTTAGGGTTATGATTTGGGGTCTAGATCTGAGTGGAAGCTGGCCAAAGGAAGAGGAGAGATGAGGTGAGGATGAGGGGTGTGGAGTAAGGTGTGGTCTTCCGGGCAGGGGGAACAGCAAATGGAGGCCCAGAGGGGAGGAGAATCCTGACTCTTAGAAGAACTGAAATTGCAGCTGGCTGGAAGGCAGGGGGAGGGGAAAAGTGTGAAGTTAGAGTTTTTCCCTCTTATATATCATATTAGAAAAATAGTTTTCAGGGGCACTTGGGTGGCTCAGTCTTTAAGTGGCTGCCTTCTGCCCAGGTCATGATCGCGGGGTCCTGGGATCGAGCCCCACGACAATGGGCTCCCTGCTCCTTGGGAGCCTGCTTCTCCCTCTGCCTCTGCTGCTCCCCCTTGCTTGTGTTCCCTCTCTGGCTGTGTCTCTCTCTGTCAAATAAATAAATAAAATCTTCTAAAAAATTTTAAAAAAAGAAAAATAGTCTTCACACCTGGTATTTTTACTATATGTCATACTTTTAAGATCATTTTTAAAAAGATTTTATTCATTTATTTGAGAGAGAGAGCACGTGTGCACAATCAGGGGGAGTGGGAGAGGGAGAAGCTGGCTTCCCCTTGAACGGGGAGCCCCATGCGGGGCTCGATCCCAGGACCCTGGGATCATGACCTGAGCCGAAGGCAGACGCTTAACTGACTGAGCCACACAGGCGTCCCTCAAATCATTTTTATATCTATCTGTGGTGTCCACCAGAATATGTATGAGGCGCTAGATGAGACCAATGCAACTGGTCTCCCTGCCCTCCCCCTCCACCCCTACAGAAATACATTACTTAACTAGCTTCTACATTTGCAAAACTGTGAATGATGCTGTGAGGAGAGTTACAATCCGTAATTCTTTATGGATTTTTGGGATCGTTTCCTTTGTAGAGTGCTAGCATTGGAACACAGGGTCTGATTTTTTTTTTAAAGCTATTTAATATACTGCTGGTGGTTTTCCAGAAAAAATTTTTAAAGCAATTTAAACTTCCAATAAGTGAAAGTATATAGTTCCCTATATCCTTAACAGCACTGGGTGTTATCATTAAACTTCTTTTGCTGACTTGGTGCCTTTCTTTTAATAAGGCTAAATATTTTTCTTACGTTTATTAACCATTTATACCTTTTCTGTGAATTGCCTTCAGAGAACTAACTCTTTGTCTATTTTTCTATGAGGGCTTTTTAATTTGTAGTGGTAGGATCTTAATTTGCCAATTTTGTGGTACATATTTTTCCAGTTTGTTGCTTGCTTTTAAATATACTTTTTGATTTTTTAACATATAGATTTAATTCTTTTGTACATGTGAATTCTACTATAGTTTTTATCCTTAGGAAACTCTGTGGTAGTAACCTCTAGATAGTCACCTTTTAAAAATTGATTTTGGTGTGTTTCCAATTTTTCAGTATTATAAATAGTGCTTAAAGAATATCCTTGCATTCAGCTATAATTACTGCTTTAGGATAAATTCCTAAAACTGTAATCATCATGGATATGCACTATTCTAAGACATCTAATATATATTCCTGAATTGTTCGCCAGATTTGGGTAAATAAGTCACATATCCCTCCCTCCAGCGATATATAAGATTACTGGTTTTCTATCTCCCAGCCCAGATGAGGGTATCATAATTTTAAAACTTCTGCCAACATGACAGATGAAACTGATTTTATTATTCCATTAATTCATATCTCTTTCTAGTGAGAGCAAATTTTTTCATGTTTATTGATCATTTTTTTTCTTTAATCAAAGTGCCTGCTCATATCACCTACCCTGCTTTTCTACTGGGACTTTTAATTTATTAAATTCTCTCACAAATGCATTTCTGTGAATCTTTCTGAGATCACTATTTCTGCTTTTTGTTGTTGATGTTGCTGCTGTGTTGTTTAATGCATAAGCTTTTATGACTTCAGTGATAAAGTGGAGGGCAAAATAGCTCTGCTGTTCTTAGTTAATAATAAAGATAGACATCACTTGTTAAATACTTACAATATCCCAGATCCATCTCATATATTATTTCAAATTTTTGTAACTACTCTTCTAATCCCATGTTAAGGATGAGGACACTGAGGCACATAGAGGTTAAGTAACTTGCTTGTCTGAGGTCACACATCGAATAAATGGAGGGGGCTCTTTATGATTTCTAATCCTCATGATATTTTCTCTGCAGTCCCAGCACCCTTCCCCCATCCTTTCTCAGGTCACTTACAGGTACACATTTCCCAAAATGGTAGCTCATAGACAGCTGTTGGAAACGGCAGAGGGCTGGTAAGTCAGAAAGAAGAGAAGTGTTGTCTTCAACCATTCCACAGGGTTGAGGTTGGTGGGGTGGACTCTCCAGCCCTCTGAGAGGCTGTGGGGGTGAATCTCCCTCTAGTGAGGAGGAGCAGGTATTTGGCCATGGGATCCCAGTCTCAAAAAGCCATGGAATGGTAGCCCAGCTAGGTGCTCTGAATGTACTGAGTGCACCACAGGAGGAAGCCAATAGCCGCACATCATTAGTACCAGAGACCAGGCCAGGTGAGCCAGCAGAGAAATCACTGGTTTCCCCGGCCATGACGTTCAGCAGGGATCAGCAGCGTACCCAGACAGAACCAGCTGTGCCTCAGGGTGCATTAGCACCAGATATGCAGGACTCAGATCTGACGCATCACACCATGTTGGAGATTAGCAAAGGGTACAAAGGGCAATGAACAAACCTGAGGTCCCTACCCCATGACACCATAAGAGCATGACCAGAAGAGGTCCAGGAATCAGTGAGGACTTTGGGAATAGAGGAAAGTGGGCTGACATGTCTTTCTGGTAAGAGACAAAACCAAGAGGAAGACGGTGCAAAACAGAATTTGTGTGGTAGTTTGCAAATCTGGGCCACTTCCTGTTCAGGCACTAGTTCTGTCATATGTTTGGGTAAGTAGGGCCCCGACTCGCTGGGTCAGGGGTTGTTCCTACCTAATCAAGGGCACTAACTGTTGAGGTCTGTTGAGTCTACTTGGATGAATATTCCCAAAGTGTGGTACCTAAAGGGCTAAGAACATAAAACTCAGGGATTAATCCAAAAGAACCAAAATAACATCATTGGTGAGCAGGTTTAGTCATGTGAAGGACATTTCTGTGTCCTCTTCTAAAACAAATGTTTTTAAACTTCTGTTGTTCACCGTGATTTTTGTAAAGTAATTTCTTTTTGAGTTAAGAAAAATAAGTGATAATATTCTGCCCCACCCACTGTGCTTGCCCACTCATTACAAATAATGATCGCAAGCCTCCAGAGATGAGACTTCGGAAGACTCAAGGTTGGGAGCAGACCCAGTGATCCTACTCTTTGCCAGGAATCACAGGGGTAAATCATGGACAAATTCCGTTGCACTCATCCCACTTCCCTTGGAAAAATCCACTCCTGTTCCATTTTGTGGTGCCTTCCTGGGGTGCCATTCTGGAGTGTCCCAGCTGTGATGGAAAGTCAGTAGATCTCTCTTCACAGATGTCCCATCCCTTCCTTTCTCATTGTATGGGAATGGTGACAGAGACAGGACTGAGAGGTTTTTGGAGAGAGAAGGAACTCTGTGACCTGGCTAGCATTTCTCACATACTGGAGGAGAACCTGTCCTTCTCTTGGCACTTCTTGGAGATTGTCCATTGCAAAAATTGCAAAGGAGAGGGCTCTGGATGGGAAAATGGAATCCTGGTTCTAGTCTGAGCTCTGTCCTTTTCTAGTTAACCTGGATCTAGAATCTAGAGTCTGAATTTATTCTGGTGATAAAAAAAAAAAATGACTAATTCCTTGACTCCTTAAAGAAGTAATTCCTAAATTAGTCTGGGTTACACATGTCTTTGCAAATCTAGCACCCACTCCTCAGAAAAGTACATATACCCACACAGCCATGAAACTTGTCATGAATTGCAGAGTGTTGACAAAGTCCCAAAGTCCATCTGTGGACCCAGATAAAGATACTCTCTGAGCTTTAATGATATTAGGAAAACTGTGGAGTCCAACCTCAGCCCAGCACACAAGGCCCTTTGTGATCTGACCTCTGCTTCTTCTCCAGCTTCTCCTGATGCTCACCACATACATCCTCCCTAACAATTTGCAATTCTCCTTTCTCACTTCTGCACTTTCATGCATGCTAATCTCCCTGCCTGGCATGTTCTCCCTGATTGCCTGGAAACTGTGATTAACTCTATTAAGGCAGAGTTAAGCACTTCTTTTTTTGTGTGATGTGCATCCAAACAGGGTATTTTGATGGGCTGCTTTGTCAATGGTATCAAAGTGGTCACAACGTCAAATCTCTATGTTAAAATATAAGAAGTTTTTCTTTAAGCCAATGTGGCTGGACAGGGTTTTTTTTTTTTTTTTTTTTTTTTTTTCCCTCTCTTCCCTCTTGTTCTTTCCCCTGCTCATTTCTGATGGAAAGGGATTCTTTTGACATAATGAATTATGATCAGAGCCACTATTCCATGAGAGGCAGATAACATCAGTAAGAATGAGATTCTATGTCTTAGATTTTCCCATTGGAAGAATTTGGAAGTTCTAAGCCTACTTTTGCAGATGAGTGTTAAGATCTTTTGCTGTTCTCCCAGGTGGGGTTCAGGAATGCTGTTATCTGTGGCCCTGACAACCATAGGCCCTGTGGCAGATGTTGTCTTCTGGCTGGCCACAGCCATTCCCAGCCCTTTCTCTCCTGCTGCCTCCCACTGAAGGGGCTGGAAAGCTAGATCCATGCTTTCCTGGCTGCCTTTGTAGTTAGGTGTTGAGCCATGAAATCTAGTTTTGGCCCAGGAGTCCTAAGGGAAAGTCTGTTGGGAGTTTCTAGGAAAAGTTTTGCTTTCCTGATAAAAGGAACAACCAGATTTGGAGACATTCCTTTTCCCTTCCTCCTGCCTTCAAAGATGTTGTGATGTTTGGAACTGTGGCAACTATTTTGTGACCATGAGGCGATTTGCATGAACAGTGGTCTCAAACTTGAGTGTGCATCAGTACCATCCAGAGGGCTTCTTAAAGTATAGACTGCTATGCCTCACCCCCAGAGTTACTGGTTTCTAGGTCTGGAGTAGGACTGGGAATGAGCATTTCTAACAAATTTCCAGGTGATGCTGCTGCTGTTGGGCTGGAAACACACTATGAGATCCACTGAACATGAGGATGAAAATTCCACAGGCTGATGATGGCAAAACAGGATGATAGAGTCTGGATGCTGATGGCCTTGTCAGGAAGCTGAATAAATGTAAGTAACTGCCCTGCCTCTGGATTTCTTGTTCTGTCAAAAAGCCACTGTTTATTTAAGCTATGGTTAGTTGGGTTTCTTATGATGTATCTTCAAAAGCATTCTGGACTTACAGAGAGCTGGGCACTGTGGAATGGGCAAAAGGAGAGAAAAATCCAGAGGAATGCTCATCCAAGGCTAACTTAGCATGGAGTAAAAACTGCCTCAACAGGAAATAGTTTGAAACATCTCTTAGCATCAATGAGCATTCATAATGGTAAGATTGTGGGGTTTTAAAAATATTAGGTTAATTAAAATTTTTTTAATCAAAGTGAAACTCGTACATAGTTAAAAAGTCAAGTAGTTATACAAGGCGTATAATGACACGTGATAATGCCCTGCCCCATCCTTACCCACCCTGATGCCTACTCCTCCAAGGCAACCATTCTCAACTTTTGTAAATTTCTTCTGGAATTTACAAATTTACCTAAATGACATGCTTATACTACCATTATATACCTTTTCATCTTTGTTTATTCACTTCCTGCTATGGAAGATAAGAATTCAGATTTCTTTTTATATATTCTACCCCCTTTCTGTGCCATAAACTTCCTCTCCCACATTTTGTTAAATTAATGCTTGAGGTCTGTAATATTATGACTAAATAGTATTGACAGATAAACTTTGATTACATCTCTTTTCTGGTTAGACTTTTTTCCCCTTGGAGTCAATAATCACCCCATTTTTTATTCGCTTCATTTTCTACGAACCTCTGATTAATCCATCCACGTATCCTCTGACAGAAGAGAACTTCCTTTTAGTCCCCACACATCAGCTCATCTATACATTTCATTCTTCCTGATGCTGTCTGTTCTAACGTTTCTGTCCCCGGCTCCAATCAGGAGCAGGCATTCTGCATAACCATCACCCTGGAATCCCCCTTCACCAGCACACTGGGTCTTTTTCTGTGCTAAGTGCTGTGTTTTCCGGATTTGGTGTTTTCCTTTTTCTTGGTTTACTCTGTCATTTTTGACAAGATATGCAAGGGAGGTGACCTGCTTAGAGTTCCAAGAGGAATCATATGGCCAATGCAAAAGAGGCAATTGAAGAGAGTTTACAGAAAGGACTTTTTTTTTTTTTTAAAGATTTTATTTATTTATTTGACAGAGAGAGTGAGAGAGCAAACGCAGGGGGAGAGGCAGAGGCAGAGGGAGCTGAGCAGGGAGCCCGATGCAGGGCTGGATCCCCGGACCCTCGGATCATGACCTGAGCCTAAGGCAGATGCTTAACAACTGAGCCACCTAGGCGCCCCAGGGTTTTGTTTGTTTGTTTGTTCGTTTGTTTGTTTAAGTAGTCTCCATGCCCAGCACGGAGCCCAATGTAAGGCTTGAATTCACGACTCTGAGACCAAGACCTGAGCTGAAATCAAGAGTCAGATGCTTAACTGACTGAGCCACCCAGGCACCCCTAAAGAAAGGACCATTTAAAAAAGTATGGGCAGGGTTGGAAACACCAACAAGGGACATGATATATGTTGGGGCTAGCAACAGCCAAAAGCTGTTATCCCCAAAGCCTGAAAGGGCAAGAGGAAAGGGTATTTCCAGAAGAACCTCAGCTGTAAGAGAGGGCCATGCTCACAAGACTCTAGCTGTCATTTAGGGATGTGATGGTTCTGCCAGCAGGGAGGGAGCAGAGAAAAGAGCTCAACCTCTCTCCACCTCTGCCCTCTGATTTCCCAGTCATGCCTCCTATTGGCTGAAGCCAATCAGAAGGAGCCTGCCCTGGAGTCGAGTGCATGTCTCACACAGAGTTGGCCTCTGGGGGCACAGAGTAGGGTGAAGAGTGGAATGGATGTGGAGGGGCAAGGGGGCACAGCCAGCACAGGAGGTGAAAGTTTGAAATCTAGTGTATCTAGAAGTGTCTCTGTTCAACACTGCCTCTAGAGGAATGCTTTGGCTGGCATGGGATTCTGGGTTGGTGACTCTTTTTCCTCAGAATTTTAAAGGCAATGTTCCATTGTCTCCTGGCTCCCAGAGTTGCTGTTGAGAACTCTGTGCCACTCTGATTCCTGATCCTTTTCTTTTCTTTTTTTTTTTTTAAGATTTTATTTATTTATTTATTTATTTATTTATTTATTTGTCAGAGAGAGAGCGAGCACAAGCAGGGGGAGCGGCAGGCAGAGGGAGAAACAGGCTCCGCTGAGCAGGGAGTCCAATGTGGGGCTTGATCCCAGGACCCTGGGATCATGACCTGAGTGGAAGGCAGTCGCTTAATCGATTGAGCCACCCAGGTGTCCCTCTTGATCCTTTTCATGTGACTTGTTTTTTCCTTCCTGGAAACTTAAGATCTTGTCTTTTCCCCCAGTGTCCTGCTATGTGGTGAGGGGTGAGTTTCTCTCATTATACAACAGGGTCCCCAGAGTAGGCCCAGGCCAGGTATATACTTGCTCAGTCCCTTGTAGGCCCTGAAAATGCAAGAAATATGGCTATAGGTGCCCACTTTCCTGCATCAGTACATAGTTGGAATGCAACTGCTCATGTGTGATGTCTGGTCATTAGTATGCCCCTGGGGACAATACATCAAGATTGCAATGGTGCTGAGTTAGGCTGGGATTCAGACAACACTACAGACAGCTCTGCCTCCTCCCTCTCCCAGAATCTGTGCTGGCTGATGGTAATGGGCGGTGATATTGTAGAACCAGGGGTGAGGAGGGAAGGGGGAGATATTTAGTAGGAGTAGGGGGCACAAACTGTTTCGAAGAAGCAGGTTGGTATGGCATGAAGTCTGTTCCCATTAGGCTCCTCGGGTCCCTGGTGATGGGCCTGATCCCCTAGATTAGAGGGAGAGGTTCAAAAGCCAGCCAAGCTGTCTTTAACAAAGACTGTGATGCTGCACACAAGTAGTTTGGGGCCCAAATGACAATGTGTGACACAGAGTTGGGGAGAGGTCATTCTTTCCTTCTTGGCAAGGGATTGCCTGGAATCCCGAGGAGTCCTGGTGCTATGAATACCAAGAAGTAGTGCTGTTGACATAGACACCAGCTTTCTCTTAGTGGGCTCCATCAGCATTGGAAAATCAAGGCTCTTCCAAGAGTGTCAGGCTGTGGAAATTGACAGCTTATGAACTAGGAAGTGGGGATTTCACCAGGCATGAAATCTGTTGGTATGTTGATCTCAGACTTCTCAGTCTCCAGAATTGTGAGAAATATATTCTGTTGTTTATAAGCCACCCGGTCTACAGTTATAGCATTCTGAACTAAGACAACCACCATTTTGAATGTCGATGGTTGCCATGCCAGAGGGAAAGAGAATCAGAGGAGTCTCAAAGCAGCAAATAAATGATTTGGGTGTGAAGTGACACGTGTCCTTTCTGCTCAAACTCATTGGCCACATCCAACCATGAGAGGGCCAGGAAATAAAATCCTACCATGTGGCCAGAAGGCAGAAAGTCAGCAATATTTACTGAAGAGAATTAATAGTCTCTCACTCACTTTGTGGCAAGAGCTGTTCTAAATATATTATAGTCATTAACTCAGTTAAGCCTCATAATAATTCTATGAAATAGGTACTATTAATATCATCATCATCCCCATTTTATAGATGAAATAACTGAGGTACAGAGAGGTTAAGTAACTTGATCAAAGTCACATAGACTGTAAAGATGAAGCTGAAGATTTAAACCCAGTCATTCTGGTCCTGTAAACAGACGGCAGTCTCTCACTAGATGGGAAAATTTGAGAGGCATGGTCAGAGATGATTGAGAGTCACTAAAGGAGTTTTAAGCAGGAGGATGTGATTCAATCAGATTTGCTATTGAGAAAGTGCTCTCCAGAGAGTGGGGTGAAAAATCAAATTGAACTAGGGTTAGCCTAAGGCAGGAAGGCTATTTGCATAGTGAAGGGATGGAGATGAGGAGGATTGAACTAAGGCACATTTACTACAATTAACTGGGTAATCTTGAGCCTCCATTCCATCAGCTTGAGCCTCTGTTTCATCATTTCTTGAAACATGATTATGGTAATACCTATCTTAGTGGGTTTTTCTGAGGATTATAAAAATAACATAAGCAAAAACTGACAGTACTAAGGCTCTGGAATTACAGACATCTGCGTTAAAAATCCCAGCTCTACTACTCACTAGATGAGGGAGTTCATTATTCCAAGTCTCAGTTTGCTCATTTATAAAACACGTGTTAAAGTCAGAAACGTTAAATAAGTCAAAGTAAGAAAGTTGATTACAAACTGGTTGCAGGTTGAGAAAATTCGCTCAGGAGAAATGCAAAATTCCTTCTAGAGAAATAACTGAGATTTTGTTTAGGAAAAATACCTTAATGAACTTACGTGTTTACGAAAATCAAGTCTCCTAGGCATGGCTAGAAAGGAAGAGGTTTAGATGGAGTATTAAACAATTTTGATTAATAAAGTAATAGAAAATGTTGGTTTTCCTCTGATGAGATGGAAGTTTTGAGGGAAGCTTGGGCTTGGGAGAAAGTAAAAAGATGGAGGGGAGGGTTTCACTCAAGAGAACTGTGAGCATCTGTTTTTAATCAGTTTCCTTGATCCATTCTTCCCATGGCAGCCAGAGTGCTCTTTTAAAACCATTAATTGAATCATGTTGGTCCCTTTCCCCTAGTCCAGTGCCTGATACTTAGAAGTTTCTCAGTAACAATTTGCTGAGTAAATGAATGAATGAAAACATTTGCCAGGGAGCAGATGAATCCCTAAAGAAAAGGACCTTTTTTTTTTTTAAGATTTATTTGTTTATTTTAGAAAGAGAGTGAGAGAGGGTGAGTGAGGGGAGGGGCAGAGAGAGAAACCTCAAGCAGAATCCCTACTGAGCACGGAGCCCCATGTGGGGCTGATCCCAGGACACTGAGATCATGACCTGAGCTGAAATCAAGAGTCAGCTGCTTAACCAACTGAGCCACCCAGGCACCCCAAGAAAAGGACTTTTGTGGAGGAGTTCTGAGTAGTGAGGGCTGATGTTTATTTTTTTATTTTTGTTTTTTTTAAAGATTTATTTATTTATTTGGGAGAGAGAGAGAGAGAATACAAGCAGGGGGAGCTGCAGGCAGAGGGGAAGCAGGCTCCCCACTGAGCCAAGGAGCCCAATGCAGGACTCGATCCCAGGACCCTGGGATCATGACCTAAGCTGAAGGCAGACGCTTAACTGACTGAACCACCCAGGCGTCCCTGGACACTGATGTTTACTAGTCATTTTAAGTAGTTCTCTATTGTGTGTTTTGCTGTAATCACCCTTCCTCTCCACCACATCCCTCCAAATAACCTTCAGTGAAAGTCTGCTGCACAAAACTGCACTGTTTGGGGAGGATTTAAGAGATGAAAGAAAGTATCCAGGCACCAGGTAAACAATGTCCAAAGATGGCAGGAAATGTAATGAACAGGAACCCAGAATTCAGTGGGAGCAGTGAGAGGTGACCAGAATCCTCTGAAAACTTGGGGAGGATGTGCTGTCCCCCTTATCCTGGATTAGGAGGTTGGATCCTCCATTTGGCTATTGAAGAAAAGAATAAGCTGGATGACTTTGGAGTAGCCACAACCCTCAGGTTACATAAGAATGATAAATATTTAACTCATAGAGACGTTTTGAGGATTATATTGGGATAATTCATATAAAGCGCTTAACACAGAGCCTGGCACATAGTAAGAACTCAGCAAATGTTAATTGCTGTTTTCCTTCACTTTCTTCCACTCCCTACACTCGCTTTCTGCCAGGCTCCATTCATTCTTTTCCAAGGACATGCAAGAGGCGTGCCCACTCCTCCCTCCACCCACCCCCAAGCTCCGCCCCTCACTTCTGCCCCGATTGGTTCCTGAGAGGCGGAGCCGAGGAAAGAGCCCTGTGCGACGCGGTAGGGGCGGGGCGCATGCGCGGGCTGGGCTGGGTGGAGGTGGAGAGGAAGAGCTGCCGGAAGTAGGCGGCCGAGGTGGTGGCCGAGCAGGCGGCAGCTGCCAGGGAAACCGAGGCGCGGGACACACGGCCCGCAGACAGGCCGGCGAGGGGGTCGTCTCTGCGCGCCCCGTTTGCCTGAGCTGAAGGTCTCTAGTCCGGCAGCCTCCTCTGGACTCGGGCCTTTCCCTGAGCCCGCCAGGGGGCGCCGCACTGAGGGGCTGCAGAGTGGGGGGCGGGCGCGCCTGACGAGAGAAGGGGCGCCGGGCCTGGCCCGGGGGGGTGGGGAGGGCTTTCCCCCGCTCAGGAGGTGCCCCTGGGTGGGGGACCGGGAGTCCTCACCTCGCGACTGAGGCAGGGGTTTCTGGGGGCGGGGAGGGCGCGTCGCCCTCTGCCCCCGCCGGCACCCTGGCCATGACGGGCAAGTCGGTGAAGGACGTGGATCGGTACCAGGCGGTCCTGGCCAACCTGCTGCTGGAGGAGGATAACAAGTTCTGTGCGGACTGCCAGTCCAAAGGTAGCGCATCCCTCCCGGCGGGCGAGGGGTCCAGCCTCCGGCCGTGCCTGGGACGTGGCCTGTGTGGGGAGGGGGTTTCTGGAGCTTAGGCCGCCCGAATCCTGTTAAATGGTAAGGCGTGCTCCTCTGGCTGAGGAGGCTGCTGGGTGTTCTGCGGCGCCGCGATCTGTGTGGGGAGAGGCTGCGAGGGCGAGTGTGAGTGCTTAGGGGGAGGGGGAGCCAGTGGTGGTGGGGGTGGGGGTGGTGTGTGCAGGTGAGAATGTCGGTATGTCAGGGCTCCGAATGAGTTCTGGGCCGGCTGTCGTTCCCAGAGGCAGCCTGGAGCTCACCGCCTTCCACTTGCAAAGCTGAGGGATGAACTGCAGTGTGTGTGTGTGTAGGCGGGGACGGGGAGGGGGGGAAGAGGCTGAGAGAGGGGGAGGAAGAGAGAGGGAGACGAGGGAAGTGAGATGACGGCAGGAAAACCGCTTAAATAATTTTTTAAGGTGGTGATTGTTGCTGCCCGCTATTTGCTTAGCAGCTCCTTGTGTCATTTTACAGTCCTGCTGAGATCTGACAGAGTGCATAGGTGGCTTTCTTCTTCCTGGATGTGTGAAGTGGGAACCTGCCTTATGCAGTGACACAGTGCGGATTTCTAGACAGCCTAGCCCTGGCGGTGGAGTGCGTTGGAGCCGGTGTGTGTGTGTGTGTGTGTGTGTGTGCGCGCGCGCGCGCGCGTGCGGTGGCTGAAACTAGCAGATTGTGGCTGTAGTGCAGGATCCGTTTAATCAGTGGAGAGAAGGAGGCAGGGGATGCATCAGATTTGTTGCTTCCGTGGTCATTACCCTTCCAAAGGTGAAATATGATCATTGTATATTGTTAGAGCCATTTAATCTTTGTGTGCTGTGCCCTCCAAGGTGCATGATTTGATCCAATTAAAGATCAGTACGATAGGAAAGCTTGGTTATAAGTGAAAGCTTGGTTATTAGCACTCAGAATTTATAGATACAAACTTACGTAAATATTTTGTTTCCTTATTTTCTTTCTGAATTCTTTGGGATGTAATTGGAGAAGTTGGGAAAATTCTTTTCCCTTTGGGGAGAAGGGCATAGTTATGGGAGCTATTGTTAATTTGCTTCTGTTCATAATGCAGTGGATTTACCACAGTCGTTTGGCATGTAGCATATTGGGTGCATAGTATACAACAAAGATTCAAATGTGTTTGTGTTTATCAATATTGAGAAAGGAAGCCTAATTGATGCCTTTAGGTAATTACCTTTTATTTTAGAAAAATAAGGTTATGTAAGGAGAACAGGGGAACGATACATTGATTTAAACATCTAGTAGTATATTTTAATGTCCTCTGCCAATAAATAAATGGCATGTACTTTTAGGAAAACATGTGCCCAGACTTCTTTTTTTTTTTATTTATTTGACAGAGAGAGAGACAGTGAGAGAGGGAACACAAGCAGGGGGAGTGGGAGAGGGAGAAGCAGGCTTCTCGCCGAGCAGGGAGCCCGATGCGGGGCTCGATCCCAGGACCCTGAGACCATGACCTGAGCCGAAGGCAGTCGCTTAACGACTGAGCCACCCAGGCGCCCCATGTGCCCAGACTTCTTTCCTGCATTTTTGCCTTAGCAAGAATTTGATTTAAAAAATATTTTAGAATCCATTTATGTTGAATAGGTTAATTTCTTATAGTTGACTCTTGTTAAATCTTGTCCTAGACATTTTGGAAGATTCAGTTTAAAGTTTAGGAGTATTATTTCCTGGCTTTACTCAAATTCCCTTATGACCTCAATTGACAGATCTTGAGTCACAGTGAAGCAACCTACTAGAGTGAGCATTGCTACATTTGGGGAGTCAAATGCCATTTTGATGACTACCCCCAACATCCCATTTCTCCTACCACTCATACTTACTCATATTCCAATGAAATATAACATATGGAAGAGAGAGCTTGATTCATCACTTCTTCCCCCAAATTTTCCATTGCTTTTTATCAATAGCATTACTGGGGATCAGATAATGAAACAGTAGTTAATTCTTGATGAGAACTAGTAACTGCTGGGTTGTAAACCTTATTAACTGCTGTCAATGGTAGAATCCTGGTTCCTGAAATGATTTCTCTTCACAAATTAGTTTTACATTTTGGCTTGGTGGCCTCAGTGAATTGGCCATTGTATTAAACATGAAATGACAAGGTGTCAGTCATCTTTCAATTCAGTTAAATAACATGTTGTTTAGGCCTCAGTTTATCCAGTTTGTGTATTATCTAACTCCTTCCACATTTTCAACCCTTCTCACTAATTTTCCTCCTCCTTTTCCCCAATTTTGGTTGTCATAATGATCATACAGACAACTACTGGATCATGGTGGGAAGAGACACTCATATCAGATTAAGTTACCTGTTAGCTCTGGTAAAAAATACATGTAGTGGGAAGAGGTATTTAAAAACTATTAGGTTTGGAAAATGAGATTTGGATCTGAGTTTATCCCTGTGTCTCATGTTGTTTCTTAGAAAATTGAGAGCTAATTGTACAGGACCTGGTGAGTGAATGCTAATCTATTAATATTAAATCAGATGATGTAGCCCTGGACTGCAGACCTATGAGCAGTATTTTTCTGATGTTCTAAAATAACCCTTTGGCAATGGCTCTTCTTTTAAATACACTTGTTTAAGGATGTGATTATCTTTGGTTGTGTAATGTGAACATCAGAGTAGAGAACAAGCATGTGTTTTCTTTACATAGTACAAGTTTTGTTGATCCTGGGATTTTTAACTCTCTTGAGCATAAGACTCACGGGTTTCTGGGATCCCTAAGGCACTGAAGTGATTCCTGTGTGGCAGAGAAAGCTGCTTAGATATTGCCTTTTAAAAAATGCTTTGACTTACTTTTAGGCCCAAAGATACGGTTTCCTCATCACCCAAAGACATTGTGACCTTTAGGGTAAATTTTTGGACTGACTTAAGTAGTGATAGGACAAAGGACAAACATACTAAAAATTACAGATATGTCAGTGGTAACTCTACATAGTTTAGGCTGGGTCCCATTTTTGGATAGACCCTTGTGAGGTTGTACTAGTCCAAGGCTTAATCTTTAGCTCTGCGGTTCCATGTTTTATCAGTGTGCCTGGAATAGCTGCTAATCAACCTCTTCAGAGACTGGTTTAAACTAGGCACTATCTTATTTACCATGTAAGGATCTGTCTTTCTGATGACCTGGATACCTGTGTCCACTATTGGGATATTACTTTCTCAGTACCAAGGTTTGTAAGAATTTGAGAGCTTTTTAATGAACAAAGAATTAAAATATAAGAGATTTGATGGTCTTGTGGAATATTTACTTCATACTTCAGACTGTGAAACACCACTTAGAATTCTGGAGTTTGACAGAAACTTTGTAATATTTTGTACTTTTCCCTTCTGCTACATCATACCTCTGAAATGTTTTACCTTGAATTACCTAACTATTGCCTCTGTTCCAGTTTCCACTACATACTCTTAGATTTAAATATGCTTTTCGGAAAAGGTAGCACTTTCATGTGTTCAAAATATAAAAGGTTCAAAGGCGAGTATATACAATGAAAAGTTGTGTTCTTATTCCTGGTCCCTTAGCCACCATTTTCCCTTCCTAGAAGTAACCACTTTTGGTAATTTCTTATGGGACTTTTAAGAGATAATATATGCACAGGCAAGCAACTACATTTAAATATATTCTTTTGCAGTGCTTTTATGCAAGTAGTAGTGTATTGCTCACAGTCCACGGCACCTTGCATTTTTCAATCAGCAGTATAACGTGGAAAGCATGAAAGTGCTCTCTCCATGCACATTAAAGAGCTTCTTCATTCTTTCAAGGGATTTTCTTTTTTTTTATTACATTATGTTAATCACCATACATTACATCATTAGTTTTTGATGTAGTGTTCCATGATTCATTGTTTGCGTATAACACCCAGTGCTCCATGCAGTTCTAAGGCTATACCTAGGTTATCTTGATTAAGTTGAAAGAGATGCTTAAGTGATTTGGAAACATCTGCTCTTGATGAAGTCATCTTAGAAAGTGTCCTAGGCCCATCCATAGCTCAAATAAGCCCACCTTTCAGGTGGCACAGAAGCAAAGTAATGGAAGGGGCTGTCGACTTGATGTTGAAACATCCAGTTAAACTCTTTCACTCTGCTTATTTTAGCTTTGTGACCTTCAGTACTGCACTGAACTTTCTCAGTTTAATTTTCCTCATTTGAAAAATGAAAGTGCCTGGTAACTAAAGTGTTACACAAATGTAAGCATTACTTATTACCACCATTGCTGGTCTTATTTATTCTATCTTGGTTTTATTTGTTTCACTTTATGACTTTATTCCCTTAAGTACTCTGGTTACTGGAAGCCATGGTTAGAATGACTCACCCAGTAATTCCCTAGTCTTTAAGCCAAAACCATTTCCTATATATGGGGGTTCTGGCACTTTTGCAAATGTACTTTATGGTACCCTTGAGGATGGTCTTTGGATGTTTCCTCACTCTTTAAACTTGTATGAAAGATTAGACCAGGGAATCTTTGTGTACAAATTTTCTACAGTAGTCCTAAATTTTAACTTCAGTAAATTAATCTCTAGCTTTGCTTTATATTTGTTTTGTGTTGATAGATAGCTAAGTCATTGCTTGTTAACTAGCATTCCTTAGAACATGAACTTTCCTATCAATTTTTAATTATTTTACCTGTATCTGTGGCACCTTTTGAGAGGTTGAAAAAAATTCCATCAGATCTAGACAACAGAAGTTTTGTGTCCATCTCTAGTTGTTAAACACCCTTCTCCAGCCAAGATCAAATAACTTTTCTGGGTTTTTTATTTTTATTTTTATTTTTTTAAAAGACTTTATTTATTTATTTGACAGAGAGAGACACAGTGAGAGAGGGAACACAAGCAGGGGGAGTGGGAGAGGGAGAAGCAGGCTTCCCGCTGAGCAGGGAGCCTGATGCGGGGCTTGATCCCAGGATCCTGGGATCATGACCTGAGCCGAAGGCATATGCTTAACGACTGAGCCACCCAGGCGCCCCTTTTCTGGGTTTTTACAGCTAATGCACCTTAACTCGAACAGTCATGGTTGGGTTGACACAGTTACAGTGAAAGTAATTTATCAAAGTCCTCATTAGATTGTCTTTTAATATCAACTTGTTAAGCTTGTTCCCTGGGAGATACTTTCCTATTTGTTCTCCTTGTCCTTTAAATATCATTCTGTGGCAGTGGGATAGAGAATAGAAAATGCCTTATCGTTTAGGGGGAACTCTGCAAGCCTGCAATCCCACACTATATATATTCATTCTGAAAATATTTGTTAAGCACTTACTTGGTGTCAGACACCGTATCAGGATATGTGGTAGATTCAAAGGCCCTGTCTTTGGTCCGAAGGATCATACAGTTGAATGGGGAAGCAGATGTGTAAACTGATAAATGATGCAGTGTAGTATTATCATGGCATTGTGTGCAGGGAGAAATGAAAGCTCTGGAGAAAGCACACTAGTCTGCCTCAGGAAGTCATGGCTTCAAAGAGACAAGTAAGCTGTGTCTTGAATGATAAGCGTGACTTTGCCAGGTGAATTTAGGGAACTTGGCCTTGGAAGCAGAGGAAACAGAATGTGCAAAGCCTCCAAGGTATTGAGTGTGTGGGTGGGTGGGAGGATTCTCTAGTATATTTTAACTACATGTTGGGGAGTGGCAAGGGATAAAGGTAGGCAGGGGCCAATAAGGTTAAAATTCTAGCCCTGTAGTTGATTTGCTTTATAGTATTGGGATTATGAATATGCTTTAGACTCTCTATTGTGTAAGAAGCCCATACTATTGGAAGTCCACCTACTACTCAAATGAAATTATAAGTATTAAAGACATGAAATGTTTTCTAACTGATGAGTAGTAAGAACGGTCTCAGTATTGTGCCCACAAGACCAACATGGAAGTGTACGCAAGTACATTAAATTATCTTAGAAAAGTCTAGTGAAATGCCAGCGGTAGATATGTCACTTCTGGAGTTGACATTGATTTTTGAGGCTGAGCATGCTTAATACTCAAGTGGTCTAAGAGTGCTGAATATTTGATGTGTGCTCTTGGTTGCTCAGTGCTTAGGAGGTGTAAGCAGGTAGCTGCAGCCTGATCTCTCAGTATACTTTTCAGCAAACCTATTGCTTTCCAATAAATCAGAAAACTACTTTCTGCATTTTTCATCTGATGTCATTATGATATGTAGGTGGCAGCTTTCTTGGGCACAGTTGTCTATATAACTGTTCACCACATGAGTCATTGTCTGTTTCTATTCTTCTGCCTGAAAATTCCATCTTGGAAATGACGTCATGCAATTAGTGACTGCTGCACTTTACTCATTATCCACATTGCAGCTGGCTCTGTATGTTATGTTGATGGACCCTACCTATGGCACAGACAAGGGACAAAATGACTTGTTAAATGGACTCAGACTCAACTCCTCCAAATGATATCCCTGTAGAGATGCCAAGCAGGAATCTGCATAAAGCACACATATGTTTTACATTCTAAGCGTACAGTGCCTAACTTCTGTTATTGTGTCTGCTTAAATCCTTATCACAGTTGTACTTCTCTTTGAGCAAGTGGACAGTTTAAGTAGATACTAATTTTGAAGAAGTTCTGTGTTGGCCCCTGGAATGTGACAGTTCAGCTTACCACATTGAAAAGGTAGGAACCAAATCTATGTAGAGTAGAACACCTTAAAGTTAATTTACTTTAACCAAATTCCTCTGTTGTTAAAGAAATATTCCTATATTGATAAATTTTTAAAAAATTATACTGTGCCACTGTTAACATGTCTGCTAGAATGTAAGCTCCATGAGGGCAGGGGTGGTTGTGCCTGTTTTACTCACTGTAGTATTTCCAGCACCTAGAGTAGTGCTTGGTATAGATGTAGCTCTTAGTAAATATTTGTTTGAATGAATGAATTGATCTTGTCATCTATAAATCTTTTGTTTCTTACTAGAAGAAATCTTTAACAGGTTATCTGAATATTTGTTTAATTCTTAAGAAACCTAAGTTTTAAAACATATTTTAAAGTTGGGGACCTAGCAGAGAAACAGACCCCACTGTAGATAGTACAAGCAGAGGGAATTCATTTTTTTAAAGATTTTATTTATTTATTTGAAAGAGAGAGAGAGAGCAAGAGAGCAAGCGGGGAGGAGAGGGAGAAGCAGACTCCCCACTGAGCAGGGAGCCCAATGTGGGGCTCATTCCCAGGACCTGGGATCACGACCTGAGCCGAAGGCAGATGCTTAACTGACTGAGCCACCCAGGCGTCCCAAACAGAGGGAATTTAATATACAGAATAGGTTACATGGATGATATAAGAGCCTAGAAGGTAAATGGGCTGGTGAGGCAACCCAGAGATTAACAACACTTGGGAGCTAGTGTGCCCCTAAGGAAATTAGAAGGTGCTGGTGATACCAAAGGCCTGAAGTCTGAGCTATCTGGTGCGAGCTAGAAGCATGGAAAGAAAAGCCGTTTGGTGGCAGCTGGAACTGTGACCCTGTTAAGAGAGCATTACCCTGGCTTCCCTCCTCCTCCTCCATCTTATCCTTATTGTTACCTCCCATTGATGGAACTTACCCAGAAATTGGTTGGCAGGGGAGCCTGGGAGATGTAGCTCCCACTGACAGAGTGGAGCAAGGGTAAGATCTAAGTGGAAACAGGCAGAGGCACAAAGCACTTAAAAAAAAAAAATCTCCCAAGATGTAATTCTTTGTCCTTGGAGGTAATAGTTGAGTTATTTTGGACCAGAGATAAGAAGGGTTTTCAGGCAGATACAACCTCTTGTGCTTCTAAAGAATCTTAACTGTTGCTGAAACAATAATTAGTCCCAGGAAGTAACGTAACAACTCAGTCATTGCCTAAATAATTAGGATGTGTGTCTAGGAAAATTGGCTTCTATTGAATCTTCCAGGGGCAGTTTATCAATTTGGTTACTCAGGAAATAAGTTTCCCATCCTGTTGATTTTGGGATGCCTTGGGCATGACTGTGTGTGTGTGTGTGTGTGTGTGTGTACATATATGTATGTACACACATACATTGAGCTTGTCCTATCTACAACTGAAAGACTTGAGTCAACACATAAGATGTACAAAGAGAGTTTTGAGGATTGCAGCCTCGTGGTACAGATTAGACTTTCTTTGACAGTTAATGTTAAGGTAATTGCAATAGACCTAATTTTCCTTGTGCCACATCATTTTAACTAGTCTTATTGGTTTGTCTGGGGTTTTTCCCCCACGACTTTAGGTAGGTTAGCACTGGGGGAGGGAGGTAAGACCACTGGATCAACTTTCTTCTGGACCTGAAAAGTATTTTTTGTTTTACAAGGGAGGTTGCTGCTGCCCCATTTCAAGGCCAAGCTTTCCAAGTTATCGCTAGTAGTTTTCTTCTTGATTATAAAGTGTTTAATGAGCTACGTGATAGAAGTTTGGCACTTTCTAGAAGGGCTTTTTTTTGTCAATCAGGTCACCTGCCTTTGGGCCCCTGCTACATTAATGGACTTGGTGGAACTAGGCCAGCGAAGGTTTTCAGTAGAGTGTGAGTATGTTTCTTCTTAGGCTGTTATTTTCCACAGGGGCCACATGTAGAGGACTCTGAGTAAAGTTACCATCTATAAAAATTGCGTAGGTTTCATTGTTTTTCTCTTTCCTCCAAAAATTAATTTCCTCTTGGCAGGTATAATTCACAGATGTCATTAAAAAGTAATTTGGTTCTAAAAAGCGTATCAGACTGCTTCCCAGAGTACCAGTTCTTTTCAGCCAGTTCATTTCAGTTTAAGAGGTACATCTATGCATTTTTGAAGCCTCATGTTTAATAATTACAACATTTTGCTACTGTATTTGACTCTTCCATTTTCCAAACTTTCTCCTTCCCTACCCCACTCTTCTGGCTCCTGTATTTCCCCACAGGCTTTGTGGATGCTGGTCCATTGATGACTGAACTGCTGGTCCCTTCCCAGTGGAAAACCCCAGAGATGAGCCAAATCTGCCTTCAGCTGTGGCCATCCATCAGTGTAAGGTTGCCCTGGCGGTTGTCTTCAGTTTGTCTAACACTCCTCTGCCCCGCCCCCCTTCCCCATCCTCCCTCATGTGTGGCTGAAACTTGCCCTGGAATCCCACCTTTGTAACATATCACTGGGTAGTAATAAGATTTTAATGTTGCTGCTACTTTTCATTTTCAAGTAATGTTAAGTAGTTCTCCGACCATTTTTGTTGACCATAGCCCTCTCCCCCGCTGCCCCAGTTTGCATATTTCCTATGGGTATTCTGGGTGCTTTTAAATGCATGTAGGATACAATTTATTTAGAAAGTTTTGGATTTCATAAGCCCAATTGGAGAATGTTGATTTTTTTTTTTTTAATTTCAAGTCAGGACTTTCAAAAAGAAATTTCTTAATTTGAAACAATGAGAACTGGATCCCTCAGGCTCCATGTCCTTTCTCCTCACCCAAAAAATAAATGTGTAATGTTCTCATTTTATGATGTGTCAAAAGTAATAAGGCAAAGCAGGAGTAAGAGAGACCTCCACTCAGCTATAGTCGATAAGCCTGGCCTAGCATAGTGATTTGAGAAAATAGAGAACCTTTTCTTTTTCTTTTTTTTTTTCAAACAAGCATACTGTCTTTCACAGCTGGTTTTGGGAAGACCATAAAATCCCCAAGCCTCTACTGCAGAGCTTACATCTTTAAATTCAGGTTTACTGATATTAATCCTACAACATTACTTCCTGAAGTGCACTGAAAGTACATTTTGTTGTTCAGCTTCTTCCTCTTTCCTTGCCTTACTGGAAGTCCCCCAGTGTGTAGATTTAGAAATGAGTTCTCTGGTGTTTCAAGCCTTAAGTTAAACATTTTGTCTTAATATTGTTTAGATGGTTGCTTTTGTTCTTATGCCTCCAAAAAATAATCTTACAGAATTTTCTATGTGAGCGGGTAACATGCTGCAGTATAAAGCTCAGAAAGGAGAGGGTGCTGGTGTCTTCTTATTGATACTTTACCACTTGGGTTATAACTGTCACAAGCCCTTCAGTGAGAAA
Source organism: Phoca vitulina (assembly GCF_004348235.1). Lineage (NCBI taxonomy): Eukaryota > Metazoa > Chordata > Mammalia > Carnivora > Phocidae > Phoca > Phoca vitulina. The sequence goes on along the minus strand of NW_022589705.1, from coordinate 70,226,595 downwards.
TAGGAAGGAAATTCCCTGTTCTTACCATGACACTTTTATTCAAAATAGCAATAAACAGCACAGTTAATGGAAACCAATATAAGTGTGACCGCTGATTTGAGAAAGAAAGAGTGGGAAAGATTCAGGCTCTTCTGCTATGTTGAAAGCATATTTGTTGAAAGAAAGCTGTTTGGAACCGGGGACCCTGTCTCTCTGAAGGTAGGCCTGAGGAGTTTGGTTAGAGGAGCTATTTTAGACGGAGGAGAATTGTGAGAAAAACTCTTTCCTGAAGTGTGAGTGCTATGTTAACATCCCAGCTTGTAGGTGAGAGAAGGGAAGAATCCTTAAAGCAGCATTGGAAGGAAGATTCCAAAGCAGTTCCTCTGAGCATTCTGACTTTGTTCTGAGCCTCGTTTCTGAACAGGAGTCTGACACAAGTGACTCAAATCAAGGATCCATACTGTGGGCAGAGTAAAAATAGGGCTCAGTTTCATTAGACTTCTTAATGCATTGAAGGAAGAAAAAAGATTCATTACCATAGACCAGTTATTTTTTGTCTTGTGGGATATTGGGGAGTGGGGAGGCGTGATCATCCTTACGCTTATTAGCTAAACATCATTAAATGCTATTTATTTATTTATTTATTTTTTTAAAGATTTTATTTATTTATTTGACAGAGAGAGACGCAGCAAGAGAGGGAACACAAGCAGGGGGAGTGGGAGAGGGAGAAGCAGGCTTCCCGCCAAGCAGGGAGCCCGATGCGGGGCTCGATCCCAGGACCCTGGGATCATGACCTGAGCTGAAGGCAGACGCTTAACGACTGAGCCACCCGGGTGCCCCTAAATGCTATTTTTTAAAAAAGCACTTTGGGGCATCTGGGTGGTTCAGTAGTTTGGACAGCCGACTCTTGATTTTGGCTCAGGTCATGATCTCGGTCGTGGGCTCAAGCACCCCCCACCCCACCCCATTCTGTCACCCCTTCAGGTTCCACGCTCAGCACAGAGTCTTTTTGTCCCTATCCCCCCCAACCCCACTCCCGAGCACTCTGTCTCATAAATAAATAAATAAATAAATAAATAAATAAATAAATAAATAAAATCTTTTTAAAAAAGCGAACACTTTATTTTTTTCTGCTTTTGAAAATTACTCATTTGTGAAAAAAATCTTTGTGAAGTATGAAAAAATATAATGATGGAGAAGATACTTCACAAAATCCCTATCATCCATTTTTTTTTTACTTGCGCTTATTCCATAATAATTTTATGTCATTATTGTTTTGCTTAACATTTATAAGCATTTTTCATGACATTAAAAACATTTAAATACCTTTATTATATTCCATCATTTGAATATGTCATTACTTATTTAACTTTTGCCCAATTGTTGGACATTAGAATTTTTAGTTTTTCAATATTATAAACAATGGTACAATGTAAATTTTTGTATTGCTGTTAGACTAATGGATTATGTGTTCAGAGGTGAGTCGTCACGTGGGCCCTCTAATTTTAAAAAGTTGTCAGGAAGTCCTCTGGGCTGAGCCCATGCAGAGACAACCTTGCTATGGGGTTGTCATTCTGAACTGCTTCACTGTAGTGGACATCTGTTGAGGCAAAGAGTGGAGAGCTGTGGAGAATCCTGGCTTGACCATAAGGAACAGATTTATGGAACATGATCACAGAAAGATGGGCCAACATATATTCTTATCTCATGCATAGTCTTCCACATTATATGGTTGATATATGGAAATATTGTTGTGTATTGATCAGCATCTTAATGTTGTTCATACAGTCCTCCTTCACTTAACCAGTCCACTGGGAAGATGGATTAGAGGTCCTACATTGGTAGAAAGGGGTTAATACTACCGTGTTTTTGTTTGTTTTGGGGGGTTTTTTAGTTCTTTTTTTTTTTTTTTTTTAAGATTTATTTATTTGAGAGAGAGCAGGGGAAGAGGGAGAGACAGTCTTAAGCAAACTCTGCACTGAGCACAGAGCCCGACGTGGGGCTCAATCTCCAGACCCTGAGATCATGACCTGAGCCGAAACCAAGAGTTGGGCGTTTAACCGACTGAGCCACCCAGGCACCCCTGCTTCTTCTTTTTTTTTTTTTAAAGATTTTATTTATTTATTTGCGAGAGAGAGAATGAGAGACAGAGAGCATGAGAGGGAGGAGGGTCAGAGGGAGAAGCAGACTCCCTGCCGAGCAGGGAGCCCGATGCGGAACTCGATCCTGGGACTCCAGGATCATGACCTGAGCCGAAGGCAGTCGCTTAACCAACTGAGCCACCCAGGCGCCCCACCCCTGCTTCTTTTTTTAATAAGAGCTTTCCTTGGACTATAAATTCCATCAAGACAGGGACTGTGTCCCATGTATATCTGTATGCCTAATGGGCAGCATCTGACACATAGTGTCTATGCCTCCATCGTGAACACTGTTATTCTTTTAATGTGTGTTCAGATCATATTCTTTTTTTGTCTTCTGAAAGTTATTCTCATGCTGTTAACTCAGATATTTGAAGATCTGTGACATTCCAGGAAGCCAAGCAGGTGAATTTCATGGTTGCTTTGTTGTAGTTTCTTTGTGCCCTTTCTTTTTTTTATGCTTTTGGCATCCGTGCCACATTGAAAGCTGGAGCCAGTCACGAAGCTAGTACTCTGCCCTCTCAGTAGGAGGTTGTAGTGTGGCACATCATCTTGCATCTTGGGAGAAATGTAGCATGGGGTGTGAAACAGGAGGCTGAAAAAGCACTCCTTTAGCCTTTTTGTGGGATGGGAGTAAATATTTACACACTGTTCTCAGGTGCTGCAGAAATTAATAATAACCTTGCAGCAGTTTTAGAAGCTCTTCTTGTACCCACTGGAACAGGTTTGTTTAATTTGAAGAACCTTACTTTAGCTCTTTTGAAGCTGTGATTTTTTTCCTAGAGACCTACCCTGGATTCTTCTACACACTGTTCTTTTTGCAGGACCTTTCTATCCGTACCGCTAATATTTGGCCCACCCCCTTGCACCACACCTGACCCGAATCTCATTATACCCAATTCTGAAATATCTAGTTTTTAAACATGGTAGTGTTTTCTTTTTGAAAGAGCCAAATCTTCACCCTTTGTTCTCCTCCCTTAAGCCAGGGCTGTTTTGATGACTAACATGCGACCGTCTGTACTTTGATCCCAGAATTAATTTCTAGTCTAATGTTTGTTTGGAAATGAAAGTCCTCTAGCTTGTTTGGATACGGTTGTGATTCAGTTAAACTGGCACTGATTTTCCATCTGTTTGCCATTGGTTGGGGCTCCTCTGATGTGTTAGGAAAGCTACTGCACACCGTTGGGGAGAGAACGTCATGTGTTCGTGGTCTTGCACAAGGGTTTGTTTGTGGACTCAGGTTTTGTGTAAAAAGCCTCCTTCTGGCAGAAAGGCATGAGCCTCCCTTCAAATAATTGAAAGGCATATTCTGCCTGGCCACTTGTTCTTGAGCTCTAGTATATTCTCCACTTCTGGGCTTCCTTTGAGGAAGAAGAATATGGGTAAGAAGGGGTGTGAATAAGCCTTCATACACAATCTCAGATGTTGGGCTTCCAGGCAGCAGAGAGTGAATTGTTTGTTATAATAGAAAAGACCACCTAAAGAGCAGGATATCAATTTAGCGACCATTATTGAGCATCCATGTATAACACATATTTGGGGGTGTATAAAGATGATTCTAATTCCAGCCTACCTGGTAATTTCTTCTATGAACTTGGTTAAATGACTTGGCCTCTCTGGACCTTAGTTTCCCCAACTGTGCTTGACTAGATAATCCTTAAAGTTCTTTCCAATTTTGGAATTCTATATCTAAATGTTCAAACTAAATGGCCTAGAAATGATTCCTGTAGAGGACTTCTCAACCTCAGCACTGTTGATATTTTGGATACTTCTTTGTTGAGAGGTTGTCCTGTGCCTCATAGGATGTTTACCACCATCCCTGGCCTTGCCCACTAGATGCCAGTAGCATTCTCTGCCCCCACCCCCACCCCCCACCACTTGTGACAACTAAAAATGTCTCCAGACGTTGACATTGCCCCTTGGGGGAAATTGCTTCAGTTGAGAGGCATTGCTTCAGAAAGAGGAGAGTGGTGGTGTTTGAAGGTGGGCTATTTTTAATTACCTATTTTCATATTGTTCCTCTTCTGCTTATTACCCATGCTGGGGATGGAGAATGAAGAGCAACCTCATTGGTCAAGAGCTATATCACTCTTCTTTAGTGGCTTCTTTTCAAGATACGCCTTTCCTAACTGGGCAGGCTCACTTTGCATCTTCAGTATTTTTTTCAGAATCTGAGTAGATGCTGGTTGTTGCCAAGAGGAAGTTAAGGCTTTAACCTGAAAGAACCTAAAAAATGTACAGAAGTAAATGTCCCTAGAGGATGAAGACAATGACTTCTAGTGAATCAAGTGAGCTTTTGTTACCTGAAGTTAGGTCATGAGTGATAGGAAATTCATTTAATTATAATATCAAGTTTCGAAATATCAGGTCCACCTGGCCGACTTTGAAATGATTGCCTAGCTTTTAGCTCAGTGATCCCTCCCTCACCACCTCCTCCCCACAACCTGCTGTTAGCCATTGAGGTAGTGATTGAAATGTACTAGTTATCTTATGAGATCTAATTTTAATACTTGTTACTTTTGCTGTAATATGTTGATTTTAGGTTGAATAACTTTGCATCCCCCCTGCCCCCGGTGCCATCTTTTCCTCATTTCTTGCAAATCCGGTCTTGACTGGGTTAGGTACAGAATGATGCTGTTTGCCGACTGGGTTAGAGTATGTTTTGTGAGCATCCTTACTGGGATGCTGTGGGATCCCAAAGCCATGATTGAGACACTTAAGCCTGTGTCAGTCCCTATCCCTCGGTCCTGGCAGGCTCCGTGTTCCATCCCAGCTGAGCCTTTGCTGGAGTAATTGCCCACATAGAGCCTTCAAGCCAAACAGTTGTTCGTACTGAGATAGTCTCACTGTTTAGCTCCTAATGAAACAATCTCCTTCCTGCCCCCAATGAAAGCAGCTATTTTTTTATTTCCTCCCTCCCTTTTTGGAGACGCCATGTCTCAGCTGCCACTCTTCTATCTTATTCATAAATGCTTTAAGCAGAGTCTTTGTGCAGAGGAAATTGGCTAGAGCCAAAATATCATGGGCTAACCAGGAGGCAAAGAGCATTAAGGATACCCTTTCCCTAACTTTCTATGTAGGATATTTAAATTACCTTTGTGTGATTTTCTGAGTAATAAGCAATTTAAACCTCAAGTCCACATAAGAAAAATACTAGGTTTTAAAAAAGTATACTAAATTAGTTGTTACATAAAGGAGCTTACAGAAATAAACAAAAATAAAAATAAAACCCAACAACAAAAAACCATAGATGAGTGCCACAGGACAACAAGATTCTCTGGGAACCAGGGCAGGAAGAAGAGGCTTGATTGGGAAAGTGGATAGGGCAAGATTTTCACAAAATGATGTTTTGCAAATACAAGTAATATCCCAGGTACAGCTATTTGTGAGAGATCCCAAGTTAATCAGGAAAGTATAAGTAGTCCAGTTTTCCTTACTGACCAAAATTTAGAACCTCCAAAATATGAATTCAGGAAGGAGAGTCCAAAGTAGAAATGACGGGTTGCCCAGGCAGCTCCAATGTGTCCTGCTTCTCTTCCCCACTTGGGGTTGCTTCTTCTGGATTAGCGATGCTTTCTTCATGTTGCCATCTCTGTTCTAAAGCTCTGGCTCATACAGACACAAATCACTTCCTTTGATTCTTTCCCTTTAACCCTGTTAGGACTGTTTAGAACTTTGAGTACAAAGGGAGAACAAAAAAGGGAATTTATTACAAAATATACACCCCTAAAAAATAATCCACTATTTTTGGACTAAAAAATAATCACCCTTTCAAAAACCGTGTTTTTTTTTTTATTTTTTTTTTAAGATTTTATTTATTTGACAGAGAGACACAGTGAGAGCAGGATCACAAGCAGGGGGAGAGGGAGAGGGAGAAACAGGCTTCCCGCGGAGCAGGGAGCCCGATGCGGGGCTCGATCCCAGGACCCTGGGATCATGACCTGAGCCGAAGGCAGACGCTTAACGACTGAGCCACCCAGGCGCCCCTACCCTTTCAAAATTTAATTGTTGATCCTACCTTGGTTTGTTCCTAGTCCCTCTTCTACTTCCTGATCCTGAGGTCTCTATGCCTTAGCTTTATGGGACCAGAGTAGCTTCCTGGTTACTTTGCTTGATTTCTTTTTGCTGAGCACCACGCTCTCCTCCAGGAGAAAGGTGCTATCTAAGGATCCACCACCCAGGAGTTTACTCTCTAGAGAACTTGACCTGAGGTAAAAGCCAAATTAGCCTTTTTGTGCTGCTGCTCACATGGGGCTCTTTTACTCATTTCTCTGTAGTTAGGCATCTAGGCCTCTTCCTGAGGTTGTTGACACAGTAAGAGACCTCATCCTCCAAGTGGAAATGAAAGTTCTCCAGAAAGAGTGGGGCTGCCCACTTGGAGGCCCAGCAGTATGTAGGACAACTTGTATACTGCTCTCTCATGGGAGCATTTATTTAACAAGAACTGTGTTTACTGGTTTTTCTTTTAGAAGGGAAAACTTTTATTTTGACTACCTTAAAATTTAAAAACAGTTAAACAGCAAAGCATATTTTTTTTTATAGCAAAGCACATTCTAAATGAAGTAACAATGGTTAAAAGGAAATTTAAAAATTAAGAAACAAATAATTGCGGGGTGCCTGGGTGGCTCAGTCGTTAAGCGTCTGCCTTCGGCTCGGGTCATGATCCCAGGGTCCTGGGATCGAGCCCCGCATCGGGCTCCCTGCTCCGTGGGAAGCCTGCTTCTCCCTCTCCCACTCTCCCTGCTTGTGGTTCCCTCTCCCGCTGTCTCTCTCTCTGTCAAATAAATGAATAAAATCTTTAAAAGAAAAAAAAAAAGAAAGAAACAAATAATTGCAAGAAGTTAATTCCCCTAAATTCATCTATGAATTTAGGGCTAAACGAATATAAACATTACTAAGTTTAGCTGGGGGTGTCGTTTACTTTTTGTTTGTGTTGTATTGTTTTTGTGTGTTTGTTTTTTAGAGGGGGGAGGGGCAGAGGGAGAGAGAGAGAGAATCTCCAGCAGATTCCGTGCTGGGCATGGAGCCCATCTTGGGGTTTGATCTCACGACCCTGAGATCATGACCTGAGCTGAAATCAAGAGTCAGATGCTTAACTGACTAAGCCACCCGGGCACCCCTGTGTTGCGTTGTTTTTTAAAATTAATCAAAATTTATTGAGATAAATGTTAAGTTACTTTTGTAGATTTTTAAATAACAGCTCATTGCATTTCCTGTATTGTTTCAAGTATCTCTACGTGGTCGTGTCAAACTTCAGTTTAATGGTTTAAGTAATAGTGGATATTTTATTTCCATCAAAGTGCAGTAGTCGTACGGTCCAATTCTGGAGAGTCCAATGAATTGGAAATAACATGTTCCTAAGAATGATATTAAGTAGTATCTTAGGAATTATAATGAGAGCAAATGTAGCATCCATTAAATAACAGCCATTTCCTAAAAAGAGATAAATCAGAATTACTTTTAAAGAGAGAAATAGGCAGATGTCCCATGGATGGCTGTGGATGTTCAGGGGGCAGCTGCTGTAGAAGCTAAATCAAACCTGCATGTGACCCTGAGTCCCTTTGGCCTCATGGTTTAACCCTCCTCCTTTCTGGGGAACCTGATGAAGGAGAGGGATGCCCTGGCCCTTTCAGGCCTCTGCTTGTTGAATAGCCACTGGGGGGAAGTTGAAATTTAAACTCTCTTTTAGCCAATTTTTGTCTGCTATGACCAGTTTCTTTTCTTAGCTCATTGAGGTTTCCTCTCAGTCGACAGGGATGCCAACCAACTTTGTTGAGCTTTTTTCTCATGGGACATAATCCATCTTTGGCAGAGGAAGTGTTTCTTTCCAGTTCTCTCTCTAGGTCTTTGGCCCTCTCTCCATAGGAGCTGCACTTCTGGTGTATACCGCTGGTGTTTTCATATACTTTGGGAAGTTTCTTCATTTCTAAGCAGTACATTACCTCATGGATTAGCTTTCTGCACGTTTCATTATATGTTCTTGCTGTAGTTGGGTCAGTGTTCGAAGTTTCAGCTAAAGCTCTTGAATTTCACTTCCAAGCTGTGAATCTTCAAATTGCAAAGATGCTTGCTCAGTTTGGAAATTTCTCGTTGGATGTGTAAGCTCTTTTTTCATTTGATTTTCTTCACATAATTTTTTTAAATGTTCCTAGCTTTTTCCCTTCAGGCCTTTTTAAGGGGACATTTAAGTCATGGAGGCGTTTCTTCAGTCGACTTTGGACTCAAAATCTAGGTGGTCCATTTTCTGATCCACTCTTTTTGTCTAATCCCAAATTGCCGTCATTCATGCATCTCTAAAGAGAGCAGGCAGGTGTATCATCTCCAGCACAGTTTCATTCAGAGATTTTTAGCTGGCTCTCTGTATCATTAAAACCTATTTCATTTGTGTCTGAGTTTTCAAGCGTTTTTTCCCTTCTGTTCCCACGCTCTTTGCTTCCACCCTGCGGCTTCCTGGGAAAGCAGCTCTAGGCTTTCCTGAAGATAAGTATTTTCAACCATACCATCCATTCTTTTCCTCTGAAGTTGTTTTACATTCTTCCAAGATGCTTTTAGTGTTTTTGGCACTAGTCAGTAGGAATTGGAGAGATTTTGATGTATCTTTGGGTGACCATGTGTTGTCCTTGAAGGCAAGCTGTCATCCCTGCATGAAATGAAAGCTTAGGGGGCTCACTTTTCTGTTCTTTTTCAAGAAAGCCTATTATTTTGTCTTTAAGTGAAGAGGTGGCCATTTTTATTTATTTATTTTTTTTTAATTTTTTTTTGCCGTACTCTATGTTTGTAACATCAGAGGACTGGCCTCCACTGGAGGCATCAGCTTGTGTAATCAGCTGAATCTTCTCACTGACTTTATGAGATTCTTCAACCCCGGGCAGAAAATCTTTTAACTAGCTCTTTTTCCCTCCTTAAAATGTGTTGGTTCTTTACTATAAAAACAATCATAGCAGCACATACCAGAACCTCCCAGGGAAACCCCAAGAGACTTGGACCTTGTCTCAAGCTTTCAGACAGCACCACCAAGAATACTGCACAGCCATTCCAGGACTGGCTGGAGGCCCTCTGGTTGGAATCAGGGACTCACTTCACCCAGGAGTCCCTCTGCCTGTGTCCTGTTCCTGAATGTGAAAAAGGCCTCTGGGTGTCTGTGGGTAGGATTTACCTTCAGACATTTCTGTGTGTGGCTGGAACATAGCAGCTGGTACCTGTACACACAGTTTTAAGGTTATTGGTATATAGAGGTGAGAGGAGTAATAAGAATTGATTCTAGAAAGGCCCAGATCAGGCAAAAATTTAAGCTACACTTAGGAGTTTAAAGTTCACTTGGCCATGGGGGTCCAGTTACATGTCTTTGAATGGGGTGATAACATCATCAGAACATACCTTGCCAGAATGTCCTTTTCAGAGTAAAAAAAAAAAAAAGGCCGTAGGAGGACCTGCCCTTTCCCTTCTGAAGTATTCTGAAGAGTTGAGTAATAATGGTACAGATTGGTTGATTTGGTAGTTTTTTATTACCAGAAACATCACCTAAGTATGCACTAGTTCTCCACTGCTGGGACAGACAGAAAGGAAGAGTTACAGCCTAAACTACATTGAATCCCTACCTACTACTAACCAGGAAAGTAAGAGTGGTGCGGACCTAAAATAACTAAAAGTTAACTGCCCTTCTTTGAGTCTTTTCAGAGTAGCTCAATGAATTTTAGAGATACTGTTACTACCTTTGAGAAGAGGTAGGTTTCAGAGATAATCTTATCTAGGTAAGGAAATTGACTCTTGGAGAAGTGAATTGACTTGCCTGAAGTCAAACAGCTGATTAGTGGCACAGTTTAGATAACCCCTATCTTTAACTGTGTGGCTAGCCAGGGCTAAGTAAATAACATGAGATACGTACAAGCATGTTTTGGACTAGTTCAGAGCAAGTACTAGTTTTGCTAGGATATCAAGGAAATGAATAGCCACCGTATAAAGTTGCCGAGGAAAGCTGCTGCACCCAGCTGTAGACATGTGCCTTGTTTTGGCCCCTGGCCCTTTGGCTATGTTATTATTTTTGGACTGATTCCTTTAGGCTCTTTTTCAGTTGTATTTAATTTTTTGGTCCTCCCTTGCCCAGGGCTGAGCAAAGTCAAGGCAAATCCAGGTCTGTAAGCACTGCCAACACCTACGGAAAGATGAAGAATGTCTGCTTCCCTGTTGATTTCTTAGCTTTAATGTCTTAGAGAAAAGACATTTTAACTGCTGAAATAAGTTTAGATGTAGATTGACTAATCATTTCATCAACGAGTGCTTAGTGTTGTACATAACTAACCCTTTTTGGGTTTCCTGGTAGGAGGATAATGTCGCTTTGCTTCATCTCCACTGATGTCATAGCAATCCGATTGCTGTCTCTGTTCTATCACTGACCTCCTGGATTGAGTTGGTTCATCTGTCGCGTATTTGGTTGGGTGCATGAGTAGATGTTATCTTTTTTTTTTTTTTTTTTTTTTAGGATTTTATTTACCTATTTGAGAGAGAGAGAGAGAGCGGGGAGGAGAAGAGGGGGAGGGAGATGGACAAGCAGACTGCACCAAGCATGCAGCCCAATGTGGGGCTTGATCTCAGGACCCCGAGATCATGACCTGAGCTGAAACCAAAAGTCAAATGCTTAACTGACTGAGCTACCCAAGCACCCCTGAGTAGCTGCTATCTTAAGTTCCATCTTTATCTTGCATACCTTGTTATTTTATATAAATACAGGAGGAGTCTAGAAGCAGCACCAGGAGATAAAAATGCAGAATAATGGGACTCAGTATTAGGAAGGCATCTCTAATAGTGATTGCCATCTAACAGTAAATGTGACTACCTTTTGAAGTGGGTACATAACTGACTTAGCACTGGAGCTGTTCAAGGAGGACCCAGGTGGTCTCCTGTAGAAGGATCTCCTGCATTCAGTGAGGGATTAGACTCAGTGACTTCTAAGGTTCTTTCTACCTCTGATTTCTCAATTTAAAATTCCTTGGTGTAGTATTTACTTTTATTCTCTAATCAATCTCAGAAAAGTTTCAATTTGCTTTGTCTCAAACATTTAAAAAGCTTAACTTCTGCTTTTTTCAAGTACATGAATGTGGACAGTGTCTCTTTTTGTAAAAGGAAACAGCATTCTTGTAAGACAGACCAGATGGAAAGGAACTTCTCTTGCAGAACATCCTGAGAGCAGAGGTTGATTGAGTAAGCCCTTATTTTGATCTGATGGTTCCTTAAAATGTTTGTACATACACAATTAAAAGTTACTGTTTATTGTTATTTTAGAAAAGGGAACTAAGTGAATTTTCTTTTGTAGAGATGAAAATAGGCTGGTGAATGTACCTCTCAGCAGCCTTACTTAATTTTTCCAAGATGGCCCTGGTGTTTGTGTGTATTCTTTGTAGTGAATCAGGGGGTGAAGGGACATGATGATTGGAACTGAGGTAACTATCATTGAGAATTGTTCTTCACATAATCACTGCTTCTTCATCACTTTGACTCCCAAATTTTGTGTTGGAGTTAATGATGGGCCAAGTCAAATAACCTCTGTTTTCAAACCAGAGTTTGTTGATTTAGCTTCTTCCTCAAGTGTCTATCACATTCAGACCAGTTTTCAGTGCCAGTCACAGGCTCCAGACACTGAATTTGATTCAGTTCTTTAGGTTCATCAAAACCTAACATCTTCATAAATTGATTATCTCATGCTGCATTTTCAGAGCCATTGAATGTCAAGCAGGAAGGGACCCCCCCCCCCCCACCAATTACCTACAAATCAGCTAGTAGAACTGTGGCGTAGAAGTGACCTTGGGGCTCGTGGTTTGCCCATCCACTGTGCAGGGATCGTGTCTCTGCAGTCCCTGAGAGATGCTCATCCAGCCTCTGCTTCAACACCTGTACTCACTGGATTCTACCATCTCTGGATAGGCTGCATTTGTTTTCGCACAGCCTTGATTGTTACAAATTTCTTCCCCAGACTGTGCTAAAATTAACTTCTACTCACTGGTGCTACTTCTGCCTTTGGAGCCTCACCAAAGTAACCTAATCCCTTTTCTGTGTGGTAGCTTCACCATTAAGGTGTTTGAAAACATCTCCCTTCATTTTGCAAAACAGGAAAAAAATTATATATACTTTTATCTTATTGAGGACTTCATTTAACAAATACTAATTTTGGATGTACTATTTGCAAGTATTGGGCTAAACATTTGGGATAAATGATGAAGGAGTATGGTCCTTGCCTTCTAGAGCTCACAGTCTATTTAGGGCAAAAGAGACTTGTAAGCAACTAGCTATAATAGGATATTAAATATTAGAAGAGCAAAGCATACAGTGACTATTAGCCATAAAAAAGGCCAAGATTTATTCCATTAGAGGGCCTCACAGAGGAGGGGACATTGGACTGGATTTTGAAGTTTGTGAAGCAGGATATAGGGAGAAAGCCATTCCAGGTAGGAAGAAAGGTGTCGGTAAACAGGTATGAGTACATGTCAAATTTCAGAATGATGATTTGCTCAGCATGAGTAAAGCACAAGTTCCTAGAGGGTTTTATATGTCGTGTTAAGGTGTTTCAGCCTCTCCTGCAGCCAATAAGAAGTCATGGATGGCTGTGTTGTTTTTCAAATATCTGTACTCTTTTTTCTCATTACAAAAGTAATAGAAATTCATTGCAAACAATTCAGTGAGTACATAAAAATATAGAGAAGAAAATAGATATTTCACAACCCTACTACCCAGAAATAATAGCTTTTAATATTTTACATATGTTCTTCTAGACATTTTTTCTGTGCATATGTATATATTTAATCACACTCTTTAAAATGGAATTGTTCTGCATATACTGTTTTAAAACTAGATTTTAAGGGGCGCCTGGGTGGCTCAGTCGTTAAGCATCTGCCTTCGGCTTGGGTCATGATCCCAGGGTCCTGGGATCAAGCCCCGCATGGAGCCCCACATCAGGCTCCCTGCTCAGGGGGAAGCCTGCTTCTCCCTCTCCCACTCCCCCTGCTTGTATTCCCTCTCTCACTGTCTCTCTCTCTCAAATAAATAAATAAAATCTTTAAAAAAAAAAACAAAACAGGGGCGCCTGGGTGGCTCAGTCGTTAAGCGTCTACCTTAGGCTCAGGTCATGATCCCAGGGTCCTGGGATCGAGCCCTGCATTGGGCTCCCTGTTCAGCGGAAAGCCTGCTTCTCCCTCTCCCACTCCCTCTGCTTGTGTTCCCTCTCTCCTGTGTCTCTCTCTGTCAAATAAATAAATAAAATCTTAAAAAAAAAACCTGGATTTTAAGATTAGTATAACATGGGGGCAACCTGGCTGGCTCAAGTCAATGGAGCGTGCAGCTCTTGATCTGGGGGTTGTGGGTTTGAGCCTCATGTTGGGTGTTAGAGATTACTTAAAAATAAAATCTTTTAAAAAAATAGTATAACATGGAAATACTTATATATTAGAAAGTTACATTTATGTAATCTGTCGTTTCTAATTTTTATTAAATTATTCTTAATATATTAATGAATGTTCTTAATATAGTTGTGTTCTTGACCTGTTGTTTCCCTAATGAAGTCTTACCTGTTCTTTCCCTGATGAATTGAATGGGTTGGGAGGGGGGAGTCAAAGGATTTACTTACTTTTAAATATTTACCTCTCTGAGGAACTGTGGTATGTATGCCCAGATCTGCTGTCTGCTCTTGTGGCACTCATGGTTTAGTGGAAAAAATGTGTTAAACCATCACACAAATAAAAATATGATAAAGTGTGGTACGACTTAGGAAAAAGCAAATGGTAAATGAAAGTTTGTAACCTTTAAAAAGTCCTATCTTTTACTGATTTCCACCAAATTATGTGCAGATCAAATGGTATGATATTTGAGATTTGCTTCAAAATGTTCCAAGGTTGGGAGAAAGGGTAAGTGTGGGAGTATAGCTGAAAAACCATTGACCAGAGATTGATAATTGCAGAAGGTGATGGTTAATTATACTCTGCTTTTGTGCATTTGAAATTTTCTATAGTAAAATGCAAAAACCAGAAGAAAAGACGGAAGAGAGAATATCATCTGGTTTAGATTGGGGGGCCAAGGAAAGGTTCCTTTGAGGAAGAAACTTTACAGCTGAGACCTTTGATATATATAGGAGTTGACCAGGCTACAAGTGGCGGATGGTGGTTGGGGAAAGAGCTTTTCAGGCAGTGGGGTCCGTGTGTACAAAGGCCAAAAGCCCTAAGTAAGGAACATGTTGGTGCTTTGAGGAAATGAAAGAAGACTGGTATTGGAATTGGGAGGCTGGGGAAGTGGGCATGGGCCAGATCACATAGACTTTGGAGACCATGTTAAGCATTTTGTTCTTTAATCCAACAGTGATAGTAGGAAGCCTTTCACAGAAAGGTTTTACACAGCTGAATGACAAGGTTGCTTGTGCTTCTCTAAGAGTTCAAGCTGGCTATTTTGTGGAGAATGGTTTTGGTTTGGGGCTAGAGGGGAAGAGAACATCAAAGTAAAAATGGAGAGACATCAGAAGGATATTGCACTAGTCCAGGAGATCTGGAGACTTTGAATTAGAGAAATAGGGTTGCCGATGGAGAGAAGGGAAACTGAACTGAGAGAGATTTCAGCCTTGGTGATGGTGTAGATATGGAGGGTTGAGAGAGAAAGGTATACATTTCTGACTGATGCAGTTGGATGGGTGGAGGTGTAATTGACTAAGATCCTAAGAAGGATGGAGGAAGAGCAGGTTTTGTGGCAAGAGATTGAGAGCTTAGTTTGGAATATGCCATTCAGAAAATTCGCACCAGTTTACATTTTCTCATCTCTATATGAGACCTGTGTAAGGTTTATATTCAGGGTTCTGATGTGTACAGATTTGAGTTTTAGAAAGATTATTCTGGTAGGAGGCTAGAGACCAGTTAGTCAGTCTGTGAGCTCTTTGAATCAGGGGATCTCATTTGTACTGTCTCTGCCTTTGTATCCCTAGTACGTAAGCAGGCAGAGTGTTTGACACATAGTAGGTACTCAGTAAATAATGTTCAAAGAATGAATGTTTATAGGTGAGATAGGTTTAAGTAGAGATTGATAGATTTGGGGAGTTTCCAGGGTAGATTCAACAGGGCTTGGATGTGAGATGGAAGGGATTTTTTTCTTCCTTGACCCTTCCTGTTGAAGATCTTTTCAACTGCTCCAGAATGCTGGCAAGTCTCAGTATGTGTAGCCATCGATGTATCAGTGTGTTTTTCCTTTGCTCAATATTTATTTGTTTGGAACTCCATAGGTTAGAGATCAACAAGCTGTAATTATTATAATAGTAGCTTCAAGCTGTCTGTAACTCTACTTTTTTTCTTTCTACTGACCTCTCAAGTCCAGAACCCTCTAAGACTAGCAGTCTGCTGGTGGGGGAAGTTACAGCAGCAAAGGAAATTTACAGCGGGGCAGCAACAGTTGGTATGTAGAAGCTGTCCAGTAGTTGAATGTAAATAAGATTTACTTACATGCTTTCCGTTTTACAAATGGAAACATAAGCCCTAGAGAGACTTGTCAGAACATATGCAACTACTCAGTGTAAGCCCAGATTTCCCTGATCCTGGGCTGGTACTTACCACAGTCAAATTCTTGACAGATCAACCAAATCCATATACTTTTAAAATTTTCACTGATTGCTTACTGCAGAGTGGTTGTATGTTAGTTTTTTTTACCATTACTTAATGCTTCTGGAACCTGCTCTTCAGCACCTGTGGAATATGCTCACTTAGTCATGACCTTGTTCTTGTGTTATGCTAATTACTACCAGTTTATATCGCTTCTCTATCCTGTTTGCTTTCAAAATAGTTGAGAATATTGCCTCTCAGAGTCTCCATTTTCAGCTTCGAAGGGGTATCTTTTGTATTTCCTCCTTCGTTGCCATGACCAGTGTGTATTGAACAATTGTTTTTATCTTTGCAAGTTTACCAGATTTAAGTAGGCTGGCCTGTTGCAGCAATCCCAGGTACCGTGGAATCCAGGTATGTCAGGTTGACAGTTTGGGGCCTTTGTATGTGTCGTGAATACATGTGTGGGCACAAAGGCAGGGTGGGGGAGTACAGCAGGGAAGGGGAATAGGTGGGGGTTAAATAGTATATTTTCAAGGAATATTTTCAGGGAGATAAAGGAATTTGCTTATAAAATTTCATGTTTTTTAGAAGATTTGAAATTGGATCCAGGGCAAATTTTTTCTTTCAGATGTTCAGTCAGTCAATTTTGGTTCTAACATTTTAAGACTGGAACTCCTATTCCTGTCTAAAAAGAAGCATTCTGTGGTGTTGCATAGAGTGTTGGTATATGCATATTAATGAGTTAACTAGCCTTTACAGGGAAGATGATGAATGGGAAGTGGGTTCTGGAAATCTCATGCTATACCATGTTATTACATGTAGCTCTCTTCTATTATTATCCCTCTGTATTCTGTGAGGTACACATTTTATAGATGATGAAACTGAGGCTTATTAGCAAGTTTAAGTATCTCTCTGAAGGTCACACAGCTAATTATTAATGGAGCTAACATTCAAACCTAAGCTTTTTCTGGATGCAAAAATTGTACTTTTAATAACACCGTTTTCCACATTTTCAGCCATATAGAGTAACTTTTGTCTTTTGTGTTTTCCTCTTATCCAGTTTCATAATCTTTTATGGAGCGAGCATGTAGTTATTGACTAATCAATCTAGTGGCTTAAAACTAAAGGAGGCTGAGTGTCTGAGCTAGAACTATCACTATTTCACTGGGAAAAGGTTGTGGACAGATGTGGGAGGGGAGTAGAGGAGGCTCTCCGAATTTTCATGAAAATATTATTGCCTGCATTTTTGTACTGAGGCCTTGTTAGTGGCTCCAGAGTATCAGGTCTTGGTCTTGTATTCCTCAGAGGCAAAGGGACTTTACATACTCTGTAATGGGAGCTGGAGAAATTCCACAGCTGTGACAGTGGCTTAGATGATTGGGAATCACCTTCTGTGGACTTAGGGCCTGGAAGCAAATAGCGTAACATTCCATAGCTAACTTTTAGTTAGTGTTGTGGCTTCTGATTGTGTTAGCAAACAAATATATTTTAACTATCTCGTTATGTGTTCTAGAATCTAGAGCAAAGAGAAAATGGTAAAGAAACATGAAATATTAGCTTTTGGTCCCATTTTTAATCCCATATAACTTAAATCTTACCTGTATTCCTTTATGAAAACTGTAGCCCGATGTAGACACACAACACCCTAAGAAACCTCATTCATATCTGTGGAGGCCTTTTATTTTGTTTTTATATAGTTTCCCACCAGTGAAAGATGTGTGTTCATCATTTGCTAGTATCAAGTGTATGGCAGACCTGCTATGCAAATCCATTTAGGGATTTCAAGGGACTGAAGGTCTTTTTAGAAGATAAATCTGAGCCTATCAAGATAGTAGCAATCAGGAGTGAAATAAGTCAATCAGAGAAAGACATGTATCATATGACCTCACTAATATGAGGAATTCTTAATCTCAGGAAACAAACTGAGGGTTGCTGGAGTGGGGGCCGGTGGGAGGGATGGGGTGCCTGGGTGATGGACACCAGGGAGGGTATGTGCTATGGTGAGCGCTGTGAATTGTGTAAGACTGTTGAATCACAGACCTGTACCTCTGAAACAAAGAATACATTATATGTTAAAAAAAAAAAAAAAAGATAGCAGGAGGGAAAGAATGAAGGGGGGGGAATCGGAAGGGAAGACGAACCATGAGAGACTATGGACTCTGAAAAACAAACTGAGGGTTCTAGAGGGGAGGGGAGTGGGGGGATGGCTTGGCCTGGTGGTGGGTATTAAGGAGGGCATGTTCTGCATGGAGCACTGGGTGTTATGCACAAACAATGAATCATGGAACACTATATCAAAAACTAATGATGTAATGTATGGTGATTAACATAACATAATAAAAAAAAAAGATAGTAGCAATCAGAAGATACTGGGATAAAATTTCAGGCAGAGTACACCACCTGGTGGTTATAGGGAGGATTTGAGCTTTCTGTATTTACAGTATTTGCCATAATATCTGAATGATACTAAGAAAATTACGTTCTTATTAATAATAATCGTGAATTCAGATTTCTAAGAATAATTTTCTGCCACATGATTCTAACACTGTTTCATTAAAATGGCTGTCAAAACCTGCAGACCAACCAAGTAATTGTGTCTGGCAGAATTGAAGTCTGGTACCCTTGGCTCTTCCAACAGATCCTGTTTATCTCTGTAAAAAATCATTTGGTGTCTTTTCACTATATTGCAACCTCTGACTTTGATATCATGCTTATTTTATGTGGTAAATTTCTGCCTAGTGGAATGATGGAGAAGGAAATATTAGTGGTTTTTCAGTAATTTTTTGGCAGGTATCATATAAAAGCAAGTTGTTTTTTTCCTGTATAAAAACTATGAGAGGAGTTTGATGATTTTCCGGAGTGATTATTAGAATAAACAAAGTTGGCAAGGGATGGGAGATTATGTAACAGTTTTGTATTAAAATGTGTACCTGAGATTTCTTTTTTATTGCAATAAGCATCTTTGTTATTTGACAGTCTTGAATTGAGATAATTATGTAGTTGGGTAAACTAGGGACAGCAGCTCAAGGGGAGAGGATCCTATTAAGTTAATCAGGATGCATATTTTATAGGCCTGGTGGGGAGGGGAAGATAAACAAAGTTTTAAATTTCAGGCTGAGACTTGGGCTGGCATGGCATGTCTGTATCTTTTTTCCTAGTAGGAAAACTGAATCCAGGCTCCACAATCATTGAAAAGGTTCTTGAGAGAAGGCTATTCATGCAAGATACTAAATAGAATGTGACATGACTTTGCACTATTCTCCTGGGATTTTTTTTTATATAAGTACAGTATTATAACATCTGCATTTTAGCAGTCACATTATCGGACACTGTAAAAAGCTGCTCCATACACACATGCCCACATACTGCATAACTCCACTTACATGAAATATTGAGAATTGGCAAATCTATAGAGACAGAGAGATTTGTGGTTGCCAGGGGCCTGGTGGGGAGGAATTGAGAGGAAATGGGGAGTGCCTTTTAATGGGTTTGCAATTTCTTTTTGGGGGGATGAAAATGTTTTGGAATTAAATAGTGGTAATGGTTGCACAACTGTGTGAATATACTAAAAAAACCATAGTACTGTACCCTTAAATTTAAGCTAAACTTAAATTAAAAAAAAAAAAAGCGCTGATCCATGGAGGAGTGAACAAAACCAATAAAAAAGGTGAATGTGGTAACATTTCTCTCATTTATGTTCTAGCAGAAATGTTGTCTGATAATCTAAGTATTCCAGCTTGGGCCTTGAATGTTGTTTTAATTTGTATTTTATTGCCCTGTTCCTCACCTTCACAGGGCCACGATGGGCCTCCTGGAACATTGGTGTATTCATCTGCATTCGATGTGCTGGAATCCACAGGAATCTGGGGGTGCACATATCCAGGGTAAAATCAGTTAACCTCGACCAGTGGACTCAAGAACAGATTCAGGTACTTACATAGCCCAACAGTGAGTCAGCTGCTCCCGTATTTCCATGTAAGAGTAGTTCCATATGAATTTCAGTCATACTGGGCACAAAGGTGAAGATAAAGAAAAATTTAGTTGTGAAACACTTATGTCAGATTCTTATACCTTAATAGAGAAATTTTTACTCTTTCTATTTAAGATATAAGTTATTCTACCCATATGTTACCTCCTTCAAAACCCAAAGTCTATGGTCTAGGACCCCATGGATATACCCCCAAGGTTTATAGGGGGATCTTTGGATTATTTTCTAAGGCCCCTGGCATGTGCAGATCTAACATTTGTAGTTTTATATAGTCACGCACGCACACACACACACAAATCCTCCAACTTAAAAAAATAATATTTTATCGCTAAAATATGTGTATGAATCTTGCTTGCTGTTAGGTTGGTGGGCTGGGAGTAAGACACTTAAGTTAGCGAGTCTAGCTGGCTTAAGATCTGCACCTCTATGTGGCTTCATTCTTCTCTATTCTCTTCCCACATCAAAACTTTTAAAAGTAATTAAAACTTTTTTTCTTTTTTTGGGGGGGTTTGGGGGTGGGAAGAAAGGATCCAAGGAAAACAGTTGCTAAAGTTGGTGATGGAAATAAGAGGTTTTCTTAACCAGAAAAGGGCTTTAGAAATTACTTTAGACTGCTTTTATAGATTCACTAAAAGTCTAAAAGATTAGTTGTATTTTTCAGTTACACTTTACTGTATCTTATGAAGGAAATTACATGCCATGGAGGTATTTGGAAATTTGAAGATTTAAAAAATTCTGGGATTTGTCCCTCACAAGCGTTAAGGAATCTGTTTCAAAGGCCTAATGGGAAACACACTTCTTCGTAATAAAGCTGAATAGATTAATTAATAGTATAAACTCAGAATTGTAGTTATTGCTCAATTATTGCCTACCTGATTAGGTACTGATTATTGCCTATCAAGTAGACATTTTAATTGGTAGTTATGTGTCTTGGGCTTTCAAATGGAGTCTTGAGTTATTACTGAATTAAATATATCTTGTCAGACAAATTTTTCAATAAAAAGTACTCGGGGGTGGGGGGTGGGAAGGACAACCGTGGAGGCAAATGATTGGCAATAGAGTAGAGAGAATTGTGGACTGGAAATCAGAGTATGCACATAGATCTTGGTTCTGCCACTGTCAGGTTGGTTCTTCAATTGTAAAATGCTGCAGTTGGGCGAGAAATTTTTCAAGTCTTTCCTCATCTGACATTCCATGTTTCCACATCTCTTTGATTGCAGTGCATGCAAGAGATGGGGAATGGAAAGGCAAACCGGCTTTATGAAGCCTACCTTCCTGAGACTTTTCGGCGACCTCAAATAGACCCGTATCTTTTCTGGAGCAACTTAGAAGGCTAACTGGTATTTTTGTGTTTTGGGAGAGTCACAAGACTCAAGCCCCTTGATCTGACCGGGCCATCTCTATGTGGTTTAGTCAGTCTTGCTTTTCTCTCTCCTGCCACCAACACATACAGAAAGCATATTTATACTTTCTAATATCGGAATGGTGCTGTCACATGGGGAAGACTCATTCAGGAATTAAGACTGCAGTGGTTCACTGTGAATTCTCCCATAAAGTGACATGTCTGATAGTTTTTCGATCTTTGAAAATATTGTGTGCTAAAAAGAATAGATTGCTGTATTGAATCAGCAAAACTACCATTCATTTTTAATACCTTTTCTATGTCCTATGTGAAAGAATGAACTGTTATTGACCAGTTAATCAATAACTTTCTTCCCCCATCCCCTCAACAGGGGATAGCACCCTACTCACAAAACCAAACCCCCTAAAGGCAGTGCTTCTTAAAATATGGTTTGTAGACTGTCTTGTTAGAGTTAGCTTTTTGTTGGGTACTGGTGGAACCTGTTAAAATGCAGTTTTGGGGCCCTGCAGAAGAGACACTGATCAGAATCTGGTAGTGGGGCTCAAGGGCTTATAGTTTTAAGGGGCACTCATGTGCCTTTGTTTAAGGTCTTTGACCCAAGGGCTTTAAAATAGATAATTGACTGCTTTACCTGTATTCTAGAAGAGCCACGGGTTCCTCTGATGTCAATATGAAGATTAATCCCATTTGCTGCTATCATTATCCTGAAGGAAAATCATAGGAAATGGTGATTCCCTGCAGTAACTGTGAAGGGAGCATTTTAAGGTTTTGGTCAGGGAAACTGCATGTGAAGAAACAGGAGCCATATGGAGAAACCAGGCAGGAGGGAGAGAGGAGAACAACATTCCAATGAATACAGATGGACCTTTTAGAGTCATACTGTGGGAAAGATTTGTTTGATTTATCCTTAATAAGCTTTTTGCAGAGCTGTCGAGGGATTTATTCGAGATAAATATGAGAAGAAGAAATACATG
The DNA here is from genome assembly GCF_004348235.1 of Phoca vitulina. Classification (NCBI taxonomy): domain Eukaryota; kingdom Metazoa; phylum Chordata; class Mammalia; order Carnivora; family Phocidae; genus Phoca; species Phoca vitulina. The sequence goes on along the minus strand of NW_022589705.1, from coordinate 70,204,591 downwards.
GACCGAAGTTTGGACATCAATGCCTTTAGGGTTGGTTATAAATCTTTCAAGCTTTGTTCAAAATGAGTAATTTGCTTATAAATCAGGCCAGGGAAGAATTTGAGAAGAGCTACTGAAATACTCCAGAATCATTTAAAAAAAGTAGAAAAAAGCCAGTTATTGAATCAAGGCCATGAGATATCATGGAGCAGACTTTTGTGTCAGGGACAGACAGGGCAAACCATCAGTGAGTTCTTTGCCTTGATCTGTATTTAGGTGCAAGTGATTCCCAGTTCCAAGTTATTTCTTCAAATGGACATGTTGGGCATACTGGATCAAGCTGTAATATGTGTGTGTATATATTTGTATAAATGTCTGTGTATATATGTATTTTTTTCTGTAAATGAAGTCAACAAAATTAATTAAATCACCAAAGTTTTCTTCAGTTTGACCAGTGTGTATTTCCAGTGTGTCAATGGACACAGTGGGACCCTGTTCCTGAGAAGGGCTTTAGAAAGAGACTACCAGGGGTGCCTGAGTGGCTCCATCATTAAGCGTCTGCCTTCGGCTCAGGTCATGATCCCAGGGTCCTGGGATCAAGCCCTGCATCGGGCTCCCTGCTCAGCGGGGAGTCTGCTTCTCCCTCTCCCACTTCCCCAGCTTGTGTTCCTTCTCTCACTGTGTCTCTCTCTGTCAAATAAATAAATAAAATCTTTAAAAAAAAAAATCTTAAAAAAAAAAAAGAAAGAAAGAGACTACCAGTTGCCAAGCTCACTTTCCATCCTAGGCTTGTGGTTAGGCTCTGAAATACAGTGTAACTAGGACAAGTATAACATACAGGAGGAAATACAAAAAGTTTCCGGAAGAAGAAAAGGCACCTGACTAATGACAACTAAAGAGGAACCAGTATGACAACCTAAAAAAGCCTTTGATAAATTCTATAGTAAACTTGCTTAGGAATAACTGACTATTTCTTTAGCTACAGAAGTATAGAGAGTATGGGATTCTCCAGCTCTAGCATGAGTCCTATCTATCTATCATCTATCTAGTTTTGTATTTTAACGGAGGATATACAGGGCTCTAAGTCCTTCCAGGTTATTTAAAGTCAAACTAATTGGAATCTGCTCCAGATTGATCTTTTGGGCTTGTGTGAAAAGGGGCATCAACTAGTAGGTGAGTTTCAATGTAGGCAAGTAAGTGCAAGGTACTACATTTAGTTAAGTAAAGATAATTCCTTCTCAACTTAGTGTGAAGGACTCTTACTTCATAGTCATCCAGAAAAGGGACTTGGAATTTGTCATAACTGTTCCACGAAAGAATCAACCCAGTGTACAGCCACAGCTTGGATGGCATCATCAAAAAGAGTTTGGAACCAAAGCACACACATTTCCTTTGATTTATAGAAAATTGTAGTCTGTCTGCTTAGCTCTGTTCATTGTACCAAAAGATATGAAATCAGATGAGGTCAGAAAAGAGTATCTGAGATACTCCAGAAGATGGGGGAGGAGGGAAGAGTTGCCATGTGAAGATACTATTCATTCAGAATTATGTTGCTGGTGTACTGTACCCATGTAAACAGCCTGTTTTACTCACTGAATGTTTTCACTTAGGAAAGAAATACCTCCTGTTTACCAAAAAGCTATCCCAAGAATTTTTATTTGATGTACTTAGTTTTTAAAAATATTCTTGTGAAGATTTATATGCCAAGAATTAATATTTGCTAAGTGAAGACAGTTAATATCAAATTGAAAAAAAGTGGCTCTGTTAGAGTATTATTTTTAAATGGACAGATAAAGCATTTTTCACTTCAAGAAATAAAGTGTTCTGTATTAAAGCATTACATCATGTATGAAACAGACATAGTCACATGTGTTCTTTGTGATTATAATATCATATTACAGATAATATGAAAATTAAAGTGGAAAATCCATGCCTACCTTTATCATCTTTACCAGTGATGATCACCTTGGTGTGTAACCTCTTTTTTGTAGTTACTTTTAGGAGGCACAATTATAATAGTTATATAGATTGTCTACTATTTTCGTTCAATTTAGCATATCATGTATTTTTATGTTACTTATATAATGTTCATAACTTTTAATTGTTGCACCCTTCAGTGAGTTACTAGATCACAGTATATTTTACCATTCTCCTTCTGTGGAGAAGACAATATAGAAGACAAGAAAGGTTGTTTAAATTTTTCTTCAGCATAAATAATTCTGGGATGAAGTTCTTGGTGCATAAGGTTATATTTCCATATTTTGGATTATTTTCTTAAGATACATTACAAGATATGGTATTATCGAGGTCAAAGGGATTCAGTATTTGTCTCTTCCTACTTTTGCCAGTATACTTCCCAGAAGTTGTACTGTTTTATGCTGTCTTCTCAGCATTGTAGAAGAGAGCTAGTTTTACTCCATCCCTATCATTAGGTATTATTTTTGAGATCTTTCTCCCCTCAAAAAAGTATTTTAAATCTCACTTTTTGATCATTGGCAAGGCTGAATATTTTTTTGAATGTACTTCCTTTTATAGGTCCGTGTTCTTAAGTTTACTCTGTGGTTCTGTTTTGCATTTAGATGTTCATTTGATGTTAAAAATGAGACCAATAACATTATAATCTATGAAAGTATTATGAAACTGCCTCTGGAAGTAACAAAAACTGAGACTTTCTAACCTTTTATTTTTGATGTGCTTTTTTATTTTATTCAGGCAACTCATTCAGGACACCCTAAAAGGGATACTTTAATCCTTTTACTCTTTTTTTTTTTGCCTTATTTCCTTAATTTTTTGTTTTCCTAATCTTTAAGCTTGAAATTACAGTTTATTTTCTGATTTTAAAAAAAGGAGATGAAGATTGAGAGGACTTATGATTGAATTTAAAATCACAGAGGATGTATGTCAAGATGAACACGAATTTATTTACTGGTGTACCAAGATGAGGGGGGACCCCTCAAAGGATGAGCAAGTTAAACTTGGGTCCCAAAGGGGCAGCCAACTGGTGAAACGTTTTTCACTTCTGTAGGTAGCCTGGACTCACATTTCAGGAGTCATAGGTGAGTTAGAACAAGGAGGTACTTAATGAGATGTGAAAGATGCCTGTTACAGTATTGAGGCTAATGTGGAAGAGACCAGCTCTCAATGCCCCGTACAAAGAAACCCCCAAGTTTGTCAGACTCCTGCATCAGATTCAGTAGGAACTTTTTCTGTCCTTTTTGCACATTTGGAATTAATAATTTGTCAAACTGTTAGTCACCATGGGGCCTGTGTTCTTTGTCTTATTTTGTTAAATCATTATATAGAAAGAAAAAGATGACAAGTGGAAAAGAGGAAGTGAACCAGCTCCAGAGAAAAAAATGGAACCTGTTGTTTTTGAGAAAGTTAAAATGGTAAGTGGGAAAGTTTTTGCACTAGGTGGATGGCCTCGGATGTGTTTATATGCGGAGGGGAGGGGAAGGAGGCTTTCTGGTGGGTGGGGTGGGGTTGGTAGCATATTGCACCATTTTACCTGGGGCCAAAGGGTTCCACATTTAGATTAGATTGCCGGCTGCCATTTCTGATGCTTTCCCATTGCCTTGCTGTTGCCTGATCTGCTCCGTGATGCTTCTTTCTGGGGCCAGTTGGGGGTTTGGGAACTGCATCTGTCCCATCTGAGCAAGAGGCACGGTCCATGCCAGAATGCCGTGACTGTGTGACGCCTCCTGAGGCAGATGCTACATGCATCCTCTCATTAGACGCTCTCTACCTCATTTTCCTGTTGCAGTTAAGAACAGTCCGAAGCCAGGCCATACTGATCCGTTTTAATCCCTCTTGTATTCTTGCTTTGTCATCTTGAAGTAGACACCTTTCTTTTTTCACAGGACATTGTGGCTGTAGTAGTGGATACTCTAATATAAGAGCTTGGCATCTTGGGAGAGAGGACTTTTTACTATTTGCTTAAGGAAGCGTCTTTGATTATCATTCTGAATCGTACTGTCTGCAGAACCCAGTCATTAATGATACGGGCAGAGTGAATTAGGTAATCTTTAAACTGATCTCCCTTTTGGTATTAAAGTTTTTCTAATCACTGGGAGATTTGTTGGCTCTCGGCTCTTACACCACCAGACACCTATCTTTATTCTTAGCTTTTCCTGGGATCAAAACCTGCTGTTTTTGTTGGCTCTCCTGATCTGTGGTTGTCTTGGTTTCAGAAAGCCAAACAAGCACAGATGATATCTTTTTCACTTTAGGTTTGGTTTATGCACTTGTGCTTCCTGACGTGATTCTTTCGCCTGACACTTCCTGAGTTTTCTTTCTTTGGAACTCTGAGGAATACCACAAGAACACCTGTGGCTTTACAGTGATGAAGGAAAAAAAGCGTTCAAAAACACCTGCTTATTTCTTTCTTTAACATATTTTCACCTTAGCCACAGAAAAAAGAAGATCCACAGCTACCTCGGAAAAGCTCCCCGAAATCCTCAGCCCCTGTCATGGATTTGTTGGGCCTTGGTAAGAGTCAGACTTTTCCCACTTCCATAATCTTACACATTATGATGAATTCTCTGTCACCCTGGGAAGATAGGTAGTGATGGGATTCTTCAGTTTGTGTCTTCATCGCTAAGATTGTTCTCTCATGTTTTTCCTGTTGTTTTACATCTGAGCAGTCATTCTAAGAAGTGTTTACACTTTTCAGAGCGACAGTATAGCGTAGTGGTTTGGAGTCAGAGTCCCATCTCTGCCACTTACTATCTTTGTGACCGTGGTTAGTTTACTTAACCTCTGAACATTGCTTTCCTAATCTGTGTCATAAGGATGATAACCATCTCTACTTCAAAAGTGTTGTTGGGAGGATTCAATGAGATCGTTCCTTTCAAGCTCTTTGCCCCTTGCCTGGCACAAACTAAGCATTCAGTAAATGTTAGCAAGTTTCACTAAACCAGCACCCAGGAGCCATGTCCCCATCCCTCTCATTTTTCGGGTGCATCCTGTTTCTGAGATGGCCTATTAACCTTGTGGTTATTTTTCTCCAAACCTTTGAAACCCTGAACTAGTGGTTCTGCCCCTTTCAGAAATAGAACCTATTCTTTATCTTTCGCAGATATCACGGCTGTACTTTGGTTTCAGTGCATTTCTGCTGATTTGGGTTATTGGCTATTTAGGTTTATAATTTCTATACCTTCCATTTATCTCTGAAAAAAAGAAATGAAAGCTACACAGCTTTCTGCCTCATATAGCCAGAAGGGAGCCAGCCAGCCCCTTTGCTAGGAGGCTGATATAGCCTTCAGGTCTGGGTTTCTGCTGCCCCATGCCAGACAGCTGGGCCACAGGCTTCTCCAGCATGCTCCTGGGAAGGTAAGGTGAAGCCTTTTTTGAGATGCCCCATCCAAGCTAAATGGTTTCTGAAGCCTAGATTTCCAGGTCCCTGATGGAGCATATAGGTTTTCTCTGTCTGCTTTGTGTCTAGAATAGAAGGAAGGCATGGGCTTAATGAGCAGTGCTACAGTTGAGCTTTGCTCTCTCTTTCCAGATGCTCCCGTGTCCTGCTCCATGGCAAACAGTAAGACCAGCAATACCCTAGAGAAGGATTTAGACCTTTTGGCTTCTGTTCCATCCCCCTCTTCTTCAGTTTCCAGAAAGGTGAGTCATGTGGGTGCCTTAGAATTAAAGAACATTCTGAAAAGAATAATTTTGATAATATGGAACCAGTTCATACTTCCTTGATGGAATTGGACTTTGGTTTTCTTAATTCTTGATTCTTCCCTTAACCCTGTCATCTCTGTTACAGCCTAGGATTACTATCATTCCATTTTGTCTCCTGCCCCCCCAAAAAGTGGGTCCTTTGAGTGGGCTTCTGTTGAAGGTGTGTCACACTGTAAAGGATGGTACTTAGGTCAGCTCCCCAGCATGAGGGTTACTGCCAGAGAATTTGGAGGTGTGAAAGACTTGAAACTGTTAATGGCTACCATTTGTGGAATACCTGCTTATAACCAGGCACAGCGCTAGGCGATTTTGTATATCCATTTGCATATTTCTTTTATAACTGAAAATATTTACCACAGCCCTGCAAAATGGGTATTTTATAGATGAGGAAACATTAATTCAGAAAAGTTATGACTAGCCTCTCGTTATGCAACTAGTAAATGGCTGTGCTGGGATCTAAACTCAGTTCTCTGTGACTGCGTCATTTGTAGATTTTTGTTTGTTTGTTTGTTTTTCACCAAATCACATTGTTCGACTGTAGAATAAAGAATGGTACCAGAGCTTAACTATCAGGTGTTTTCAATATTTGTGTGGTAGAAATGTCAGGAAGCTATTCACTTGCCCATGAATGTAGAAGCAGCAGAGAAATGAGGGCGGTCCTTACCGAGACCTCTGTGAGGACCGTTTCAATTCTCCCCTCTCCCCCTGCTCTCTTTGCCCTAAGGTTGTAGGTTCCATGCCAACTCCAGGGAGTGCTGGCTCTGTTCCTGAAAACCTGAACCTGTTTCCAGAGCCAGGGAGCAAATCAGAAGAAACAGGCAAGAAACAACTCTCTAAAGACTCCATCCTTTCACTGTATGGATCCCAGACACCTCAAATGCCTGCCCAAGGTAGGTTTCATGGGGGTGGTGGCATTATACTAGATAGAGACATGAGGACTTATGTGCAGGAATTATTTGTTGTAATAGAGGGTAGTTGCTTTGGGGGCCCAGGACATTATACCCTAAACAGGCCTGAACATGACATTCTTTGTGAAGCTACAAAGTGTCAGGAGGTAGATATTAATGTAATTCAGAGCCATACTTTTGTGGGGTCTGGTGTCACACCTCTATGAAGTCTGACTCAAGGTCTGGACCCAGACTCTGAAAGGAAAGTGGCTAGGTCAGCAGTCCACTGGTAAGCCACTGCAAGTCTTGTAGGGAATCTAAGTGTTCTGCTATGTAAAAGAGCATTCTGAGTTGAATAGAAATGCTACTGAGAAATTTTAGCCAGAAAGGAGTAGCCAGTGGGTTTGGACTGACTTGGTACACTTTCCTCTTAAATAGTTCTCTGTTTGTTTTCTTGGCAGCAATGTTCATGGCTCCGGCTCAGATGGCGTATCCCACAGCCTACCCCAGCTTCCCTGGGGTCACACCTCCTAACAGCATAATGGGGAGCATGATGCCCCCGCCAGTAGGCATGGTAGCTCAGCCAGGAGCTTCTGGCATGGTTGCCCCCATGGCCATGCCTGCAGGCTATATGGGTGGCATGCAGGCTTCAATGATGGGTGTGCCAAACGGAATGATGACCACCCAGCAGGCTGGCTACATGGCAGGCATGGCAGCTGTGCCGCAGACTATGTATGGGGTTCAGCCAGCTCAGCAGCTGCAGTGGAACCTTACTCAGGTAAGCTACCCCATTTTCCTCGGGACAAGAGTTTTGAGCCTTCCTCAAGGCTGTCTCACGTCATCACTCCCTTATCCTTTGAACCCTTATAACATAAAGGAGATAATGCAGAGACATTCTTAGGTTTGCCACCCTTCCCCACCCTTTTTTTTCCTAGAAGGTCTACCTAATGTCAGACTTTCTGAGGAGTTCTGGGTTACTGTAGAATGAGGGTAATTGCCTCAATCTAAATTTCTCCACACATTCCTCAAAAAAAAAATTTTAAAAACCCTATATAGGTAAATAAGGAATGCAAATAAAACCACTCATAACCCATGACTGCCACATCTAGTAGACAGAATACTGCAAACTTCAAATTACATGGCAGTAAACACCCAAATCCGGCAGAGCCAGCATAAGAGTGACTATCTGGAAAGAGCAGAGGGAGCAGGGCCTGGAGGTGACAGAACATAGATAAAATCACTCCCTGGAAAGAAGACCTACCCTGATTAGAGGCATGATGAGAAAAGGTCTGAGACTTAGCAATTAGAACTCTAGTTGTGTGGAGAATCGAAAATGAGGGGCTTGAAATATATGGGGCTAAAGGTGGTAGCTCTGGAAAAGCATTGTTTCTAGGGTAATGGGGGTGACTTGGAATCTTTTTTTTTTTTTAAGATTTTTTTTTATTTATTCATTTGAGACACAGAGATACAGAGAGAGAGAGTAGGGGGAGAAGCAGAGGAAGGGGGAGAAGCAGGCCCCCCACTAAGCGGGGAGCCCAATGCAGGGCTCAATCCCAGGACCCTGGGATCATGACCTGAGCCGAAGGCAGGCGCTTAACCATCTGAGCCACCCAGGCGCCCTGGGTGACTTGGAATCTTAAGCAGGCCCCATGCCCAGCCAGCGTGGAGCCTGACTCGGCTTGATCTCACGACCCTCATGACCTGAGCCAGAACTGAGAGCTGGATGCTTAACCGACTGAGCCACCCAGGCCTCCCCTATGGGGGTGACTTAGAAGGAAGAGGTGCTCTTTGGGGACCTGGTAGTGAAGGGAAAGTAAGAAATGAGAAATGGAAAAAGGAATCACAAAATGAGAAGATAAACCATCCTCTCCCCTCCTTCCAAATAATTTCACTATACCAACAGAAGAGGGTGCTCTTGAACTAAGAAATCTAGTAAGCCTCCCGGAACTCTCACACCTATTATTCCTGATTCGGAAAAATAAGGCACTACAAAATAAATAGAAAGTGGCAGGTGACATTTATACAAACTGCTATGAGAAGAAAATAGAAAATGAAAATCAAAACATATCAAGAAATGAAAGTTCTCCCTCCCAAAACATCCATGAACAGAAGAAAACTGTTACACAAGCCACCAACGTGAATGAAATGTCCTTTAACACTTGAAGACGAAACAGCTTGAATCAGAAATTTAAAAACTTAGAACCAAAATGGACAAAAAACTGGAAGTTATGAAATGAAACTTTATTGAATTCAGGAAAGAAATTGAAGAAAGACACAATTATCTTAGAAATAAAGTCTGAATTACAAGTTAGCCAAAGGAGAATAGATTCAACTGAAAATATATTTGCCATTGGAGAAAGGTATGACACAGGTCAGAGAATGGAAACTAAATATAGGAAGCAGGAAAATAAATCCAAGAGAAGGTAATGTAGAAATTAAGCAAAGAAGGCCTAACATAAATATATTTGGAGACTCCAAAGAAGAAAAACTAAATAGTGGAGCAGAATTAATATATTTAAATCTATAATACAAGAAAATATCCTATAAATAAAAGACTTCAATATAATATTGAAGGAGCCCACTGTGTATGGAAAAGCTGACCCAGAATGGTCAACTCTAACATACATCCCAGTAAACTTTTAGATTTTATGGAACAAGAAAAATTCTCAGGGCTCCAACCCTCTTTTTACCTCCCATCCCCCCAGATCTGCCATTTTTTAAAGAAAAAAAGAACACTCAGCTTGACATTAGACTTCTAACAGCAACATTAAAAAAAAAAAAAAAAAAAAGCAATGGGAGTAGTATTTTCAAGATACTCACATACATGTGAGACAAGTATTTTACAGCCAGACAAGCTATCCTTCAAGGATTGAGGCATTTAAAAAATCTTAAACATGCAAGAAATCAGAGAATATCATACTTATAAATCTTTCCTGTGCAATCTACCAGAAGATAAGCTTCATCCATCTAAGAGATGAGTGGGGACATTTTGGCAAAAGGACTGATGGTGAATAAATGTTTAATTGAGAATCTAAGACTAAAACTAAGGTAATGACAAGGATAGAAAATCATATGTTTTACTCAGAACAAACAATGGTAACAGGAGGAGAAGATAAAAAAAGAGGAGGAGAAGGTAAAAAGGAGGAGGTAGGATAAATTGATGGTTGCATAGGAAATAGGTGGAAGTTAAAGGGTGTAATAAGCTGACACGCCAAATGGTAGAAGCTTGAGTACAGAATAAAGGAAGCAAAAGACAGAAATTATTAGTATAAAGGTAACCACTAGAACAAAAAATGAAGCTTTATAAATACCATAGGAATACTTTACAACAAAATGGAATACATAGACTATGAAGTACAGCAAATACAACAAACACAGTAAAAATGTAACATGATAGAATTAAGACCAAACATCAGTCATATCAACAGGTAGCTCTTCTATGAAAAGAAAAAGATGTTTAAATTGGCTTACAAAGCAATGCCTAATTTTATACTAGATACAAAAAAATCCACTGAAACAAAGTGATTTAAAGTCTGAACACAAAGATGGGCAAAGAGTCGGAGTGGCATGTGTGCGTGCCCACACGTATGCGTGCACATGCTGTCTTTCTCAGGTTTGGGTGACAATGTTCACCTGCTGTATAAAAACTATTTTCATGTTTCCCTTTCTCTGTAGTCTGGAAGAGTTTATATAATAAAGGTCTTTGGAGATTGGGTAGAATTCCCACGTGCAATTGTGCAGGCCTTCTGCTTTTTTATGTAGTAATTCTTTGATAGCATTCTCTCTTTGTTCTATGAAAGTCAGCTTTGGAAAACTCTGTTTACCTAGATTAGCTAATTTATCAGGAGTTTCAAATTCATTTATCAAAGGTTAAGCCAAGCAGTCTGTCTCATGATTTTTTAAAGTTTCCTGTTTCAATGGTTATTTCTCCCTTGTCATGTCTTATTTTGTATGTTTGTGGTTTCCTTCTCCCTTGCCCTTTCTATTAGGTTAACTAGTGGTCTATTTTGTTAATTATACATATACATATATAAAAAACCCACCGGATTTTGTTTTATTTATTCTACATTTTTTCTTTGCTTGTTTTTGACCTCAATTTCTGGTTTATCTTTATTATTTCCTTTTATATCTGCCTTTTGACTTACTCTGATCTTCTTTTTCTAGCTTTCATAGTTGGGATTTTAATTTGCTATTTTCAGTCCTTCATGTTTATTTGTATAAGTAATGAAGTGCTATGAAACTGGTGAGAACATGTCAAAAGGACACATGAGCCAACTTCTGGAGGCTCCCACTGTCCAAATATGGGACAAGTTGAACATCAATAGGAATGACACTGATGGATTATAACACTAAAGGAAATGAATCCCATGAGTCCATAGTGATACATTTTTTGAAATGGGTGTAGGAAAGAGGGAGGGAAAGCCTTCTTTACAGAAAAATGGCAACTGGTAATTGTAGAAAGAACAGGATATTCACATATTCTCAAAGAAATACCCTTTAGATTACTTACTAATTACAATAAAAAAAAAACAAACAAACCATGGTGGATACTACCCGTGGTAGCGGGTGCTTAAATGTAAGGTTACCAACAATGGGACAAATGAACATCACGTGCTTCCTGGTATCTTGTACTGAGAAGGACACGATATCACTTCATGTTTAACTTGGATCCAATCATGAGAAAATGTGAGATAAATCCAAATGGAAGGATTTTCTGCAAAATAATTGGACTGGATTCCAAAAACAATGTCAGGAAAGAAAAAGTGGTGGGGAAACTTTTCTGTATTAAAGGAGACTAAGGAGATATGAAAATGAAATGTAACCTATATTAGAGTATTGTATTCATATTAAATTTCTTGTATTGTGGGTCCAGGAAAGTGTTCTTTCTTCTGAGATGCCTCCTGACTTACTAAAAGGTGAAATGTCAGGACATCTGCAGTTTTCAGTGCACATCAAACATGTACACATATATATGTATGAAGGTCCCATACAAGATATATAGATCTCAGAGAAAAAATGGGGCAAGCTGTTAACAGTTGTGAATTTAAGGAAGGATACATGGGTTCCATTATATTGTTCTTTCAACTTTTCTATAAGCTTGAGGTTTTCTTTTAAAAAGTTGGTGGGCGGGACGCCTGGGTGGCTCAGTCGGTTGAGCATCTGCCTTCGGCTCGGGTCATGATCCCAGGGTCCTGGGATCGAGTCCCGTATCAGGCTCCTTGCTCAGCCGGGGAGCCTGCTTCTCCCTCTCCTTGTGTCCCCTCTCTCACTGTGTCTCTCTCTGTCAAATAAATAAATAAAATCTTAAAAAAAAAAATTTGGTGGGAGAAAAATAGCCCTTCTCCTCAAGAAAAAGAACTTACACAGAAATGTCCCGGGCTTGGGAAATTTAAGGCATTTTTCTTGATAAATAGTTCCCTCTCTTCACTGCCAGAGGCCAGTCTTTCAGTCTCATTCATAAAGAGGCCCCAGCCCCATCCAGACCTTATTCCACTGGTTCTTTTCTCCCAGCAACTTCCGCTCTCACACACCGAAGACCCATTGGTCTTTTTTCTCTTTTTCTTTTTTTTTGCCTTCCTTTGTTCATTCCAAACAGTCCAGTTTCTTTTTCCTTTTCTCTCGGCTTGAGCATGCACAACCACTTTCAGTGGCACTGACAGTAATAACTCTCCTGGACATAAGACAGGAGCGCTGCTCTGGGGGCTCGTCTGCATACTCTCGGGGCTGGCAAGTTAACAATAGGCCCCTTCTTTTTAGGATGAGAGACTAGAAAGGAAAAAGAATAACGTCTCATGCTGCTTTGATGTTGACTAGCTCCAGGACTCCTTTCCCTCCCTGAGCATTAGTCTCTGTCAACACCTCCCTTCTGAGAAGTCCTTCATTTACGTGATCTGGAGCCCTCAAAATGATCTATTAAGGTTCAGGGCAGATCTGTACCATAACAGTTTCCCTTTGTCCTGTTCAACCCCTCCCTGCAGACGGAAAGACTCCTCCCCTGCCTTTTTGCAGTAATTGGCTGCATGCCCACAGCCTGGTCTGAAAGTCTCCTCTCTCCCTTTCAGATGACCCAGCAGATGGCTGGGATGAACTTCTGTGGAGCCCATGGCGTGCTGAGCTATGGACAGTCGATGAGCGGCGGAAATGGACAGGCAGCAAATCAGACTCTCAGCCCTCAGATGTGGAAGTAAAAACAAAACACCTGTATGGCTACCACTCTCATCAACCCTCTCTCTCCCAGTTTTCCTCTTTCCCCAACTCCCCCATCCCATCCCCTTTTCCTACCTCTCTGTTTGGTTTAGAAATTGCTCAATCTGTTGTTTGGGGTTTGGCATTCTGCCCAGCCCAGCCGCTTCCCGGACACGCAGACCTCTCTGTTGCTCTATGTTGTACGTGTCCCCTAGCCATCCCGACTTCCTCTGCAGCCTCAACCCGTCCTCTCCTGGTACCAGCACCTTAGGAATTGTTGGCAGAAGGCACTTAAACTGGGAGAAAGGTGCACACCTTTGAGTATCTTTCCCCTGAGGTTAAACCTCCCATCAGACTCTCAGGTCTGGACGTGTTGTCTTTTAGGCAAAGGGGGGAGGGTTCAGAGGTACTTCCGAATGTGTTGCTAAGCTATTTCTACATGTTTAAATTTTTGGTTGAAGAGGGAGACATCGTGCTCCCATAATTTATGGGAATGAAGAAAGTACTGAAATCAAATTAAATACTCCTTGGGTCTTAGATCAGGTTGGCCCTAGCCCTGGGCTGAGGCAAACCCCCTCCTGTGAGGATGAGCAAAAATATTACTCTACTTTGCCCTGAAATGCTTTCTGGACCTGAGGCTTCAGGACTCATGGCTTCAGTCAGCCTTTATTAGCACCAAAGACTTTACAAAGGTCCTGCACAAGAACACACACCCTGCCCCGCCTCCATCCTACCTGCAGTGGGATCTGGCTCTATGGCTGGAGGACCAGCCCCTCCAGTGGGAATGCACAGCTTAATGTGTGTACTGCTTGTGTGTGTGTGTGTGTGTGTGTGTGTGTGTGTGTGTGTGTTTCACCTCCCACTCTTTCCCCATCTGCTCTGGGTGTTTTGTTTTTGTTTTAGGTTTACACAGAGAGGAGTTAATTTATCAACAGCCTAAAACTGTTGCCACTTTTTCATATAGTTAAAAAAAAAATTGCAATCTCATGCATAGCTCCCTTCCCCCCCCCCCCCCGCCCCAATCTGCCAGTCACTCTTTCATGCCTGTGTATCCCAGGCTGCTCTGTTTCCCCACCTTCTCCAGGTGTGTGAGGCAGAGAGCCTGGACAGCTTTCCTGTCAGTCATTGTTCACCCTACCTGAAAATTAAAACGAGAAAACTTTGCTTAAAAGATTTCACCTGTGGGAACCACAATTCCTGGTTGCCTTTCTCCTGTGTATGTGTAAATTCCTTAATAAATATTGCAGGGAAGGACCCTTTGCTTGGCTGTTACTGTGTATCACTCATGGAGGAGGTTGAGTTACATCTTGGTTTTCTGCTTTCCAGGAGCAGTTCCCCCACTTCCTGTGTTTTAAAAAATTTTATACTGGGGATGCCCAAGGACTGGGACCAGGCTCAGGCAGTCAGAAGGGGGACCCCTGTCCTTTGTCCAGTGGTGTCTAGAGTTGTGAGCTGAGGGAAGTGTGGATATCTGCTCCTGCTAGAGCCACAGAACATCGAAACTAGAAGTCCTTTTCTCCCCCACCAGATAGAGAAGCTGAGACCTGCCTCCCTTCCTCCCTCCCTCCCTTCTTTCCTTTGAGTACATCTTTTAAATACTTCCAGAGGTAAATGAGAGGATAGCGCAGTGGTGAAGAAAGTAAGCTCTGGATCAGGCTGCCAGTATTCATGTTCCTTCCCGGGCAAGCTACTGAACCCTTGGGTCTCAGTGTAAAATGGAGCTAATGGTCATATTTAAGGTCAAATGAAGCAATTCCTGTGGTACATTCTGCACAGTATTGGACCCTTAGCATTCGAATGTCAACAAGTATTATGTGCCAGACCTATGTTGGGCATTAATTCATTCAACAAGTATTTAATAAGTGTTTTTACAATGTGCCAAATATGTCATAGGCTCTGGAATAAAGCAATGAATCAATACTTGCCAATTTCATGGGATGGTATGGTGGGAGAGACAGACAATAAACAAGTAAACTATTTAATTTCAGATACAAGGTAAGACAAGTTAAGGGGAGAGAGTGGGTGTGGGACCGCTAAGAATGAGTAGTCAGAAAGTTACATTTGAACTGAGACCTGAATAAGCAGCCACTCATGTGGAGATCTGGAAAAAGAATAGAGCAAGTGTAAATGTCTGCGTTGGAAATTGTTTGGCTGGGGCTATCAGTCTGGGAGTCATCAGGGTATGGATGGTATGTAAAGCCATGAGATCAGATGAAATACCTAAGGAGAAAGCATAGTGAGAAGAGGACTGAGCCTTGGGAGCCCATCAGCTTTTAGAATTCGGGAACAACAGATCAGGAAAAATGAATCTGACATTGTTCCTGCTCTTAAGAAGCTCACAGTCTCACAGGGCAACAGACTTAGAATTGCTTAGATGGTGGATTATGGGAGCTAAGGGGCTCCTAGCCCAATCAGGGGAAACTCTCTAAGGATAAGGGCGTTGAGCTGAGTCCTAAAGGAGAGGTAGGAGTTAACCAGCAGGTTGGATGGGAGTGGGGAGAAGAGTATTCCAGACAGATAGTACCCTGGGAACAAAGATGACATCTGCAAGAACACAACTCATTTGGGGAAGCACAAGCAGTGCAATGTTTGTAAGGTCTGATGTGAGTTGGTGTGGGGAGAGAGGAGACTGAGGTGTGGCCAAGCCAGATCATGGGTGCTTCCTATATACCCTAGGAGGGAGTTTGGCCTTAGTGTTATGAATGGTGGAGTGACATTGTCAGAGTTGAGTTTTAGGCAGGTCACCCTTGCATTGTGGAGAACAATGTGTTTGAGGGAACAAGACCAGGCCTAGAGGAGCAGACAGAAGGCAAAAACTGAACTAGGGCCATGGTAGGTGGGGGTAGGGGAGAATGGAGTGGCTCAAAGCAGCAGCTCATAAGCAGCTTATGAGGCATGTGAGATGCTAAAAGGTGTTCCACAAAAACGCTGAAATAAGTTTGGGAAAGACTGCATGTTCTGTCACCTCTTGTGCATCTAGAATATATTATCCACATAGTAATGATATGAAAAATAATTTAAAAAATTAATAGACTTTATTGAATGCAGTTTTAGGTTCACAGCAAAATTGAGTGGAAAGTATGGAGTTCCCATATGCCCCCTATTCCCCATTCCCACAACCTCCTTCACTATTGGCATCCCATGCCACAGTGGTACAAATCCTCTGTGCTCTGCCTATTCATCCCTCCCTCTTCTCTAGCCCCTGGCACCCACTGAGATACACACACACACACGGTTTTGTTTTTGTTTTACTGTCTCCATAGTTTTGCCTTTTTCAGAATGTCATACAGTTGGAGTCATGGAACATGTAGCCTTTTCAGATTGACTTCTTTCACTTAGAAATATGCATTTAAGATTCTTCCATATCTCTTCATGGCTTGAGAGCTCATTTTTTTGTAGCACTGAATAGTATTTCATTGTCTGGATATACCATGGTTTATCAATTACTGACAGACATCTTGGTTGCTTCCAAGTTTTGAAAATTGTAAAGTTGCTGTAAACATCCAAGTGCAGGTTTTTATTTGGGTAAATAGTATGGAGTACTTTCCCAGTCATTTGGGTAAATAGTATGGAGTATGATCACTGAATCATATATTAAGAGTATGATATCTTTTGTAAGAAACTGCCAAACTCTTCCAAAGTGGCTGAACTATGTTGCATTCCCATCAGCAATGAATGAGAGTTCCCGTTGCTCTGCGTCCTCATCAGCATTTGGCATTGTCAGTATTTTTTATTTTGGCCATTCTAATAAGTGCATAGTGGTATGTCATTGTTTTAACTTGCAATCCCCTAGTGACCTGATGTTGAACATATTTTCAGATGCTTACTTGGCATCTATATACCTTCCTTAGTGAGGTGTCTGTTCAGGTCTTTGCTTATTTTAAAAATCAGGTTGTTTTCTTAGTGTTGAGTTTTAAGAGTTATTTCTGTATTTTGGATAACAGTCCTTTTTCAGAGGTGTTTTTTTGTTTGTTTTTGTTTTTTTGCATATAGTTTCTCCCAGACTGTGGCTTGTCTTCTCATTCTCATTAGTAAAGACCCTTTTTTCATGGCTTTTCTAGCATTTACCAAGACTTATTTTTCCATGAAATCAATTTTTTTTTTTTTCTGGAATACCTAATAACTATAGAATACTATTTGGGAAAAACAACCAGAAAAAATATTTTAGGAAGTAGAATGGAGATGAGATGTGGGATGGAGGGAGAGGAAGGAATCAAATCTCCCATGTTTCTAGCGTGTGTGAGAGAGAATTTACAGGAGGAGAAGCTGGCTTTTCCCTTTCAGAGGGGAGATATAGAAAATTAGAAATTTGGTTTTAAGCATGTTGAATTTGCAATGCCTGCGATATATCCAGGTCTGGTTGACCAGCTAGAAATGGATTTGAATCTCAGGTTTGTTCAAGGAAGAAGCTAAGATGGAGAAATGAACTTGAGAGTCAGCCCCATGGAGGCTGGTAATTGATGCCGTGGGGGTGGAGGGGATCATATAGGATGGATTTTTAAATTAAGAGCAGTGGGCTGGACACAGTATCTTGGGGGAAATACTCATTTCTAATCAGGGTTAAGGAGGAAAGGCCCAAGAAGGAGACGAGGTGGTGTGGGAATGAGGAGGAGGAGTCAGAGAAGTAAGGAAAGCAAAGCAAAGCAAAAAACTCCCAAGAAAGTGCAAGAAAGTGCAATGTCAAGGATCCCTGGGGACTAGAATATCAAGAAGGAGGGATGATCACAAATATCAAATTAGCAGGGAAATCCATTGAGATACAGATTGATAAAAGGACCATTGAATTCAGCATTTAGAAACTTCTGCAGAAGCGGTTTTAGTGGAATGGTGGGACCAGAAGCCAGAGAATGGTGGGTTAAAGAGTGAATTGTAGGAGTTGAAAAAGTAGAGAAACAGGCTCTATTCAGTTCAATATACACGGCAGGTTTTAAGAGTTACTCTTAAGAATAGAAATAGAGTGTGTAAATCACAAACCAAAGAAGAGGGAACCTTGGAATAAGAAATAAGAAAATGCAAGCTTCAGGCAAAGTAAGAATAAAAAAGAAGCATAGAGGGGTACCTGAGTGGCTCAGTCGGTTAAGCATCCGACCCTTGGTTTCAAATCAGGTCCTGATCTCAGAGTCGTGAGATTGAGCCCCAGGTTGGCTCTGTGCTCAGCATGGAGTCTGCTTGAGATTCTTTCCCTCTCCTTCTCCCCCCCTGCCCCTCTCCCCACTCTCTCATTCTCTCTCAAATAAATAAATAAAATCTTATTTACAAAGTAAGCATAGAAAAGTGGAACAAATAAAAATAAAAATACAATAAATGGAGTATTTAAGATATTGAGGTTGTCAGATTGGATAATTAAAATCCATTTTCTGGCATCCTAGACCTTTCTTCTAAGACCATTTTCCTTCAACTGAAGTATATCCTTTGAAGTTCCTTTAGTGAAAGTCTCTTTGAGTCTTGCCTGAAGTATAAGGACAGAAAATGTTTAAAATAAAAGAATGGAAAAAGAAAGCAGGCAAATAATCAAAAGTAAGCAGGGATCAATATGTTGACAAAATAGACTTTAAGACAGCATTATTAGAAACAGGATTTCTGTGTAATAATTAAAGGTTCAATTCACAAGGAAAATATAATTCTAAACCAGTATGCATTTTTAAAACTTCAAAATAAAGCAAAAATTTATAGAACTTCAAGGAGAAAGAGCCAATCTACCACCAGTGCATAAAACAAATCTCCACTGGGCTTTTTTTTGTAGGAACTGACAGTCTGATTCTAAAATTTATATGGAAATGCAAAGGACCTAAAATAGAATGATGATTTTGGAAAAAGAACAAACATTTGGGGAGATTACACTACCAGATTTTAAGATTTGTTATGAAAGTAGTGTAAGACAGGGTGGAACTGGTACAAAATAGACACAGACCAACAGAATAGAATACAAAACCCAGAAACAGCCTGATACACATTGATTTATGGAAGTGGCAATTCAGAGCAGTGAAAGAAAAGTCATCCAAATAAAGGAGGCTGGAACATTAGATATACAGATAGAAAGAAAGTGCAAGTTGACCCTCTTCCTCAGACCATAACGAAAATTAGTTCTAGGTGGATTGCACATCTGAATGTGAAATTAAAATGGTAAAGCTCCTAAAAGGTAATAGAGAATATCTTATTCATGGCAGAAGGAAAAACACTGAAACAGGAGTTAAAAAGCACTAATCATGAAGAGATTTATAAAGTTGGCTAGATTAAAAATAAGAACTGTTTATCAAAAGATTCCATTAAGACGGTGGAAAGGCTTGCCACAGAATTAGAGAATATATTTGAAACACATGATAAAGGGCTTGTATCCAGAATATATGAAGAACTCCTGCAAAATAAGAAAGAGAGCCAACCTAGTAAAAACTAGGCAATGGAGGCCTGACTGGCCACTTCAGGGGGAGACCCAAATGACTAACAAATATATGAAGAGATGCCCAATCTCATTAGTAATTAGGGAAATACAAATAAAACCACAGTGAGACATTACTAAATACCTACCAGAGTGGCTAAAATGGAAAAAGATAATCCAAGTGTTGACAAGAATGTGGAGCAACTCTCCTACACAACTGGTGAACTCTCCTACACAACTGGTGGGAGTACTAACGGATACAAGTGCCCAAATGTCCAAATGTCCATCAACAGAAAAATGAATAAACTGTGGTATAGTCATAAACAGAATACTAAACAGCAATGGAAATGATCAAACTACAGTTCTATACAACCACTACAGTTCTATACAACCACATAGAGGAATCTCACAAACTTCAGGTTGAACACATTTTTCACTATATCATTTGAAAGTATGCTGTAGGCATACTGATGCTTCATCCCTAAATATTTGAGCATGCCCCTCCTAAGAATGATACAGTCTATATAACCACCATTTTCATACCATTGTAAATAATTCCATATCACCTAAAATTCAGTCCATTTTCAATTTTTGCCACTTATCCCAAGAATGTCTTTTGTTGCTTTAAAAAAAAAAACAAGATCTAATCTAGGTTTGTGCATTGCATTTGATTACTATGTCTATTTGATTTCTTTTAGTTTGGAACAGTGCCATCTTTTTTCCCCATGCCATCAACTTTTTGAAGGGCTCAAGCCAATTGGTAGAAAGTTCTACATTTTTGATCTACCTGGAAACTGAAAATTAGGTCTAGAGGTCCAATTAGATTCAGGTTAAATATGTTGGCAGGAATATCTCATAATTTATTTTGGGTACATCATATCACACCAGGCAGCAAATAATACAGAGGAAGGGGCTTATACAGTCACTGGCAAAAAGAAAATGCATTCATACGAAAATAGTGAGGGTGTTCAATCAAGAAGAGAAAGATGGTGGTATTTATTAATATGGATGCACCTAATACAGATTTTAGATTTAATGTCAGTCTGCTTCTCCCTCTCCCACTCCCCCTGCTTGTGTTCCCTCTCTCGCTGTGTCTCTGTCAAAATAAATAAATTAAACCTTAAAAAAAAAAAAAGGAATGGAGAGAGGTTGGAAAAAAGATGACGGAGGAGTAGGGGACCCTATTCCAACTGGTCCCCAGAATTGAGCTGGATATCTACCAGCTGAACACCCACGAAATCAGATGTAAAAAGATAGATCTGGATCTCTACAAACAGAATATCGCGGGTGGTGGGTTTCGAGGTTCGAAGCGGGGTGCCGTGATTCTGTGGGCAGATATCAGAGGATAAATGGCAGTGGGAGGGAGCCTGGCCAAGGGGATCCTGCACCGCCGGTGAGTGATAGCCTCTCGAGTGGCGAGGTCGCCTGTGTGAACTGGGGGTGGCTGGCGGTTTTAGAAGCACAAAGGGCAGAGACGTGCCCCGACCTGGAGGCGAGGACTGGGAGCTCTGCGGAGGGGCGCACAACCCAGGACCCTGCAGTTTATAGCAGCACAGACAGAAACGGAGAGACTGTGGCTGGAGAGTTCACTGAAGAACAGTCTGCGATCTCTCTGCTCTGAGGCAGAGGGTTGTAAACGGTCTCTTCTGCTCTGACTCTTAGAAGAGACGCAGAAAGCCACCAGGGAAAGCCGCCAGAGAACAAAAGCCCCCCAAAAACCGGTTTCCACTGAGCCCATCCCCCACCACAGGAGGCAGGGCAACTCTGCCCAAACAGGATTGCCTGAGTAACAGCGCGGCAGGCACCTCCCCCAGAAGACAGGCTGGGAAAACAAGAGGCCAGCAACCCTAAGGTCCCTAGAAAACAGGTGCATCTTGCTTGGATTGTGACAATAATTTGGACTCTATACATTCCCTCAACCACCCCTCAACAGAATGACTAGGAGGAGGAACCCCCAAAATAGGAAAGACTCAGAGATTATGATTTATGCCACAGATTTATAAATGGATTCAGATATAACCAAGATGTTGGAGATGGAATTCAGGCTAGCAATTGTGAAGACAATAGCTAGAATGGAGAAATCGAGTAATGGCAACATAGAGTCTCTAAGGGCAGAAATGAAAGCTGAATTGGCAGAATTTAAAAATGCTATTAATGAGATCTAATCTAATCTAGATAATCTAACAGCTAGGGTAAGTGAGGCAGAAGAATGAATTAGTGACCTGGAAGACAATTTAATAGATAAAAAGGGAAAAGAGGAGGCCAGGGAAAAACAACTCAGAATCCATGAAAATAGAATCTAAGAAATAAGTGACACTATGAAACGTTCCAATGTCAGAATTATTGGAATCCCGGGTGCCTGGGTGGCTCAGATGGTTAAGCGTCTGCCTTCGGCTCAGGTCATGATCTCAGGGTCCTGGGATCGAGTCCCGCATCGGGCTCCCTGCTCCTTGGGAGCCTGCTTCTCCCTCTGCCTCTCTCTCTCTGTCTCTAATGATTAAATAAATAAAATCTTAAAAAAAAAAAAAAAAAAATTATTGGAATCCCAGAGGGGTGGAGAGAGAGAGAGGACTAGAAGATATATTTGAGCAAATCATAGCTGAGAACTTCCCTAATCTGGGGAATGAAACAAACATTCATGCCCTAGAGGCAGAGAGGACCCCTCCCAAGATCAAGGAAAACAGGCCAACACCCCAGCATGTAATAGTAAAACTCGCAAATCTTAGAACCAAGGAAACCATCTTAAGGGCAGTTAGGGGGAAGAGATTCCTTACGTACAGAGGGAGGAACATCAGAATAACGTCGGACCTATCCACAGAGACCTGGCAAGCCAGAAAGGCCTGGCAAGACATATTCAGGGTACTAAATGAGAAGAACATGCAGCCAAGAATACTTTTTCCAGCAAGGCTGTCATTTAGAATGGATGGAGAGATGCAGAGCTTCCAAGACCGGCAGAAGCTGAAAGAATATGTGACCACTAAGCTGGCCCTGCAAGAAATATTAAGGGGGGTTCTATAAAAGGAGAAAGACCCCAAGAGTGATATACAATAGAAATTTACAGGGACAATCTATAAAAACAAGGTCTTCACAGGCAACATGATGACAATAAATTCATATCTTTCAATAATCACTCTCAATGTGAATGGCCTAAATGCTTCCATAAAACGGCACAGGATTGCAGACTGGATAAAAAGACAGGACCCATCCATATGCTGTCTATAAGAGACTCATTTTGAACCTAAAGATACATCCAGACTGAAAGTGAAGGGATGGAGATCCATCTTCCATGCCAACGGACCTCAAAAGAAAGCTGGGGTAGCAATTCTTATATCAGACAAATTAGATTTTAAGCTAAAGACTGTAGTTAGAGACACAGAAGGACACTATATCATTCTTAAAGGGTCTATCCAACAAGAAGATCTAACAATTGTAAGTATCTATGCCCCCAACATGGGAGCAGCCATCTACATAAGCCAACTGTTAACCAAAATAAAGAGTCATATTGATAAAAATACGTTAATTGTAGAAGACCTCAATACTCCACTCTCAGCAATAGACAGATCATCTAAGCAGAAAATCAACAAAGAAACAAGAGCTTTGAATGACACACTGGACCAGATGGATCTCATCGACATATACAGAACATTCCACCCTAAAACAACAGAATACTCATTCTTCTCGAGCGCACATGGAACTTTCACTGGAATAGACCACATACTGGGTCACAAATCAGGTCTCAACTGATACCAAAAGACTGAGATTATTCCCTGCATATTCTCAGACCATAATGCTTTAAAACTGGAACTCAATCAAAGAAAAAATTTGGCAGAAATTCAAACACTTGGAAGCTAAAGACTACTCTGCTCAAGAATGTTTGGGTCAACAGGAAATCAAAGAAGAACTTAAACAATTTATGGAAACCAATGAGAATGAAAACACATCGGTCTAAAACCTATGGGATACTGCAAAGGCGGTCCTAAGGGGGAAATACATAGCCATCCAAGCCTCACTCAAAAAAACAGAAGCCTGCTTCTCCCTCTCCCACGCCCCCTTCTTATGTTCCCTCTCTCGCTGTCTCTCTCTCTCTGTCAAATAAATAAAATCTTAAAAAAAAAAAAGAAAAATCCCGAATTCACCAACTAACTCCACACCTTAAAGAACTAGAGAAAAAGCAACAAACGATGCCTAAGGCATGCATTAGAAGAGAAATAATTAAGATTAGAGCAGAGATCAATGAATTAGAAACCAGAAGCACAGTAGATCAGATCAACGAAACTAGAAGCTGGTTCTTTGAAAGAATTAATAAGATCGATAAACCACTGGCCAGACTTATCCAAAAGAAAAGAGAAAGGACCCAAATTAATAAAATTATGAATGAAAGGGGAGAGATCACAACTAACACCAAGGAAATAGAAACAATTATTAGAAATTATTATCAACAACTATATGCCAATAAACTGAGCAATCTGGATGAAATGGATGCCTTCCTGGGAACCTATAAACTGATTGAAACAGGAAGAAATTGACAACCTGAATAGGCCAATAACCAGTAACAAGATTGAAGCAGTGATCAAAAACCTCCCAAAAAACAAGAGTCCAGGGCCTGATGGATTCCCTGGGGAATTCTGCCAAACATTCAAAGAAGAAATAATACCTATTCTCTTGAAGCTGTTTCAAAAAATAGAAACAGAAGGAAAGCTTCCACACTCATTCTATGAGGCCAGCATTACCTTAATCCCCAAACCAGGCAAAGACCCCATCAAAAAGGAGAATTTCAGACTGATATCCCTGATGAATATGGACTCCAAAATCCTCAACAGAATCCTAGCTAATAGGATCCAACAATACATTAAAAAGATCATCCACCATGACCAAGTGGGATTTATCCCCAGGATGCAAGAGTGGTTCAACATTTGCAAATCAAGCAATATGATAGAACACATTAATAAGAGGAGAGAGAAGAACCATATGGTCCTCTCAGTTGATGCAGAAAAAGCATTTGACAAAATACAGCATCCTTTCCTGATTAAAACTCTTCAGAGTATAGGGATAGAGGGAACATTCCTCAAGTTCATAAAATCCATCTATGAAAAACCCACAGTGAATATCATCCTCAATGGGGGAAAGCTGAGAGCCTTTCCCTTAAGATCAGGAACACATCAAGGATGCCCACTCTCGCCACTATTGTTCAACATAGTACTAGAAGTCCTAGCAACAGCAATCAGACAACAAAAAGAAATAAAAGGTATTCAAATTGGCAAAGAAGTCAAACTCTCTCTCTTTGCAGATGGCATGATACTTTATGTGGAAAATCCAAAAGACTCCACTCCCAAATTACTAGAACTCATACAGCAATTCAGTAATGTGGCAGGATACAAAATCAATGCACAGAAATCAGTTGCTTTCTTATACACTAACAATGCAACTGTAGAAAGAGAAATTAGAGAAACAATTCCATTTACAATAGCACCAAAAATCATAAGATACCTCAGAATAAACCTAACCAAAGAGGTAAAGGATCTATACTCTAGGAACTACAGAACACTCATGAAAGAAATTGAAGAAGACACAAAAAGATGGAAAAATATTCCATGCTCATGGATTGGAAGAATAAACATTGTTAAAATGTCTATGCTACCCAGAGCAATCTATACCTTCAATGCCATCCTGATCAAAATTCCAATGACATTTTTCAAAGTGCTGGAACAAACAATCCTAAAATTTGCATGGAATCAGAAAAGACCCCGAATTGCCAAGGAAATGTTGAAAAAGAAAAACAAAGTTGGAGGCATCACGTTGCCCGATTTCAAGCTATATTACAAAGCAGTGATCACCAAGACAGCATGGTACTGGCACAAAAACAGACATATAGACCAATGGAACAGAATAGAGAACCCAGATATGGACCCTCAACTCTATGGTCAAATAATCTTCGACAAAGCAGGAAAAAACATGCAATGGAAAAAAGACAGTCTTCAATAAATGGTGCTGGGAAAATTGGACAGCCACATGCAAAAGAATGAAACTCGACCATTCTCTAACACCATACACAAAGATAAACTCAAAATGGATGAAAGACCTCAATGTGAGACAGGAATCCATCAAAATCCTAGAGGAGAACATAGGCAATAACCTCTGACATCAGCCACAGCAACTTCTTTCAAGACACATCTCCAAAGCTAGTGAAACAAAAGCAAAAATGAACTTTTGAGACTTCATCCAGACAAAAAGCTTCTGCACAGCAAAGGAAACAGTCAACAAAACAAAGAGGCAACCCACAGAATGGGAGAAGATATTTGCAAATGACACTACAGATGAAGGGCTGGTGTCCAAGATCTATAAAGAACTTCTCAAACTCAACACCCAAAAAACAAATAATCAAGTCAAAAAATGGGCAGAAGACATGAACAGACACTTCTCTGAAGAAGACATACAAATGGCTAACAGACACACGAAAAAATGTTCATCATCATTAGCCATCAGGGAAATTCAAATCAAAACCACATTGAGATACCACCTTACACCAGTTAGAATGGCAAAAATGGACAGGGAAAGAAACAACAAATGTTGGAGAGGTTGTGGAGAAAGGGGAACCCTCTTACACTGTTGGTGGGAATGCAAGTTGGTACAGCCACTTTGGAAAACAGTGTGGAGGTTCCTCAAAAATTTAAAAATAGAGCTACCCTATGACCCAGCAATTGCACTCCTGGGTATTTACCCCAAAGACACAGATGTAGTGAAAAGAAGGGCTGTATGCACCCCAATGTTCATAGCAGCAATGTCCGCAATAGCCAAACTGTGGAAAGAGCCGAGATGCCCTTCAACAGATGAATGGATAAAGAAGATGTGGTCCATATATACAATGGAATATTATTCAGCCATCAGAAAGGATGAATACCCAACTTTTACATCAACATGGATGGGACTGGAGGAGATTATGCTAAGTGAAATACGTCAAGCAGAGAAAGTCAATTATCATATGGTTTGTGGAACATAAGGAATAGCATGGAGGACATTAGGAGAAGGAAGGGGAAAATGAAGGGGGGGAAACTGGGGGAAGAAATGAACCATGAGAGACTATGGACTCTGAGAAACAAACTGAGGGTTTTAGAGGGGAGGGGGGTGGGGGGATGGGTTAGCCTGGTGATGGGTATTAAGGAGGGCACGTCCTGCATGGAGCACTGGGTGTTATACGAAAACAATGAATCGTGGATCACCACATCAAAAACTAATGATGTATTGTATGGTGATTAACATAACATAATAAAATAAAATTAAAAAAAAAAAAAGAAATGAATGGAGAAGAGGAAGCTCCTAGAGCTCTTCTCTGCCAAACTAATGAATCAGTAACAGTACTACATCTCTGGGGGAATTGTAGAGATTAGTGTTACCAGAGAGACATAACAGATGCAGCAGTGCTGATTTCCATCACATGTCCATTTAACTTGTCAGTCTAGCTGGTGCAGCAGATGGATGGGTTTGGGAGAATGACAGTAGATTATCGTTAACTTAATCATACTAACAGCTCCAAACTGAGTGATACCTATTGCAGCTGCTATTCCGGAAGTCATTTCCTTATTGAATCAAATCAGGATAGTGCATGACACCTGATAGACAACTATTACCATGATAATTTGGGAGGGAGCATCTATCCCTATTGTATATTTTTGAAAAAATATCAGAAGCAATTTGGTGACACCCGATAGAACAGCAGTATGAGTTTACCATCCCATCTGGAGAATAGGCCAGCTCTTAGATCTATGCCAAATTAGTCTATAGAGGCTTTGACTGCATCACTATGATAGATTATATTTTCCAGAGATGGCTCCCCAATGCATATCCCATCACACATGTTCGTCTTATAAGGTGACATTAGCATTCTTCCATTGAAAGGTGAGGTCATTTTCTCTCCCCTTGAATGAGTAGACCTTTATAACTACCTTGACCAATAGAATGCAGCAGATATGACCCAGTGTGACCTCCGAGGCTAGGTTATGAAAGGGAAATATGGCTTACCATTCCCCATCCCCCTCAGGATTCTTGCTCTTCAAACTCAGCCACCATATTTGGTAATGAATAAACCTTCAGACTCCAACTTTTTGCCTTTGAGTTTTTCAGTTAGGCTCCCAATGTCATAGAGCAAAGGCAAACTGTCTGCACTATGCCCTGTCTAAATTCTTGATTCATGGAAACTATGAAAGATTGTAAGTGATTCTTGTTGTTTTAAGCAGGAAGTAAAAGACAATCTGTACCATAATCCAATCTATAGGGAATCCAGCCACATTACTGAATTATTTTAGCATGTTGGGATAATTCCTTTAAAGTCCTGAACTCTCTACCCTCTGTATTAAAAGAGAAGTGCAGTACTTGGTGAGTCTCTTTGGATTTGTTAAGCACATAGATTGTAGATGGGTGTGTTGGCCCAGCCAATTATTGGACTGACCTGAAAAGCAGCCTACTTCAAGTAGAGCCCAGAATAAGAGGGGTTTCTTCTAGTTCAGGCTACGGGCAGCTCTGCCCTCAGCCCTTATGATCCCTTACATCAGTAGCAGATCAGGATATTTTATGGAGACTCTTACAGCCCCAATTAAAGAACCACCAAGGAAGCAACTATGGTTTTTGAAGCTATGTCCTCTTTGGCAAGTAAATATTTCCCCACCTGGCCCTGGTGCAGATTGAATCCCAGATCATGAGATCTAGGTGCCATGAGACCAGAGCTGCCCATCATGAACTGGGTGGTGGTCTGCCTGGGCCATATCCTTGGGGAACCCCCAATGTCAATACACTTAGATCGTTTTCTCATAGGCCGATTGGAATCACTGGAGACTTTTTTTTTTCTAATTTGTTGCCCAGGGAATATAGACTTGGGTGGAAACATTCTGGAAAGAAGGTTGGGAGTCTCAAGTTCAATGTGTACATTTTCATTTATCCTTGCCCCATTTCCTCTTTCATTGCCTCAAATGTGCCTGGTGTCCTTCAGGTCAGAGACCCTTTTGTTTTATCCTCTCCTGAGACTACTCTTTCAGACTCCTGCAGAGAAGTAAAAGGATAGTCACTTGACTAGATAGTGTAGGGGTGCTGGAAATCTAACTGCTTCTGCAATATATTTGCAATCAGTATTCTTTTTTTAGCATCACTTTCACTCCCCATGTTCAGAGGTTACCCCAGGCAACCCATTGCTTTGCTTTTTGGGATTCCACACTGTTAAATTGGATTGCTTCTTGGCCTTCTCCACCGCTTGCCTCAGATCCAGCCTTTTCAGAACTCATAAGTCTGTCATCATTCATCCATCCATTTTCTAGTTTCCGAAATTTATTGTTGTTTTTCTCTTCTTCATTCAGTTTGTCCCTGTGAGTTTATGGCTTTGGTTTCAAATCCCTTTCTCTGTGTTATGATGGGATCTTGTGAGGGAGTGTAGCCAAATACATGCATTGCATCTGTTCCCGTTATTTAGACGTAAGACCACAAGACAAAGACTGGGAAGGCAGAAAGGCCAGGGGATGAGACCCTTTTTTTGTGAAGGTATCTTGTTTTCCCAGGGGAGGGAATTGCAGACTTAGAGCCTCAAAGCAAAGGGTACCTGTGGGATGGGAGTTGTGACCACAGTCCTTGAGAAGTCCCATGTTGTCAAGTACTTTCTCTTTAAGACAGTTCAAGTTAATTACAAATTGAGTTCTGAATTTCCCTGATTCTTCCATAAAAAGTGTCACAAAACTATAGTGTCTGGTTTATTCACTTTGTGGGGGCTTAAGGAAAGCAAGATGAAGATGGCTTTGTTCTGTCCCATTGTTTCCGAGGATGGAGAAGGGGCATTAGCTGTGAGGACCCACCTCTAGTGAAACCAGTAGCTGCAAACATAACTCTGGAGATTGGGGCACCTGGGTGGCTCAGTCATTAAGCGTCTGCCTTCGGCTCAGGTCATGATACCAGGGTCCTGGGATCAAGCCCCGCATTGGGCTCCCGGCTTGGCGGGAAGCCTGCTTCTCCCTCTCCCACTCCCCCTGCTTGTGTTCCCTCTCTCGCTGTGTCTCTCTCTCTGTCAAATAAATAAATAAAATCTTAAAAAAAACAAAAAAACAACAACTCTGGAGATTGTTCCAGAGAAGATCAGAGAAGAAAGAATAACTTCTGTTTACTCTCATGTGTTAGTGAAGGTTGTTCCCTGAAAAGAAAGAAGGACTCCAGCAAAATTCTGGATTATTTAAGTGGAGTGGCAAGATGACTTATAAGCTGAATGAATTCACTGGAAGCAGAAGCTCAGAGCCAGGGGTGACTGTGATTTTGAAACACAATTTTAATTGTTACATATTTATCTTTTTAACTGTTGAATTAAAGTGTATCCTACATATAGGAAAGTATACAAATTATAAATGTATAGCTTGATGAATTGTCTATGTATCCATTTTTAATGTGTACTGGAAGAATTAGAACTGGTACTGAAAATTGCAATTTCAAGGTTATTGCTTGGGATGAGGGTAATGCAGCCTGGTAAGGCATGATAACTCACCTTACAAGGACTGTGTAACTGACAGGATCATTGTTCACGCTTTCAATGACTGATCTGGGTTCTCTCCGAAGCCGACTCTGAGACAAGGATGGAGTGCAAGTAGTGTATTTGGGAAACACAGGAAATACCAGTCAGGAAGTGGGGGAAATAAGACAGGCAAAGGAAGATAGCCAGTAAAGCACATACTGTTCAGCTAGTTACCACTGTCGGAGAAAAGAGCTTAGTCTCACCAAAACTCTGGGAAACTGCAAAATACAAACCTCAGAATTATGCCACCTAGTGGTGAGCAGACTGGGCCAACGTCAAGAGTCACTGGCTGAGGGCTGGTGGTTGGGGTGGTGGGAGGGTAGTCAGTATTAATCCCTGGACATTGGAGGCAGCCCAGTCTCAGGCATAGAGGTGCAGACCCTGGCAGCTGCCATCCACTGGAGCACACTGGAAAGTCTGAAGGATATGCACAGAACACAGACAGCATTAGCTACTGTAAATACATTTTCCATCCAAAATGCTTGGAAAGCATGGATAGTATAGATGATTATGAGTGCTAGCCTGGATTTCTTCTTCATTCTCTTCAGCATTCTTCTGCTGGAAGTTGACAATCGTTTGTTACAGAAAATGTGTAGAAGGCTATATCATTGTAAATTGGAATTGGGCCTGACTCCTTATTGATAACATTAATTTCCTTTTGACCCAATCATAAATCAGTGGTAAAGAAAAAAAAAAAAGGTATTTCTAAGAGATAAGAATGAAAACTGTAATGAAAATATGAGCAGTTGTGGTGTCTTGAATAAAATATACTGTTTATGCACAAGGAGAACCTGGGGATGAACATGTATGACAAGTACCTCCTGAAGCTGTTACGATAGTCATATGAGAGTGGGTCACTGAATTCTCCCTTTTTCTCAGTTCCATGAAGAGATGGGCAATGATTTCAAAACAGCTTTTGTTTCATTCAGAAGCTCATTGGTTTTCCCACAGAAGAACCCCCATTTGTCTCTTCACGATGATAAAATGACTTCGTCTTTCTGGAACACATATACGTTGTGAGAGCATGTGCCTAAGAGGCACCAGCTCAAGATATATTTATCACTCTGTGATAATGTGTGAAGGAAACCTAACTCAAAATCGGAGTTGGGAAGCCACGAAGGGAGGGCTCTCACTTGAGCATCACTAGTCACAGTTTGCATAACCCAACAGGAAGAAGGGCAACACTCAGCCGGCAGCAGGTGCCTGGCAACAGCCCGTGAGAGGCCACCACGACTTCCACCTCCTGCAAGCCACTGAGAAGCTACCACCACCTGAACTCTCATTTTCCTTCAAAGAACTTTGGTTCAAAACAGCCCCTCCCAACTTCCTTCTTTCCTCTTTAAAAGGATGCTCTCCTCCTTTGTTCTTGAGACCTGCCTGTGGTGCACCACCGTTTGCTTATCCTGAATTGCAATTTCTCTGCTATTCTGAATAAACTCGATTTTGCTGGCTGAATTACTTCTTTTTCTCTTTCAAAATGTTGACAACGTGAACAATCTAAATTCAGTCCCGCAAGGCAAGGTTTAAACCTGTTTTCCAACTGAGGGATCGAGTGCATTAAATTCAATATTGTGTAACTGGAGTTGGGGGGCATGCCTCTTTCAAATGGTGAACTGGGACCTTTTCTTTGGATGATACGGTTATTAACTCATCTGAACTACTCCCTGGGTCTATATTTTGAAGATTATGAAAAGACATTTGAAAGACTTGATAAAATGTCTTCATAAGGGTTTTCTGAATCTAATGGTGGAGATGACTAGATGAGGAGCCCTTTCCCCAACATCTTTGTAGACATAAGCAAATAACTGGATATATTTTGAAGAATGTATTCTAGATATTGAATTAGATGTACTATTGAAATAAGTTTATTAAACAAAAATTTCTGATTATTTTGGTGAGTTTCTAGCTCCATCAGAGAATACAGTTAAGTATCTTGCCCTCATACACTATGCATGGATTTCCAGGGCTGGCTTATATCAAAATGGAAAAACAGAAACTTCTTATTAATATAGAAGCCCATTTCTTTCTTTCTTTCATTTTTTCAAGTAAGTGACATCAACCTAAATCTCTCTCCCCTTTTACATTGATAAACAATTCTGTTCTTGCATTGAGAAATTTATTTTCAGATATGTACTTTAAAAATTGACTGGATTTAGGGGACGCCTGGGTGGCTCAGTTGGTTAAGTGTCTGCCTTTGGCTCAGGTCATGATCCCGGGGTCCTGGCATTGAGTCCTGCATCAGGCTCCCTGCTCAGCAGGGAGCCTGCTTCTCCCTCTGCCTGCAGCTCCCCTTGCTTGTTTGTGCTCTCTCTCTGACAATTAAATAAAATCTTAAAAAAATATATTTTTTTAAAGTTGACTGGATTTAGTAATTGTTTTATTTAAAAGTTTAATTTCTTCTAGGTGGCTCAGTCGTTGGGTGTCTGCCTTCGGCTCAGGCCGTGATCCTGTCGTCTTGGGATCGAACCCCACATCTGGCTCCCTGCTCAGTGGGAGTCTGCTTCTCCCTCTCTCTCTGCCCCTGCCCCCCGCTCATGCTCATTCTCTCTCTCTCAAGTAAATAAATACGATCTTAAAGCAAAAATATTTAAAAGTTTAATTTCTTGGATTTAATATTTTTATCATATTTTATGGCATTGCTGCTTTCCTATTTACAGTAGACAAATCGTTCTCTTGTTGAATACATTTTTTGAAATAAAAAAGGGATTTGAGAGCTTCAAGAGGATACAGCTAACATCATTTGGCATAAATCCGCAGTTCAAGCTCAGTGTTATAATAGCCTTCTTTTAGATCATGTTATATTCTTTTTGTTTCATTTGTATGTGTTAACAACCTAGTATATATTTTTCTCTATACTCTATATTCAGATAACCCTCATTATTGTGTATGCATATGTATATATGTGCATATACACACACACACACGACTACATATTTATGGGATAATTATTAGGCTTAATCATATGAAATTGCCTTTTTGTATGTTAAAACTGATTATATGCCAGGAAGCTCATATGGCTTTATCTAATACTTTCTCACTTAAAAATATCTCATGGAGGGGTGTGTGGGTGGCTCAGTCGGTAAAGTGGCCAACTCTTGATTTTGGCTTATGTCATGATCTCAGGGTCCTGGAATCGAGCCCTGAAGGGGGCTCCACACTCAGTAGAGAGTCTGCTTGAGATTCTCTCTCTACCTCTTCCTCTGTGCCCCCCACCTTGTTCGCACATGCACGCATGCTCTCTCTCAAATAAATAAATCTTTAAAAAAAATCCCACAGAAATCCTGCCAAGTGATGTATAGCTCTAATTCTTTTACAGGGCCTTGGTGTGTGGGTGTATCATGATTTATTCAGCAGTTTCTGTACTCTTGGGAAACAGTTCTGCAGTAACCACCCTCCTACTGTTGTCCTTTGTAACAGTGCTTTTGTTTCCAAGGGATAGATCCTGGGGAGCAGGAATGCTTTGTCAAAAGAAGTATATATTTTTTATTTTAAGAGATATTGACAGATTGATTTCCAAAAGGCTGGTGCGTACTTTTAAAAAAAAAATTTATTTATTTGAGAGAGAGAGAGAATGCATGAGCAGGGGAAGGGGCAGAGGGAACGGAAGAGGGAGAAGGAAAGAATCTTCAAGCAGACTCCCATGTGGGGCTTGATCCCAGGACCCTGAGATCATGACCTGAGCCAAAATCAAGAGTCCGACGCTTAACCGCCTGAGCCACTCAGGCGCCCTGGTACACACTTCTATTAGCAATGTATGGGAATGTTCTCTCTCTACAGTCCCATTTGCAATAGCTGTTATACTTCTTATTTTTGACCAATTTGGGTATAAAGTGGTATCTCATTATGACTTTTAATTTCCATGTTTGGCTATTTTTCATATGCTTGCTATTTGGATTTCTCTTCTCTGATTTATCTAATTATATCCTTTGCCCATTGTCCTGTGGGGTTATTTTTTCTCCCTCTGCTCCCACCCCTTTTACGTGGCTGAAGCTAATCTGAAATCAGCAGTTGAGATATTGTTGTCATTGACTGTGATTGCCCAGGCATCAGCTATGTGCACTGTTGGTACTAGATGTGTTGAGTTTAATTACTATTTTAACTGTCCTAATAGTTACAGAGTGACTTGGCATTACAATGAAAAAACTGTCATGTTCATAAAGGCATAGAAACCCAGCAGCATGAGATGTGATAAAAATCGATGTGTAAAAGTAATCTAAAGAGCTCTTTCATTAAGTGTAACATAAAATTCTAAGCTAAAGAAAGCATTGTGCATTAATTTAATAGCAGGATTTTTCTGTATTAGTGGTACATACATAATGGTGTATTTTAACATAAATGGTATTTTAGAGTCAATCAAAGACCTGTTGTGTCTGCCATCTGCATTACAAATATATTTTGTGTCATATTGACTTTGTTTCAGGCATCTTTTGCTTACAAAGCTTTTTAATTTTTATATAGTCAAGCATGTTAATTAGGTTCCCAGACTTGGTTAAAAGCATTTCTCCCACTGTTAGATTATGTATCTACTTTCTTGGATTTTCTTGCAAGATTTTTTTTTCTTGTAAGATTTTTGTTCTGTTTTTACATGTAAGCGTTTAATGCAACTGGCATTATTTCTTAATATGGGTTAAGATAGAGATCCATTTTTATTTACTTTCAGATGCTAAATACTAAAATTCTATAAGCTTCATTTATTAAACTACCATATTTGTCATTTACTAAAATCTTATATAAACCAGAACCTATTTTTGGATTCCCTAGTCTTTCACGTTGGTTTTCTTTGTCATTTCTCATCAGTATCATAATTACATGGCTGTAACGACTTTTCAGTATGTTGTAATATCTGGAAGGCAAGTCCTCCATCACTGTTCTTTTCCTTTTCTCTTTCCAAAAAAGAGAATTTTTGTCTCTTCATGGACCTTATTCTTGCATATGAATCTTAAGATCTTTTTATCTAATTCAGAAATCAAAGTGAAACTCTGTTGGAATCCTAATAGGAATTGCAATGAAGTTTTATATTACTTGACCATTATGATAGCAAATGTCCCTCAAGTGTAATATACTTTTTTACATTTATTCAAATCTTGTTTTATGGCTTTTAATAATGTTTGTTTTCACTGCTTTCATCTACATTTCATTCTAGATGCTCATTACTTTCTTTAAAAAAAAAAAAGATTTTATTTATTTATTTGAGAGAGAGAGAGAACATGAGCAGGAGGGAGGAGCAGAAGGGGAGGGACAAGCAGACTTTACCTGAGCACGGAGCCCAATGCGGGGCTCTATCCCAGGCCCCTGAGATCATGACCTGAGCCGAAATCAAGAGTCAGTTGCTTAACCAATGGAGCCATCCGGGTACCCCTAGATGCTCATTTCTAGAGCGAGAAAGATATTTGTTTTCTGTGTATTTCTTACAAGGCAAGTCCCTCACATGAAAGTCTATTTATTTTAGTAGTTTTTATTCAAGACTTAGGTTTTTCTAGATGGTCTATCATGTATCATATTATCAGCAAAAGGATATTTATAGCTCTAACTGTTCTTTTCCAATATTTTTGCTAGCTTCCTTATATTATTGTATTTGATAATCCTCCAAGACAATGTTAAAAAATAATGTGCTGGCAATTTTCTGATTTTAATCAAAATGGTTTTAGTGTTGCATCATTTTAGAATACTATTTGCTATGGTCTTTTGTAAATAGTCTTTTTTTATATTCAAGTAGTTTCCTTCTATTCCTATTTTACCTTGAGTTTTCAGTATATTAATTAGAACAATAGTTGACAAAGAGTAAGTGCTCTATAACTACTTGTTAAACAAATAAAGGTATATTAGTAATGACTGCTAAAGATTATTAATGCCTTTTTCATTGACTATTGACATGATCATATGGTTTTGCTCTTGACCTTGCTTGGTCATATATATTATGTCTTTAATGCATTGTTGATTCTATTTGCTAATATTTTATTTAGAATATTTGAATAGTCATAAATTTATTTATTTGTTCTTTTTTGTACTTAAAAAATCATGTTTTAGCATTAAAGTTTCTTGTGTCATTAAATGATTCAAGGAACATACATATTTTTTTTCAGTCTGGAACACTTCTCCTTTGTTGAGAACTGCCCCCTACTCATGGGGGTGAGTGCCCAGAAACCAGGTCTACTAGGACACTGCTTGCCCACCTGGTCACAGCTCACTAATTAAATGATATTGCCAAGATCTAGAATTTTGAATTGAGCATCAGACACTTGGAGTTACTAAAACTGAACCATATTAAGGGTGGTGGTATAGAGTGTAGAGGGCATCCCTTGGGCACCAACCAGATACACTGGTCTCTAACCTTCCACAGACTGGGCTAATCACTTCTTCCTTGGATTTCCAAAGACACTCCGGAATCCTTCCAATTATTATCACCACCACCACCACCACAACCATCATCCTTTTAACTTAGAAAGCAATTCTGGTGAACTTGTTACTTGCAAATAAAAGAGGCTTACTCACAAAACTATGTATAGAGTCACCTTTCTTTGAGTATTTCAATAGCTTTGCTTTTGTTTTAAAGCAAAGCTTAACTTTCCCGAAATCACATGATACGTAACATGTGTAGTAGAAACCCCATTTGATTTGTTCCTGTTATAGACAGTGTTTGGTGTCCCAGCCAAATTCAAATTCATGTTGAAACCCCAAAGTGACTGTATTTGGAGATAGGGCCTTTATGGAAGTATTTAAGGTTAAATGAGGTCATAAAGATAGGATTAGTGTCTTTATTAGAAGAAATACCAAAGAGCTCCTTCTCTCTTCCCATACGCACACAAAAAGAGGTCATGTGAGCACACAGTGAGAAGGCACCCACCTACAAAGCAAGAGAAGAGGCCTCAGATTGCAACCTACGTTGCCAGCACCTTGACTTTGGACTTCCCAACCTCCAAAACTGTGAGAGAACAAATTTCTGCTGTTTAGGAATGCCTGGGTGGCTCAGTTGGTTAAGCATCTGCCTTCGGCTCAGGTCATGATCCCAGGGTTCTGGGATGGAGTCCTGCATCGGGCTCCTTGCTCAGCGGGGAGCCTGTTTCTCCCTCTGCCTGCTGCCCCCCTGTTTGTGCTCCCTCTCTCTGACAAATAAATGAATATAATCTTTTAAAATTTTTTTCTGCTGTTTAAGTCATCTGTCTATAGTATTTTGTTGTAGCAGCCCAAGCAGACTAATACAATTCCCCCAAATGGCTAACTAATGACCTAATGCCTTTTACTGAACAATCCATCATTACCCCACCAATTTGAAATGTCACTTTTTTGTAAGATTTTATTTTTCATTTATTAGAGAGAGAGAATGTGTGAGAGAGAGCACAAGCAGGGGGAGAGGCAGAGGGAGAGGGAAAAGCAGACTCCCCACTAAGCAAGGAGCCTGGCACAGGGCTCATCCCAGGACCCTGGGATCATGACCTGAGCTGAAGGCAGACCCTTTACCAACTGAGCCACCCAGGAGTCCCTGAAATGTCACTTTTATAATATATTAAATTTAAATAAATTATCAAGTCTGGTTTTGGGCTTCCAAAATCATTTCACTAATTTATGAGTGTATTTTGGCACTAGTTTTATCTTGATTATTGTCCCTCTATAATATAATATCTTATATCATCTTGGTAGGGCAAGTCTGACTTTATTATTGTTGCACAATTTTATTGGCCATTCTAGAATACCTACCATTCCAAGTTAACTTTAGAGTCATTTAATTGAGTAAAAAGAAAAGTTGAGATTTAGTGGAGGAGCATTAAAGTGGAGGAAAAGTGACATATGTAGAATGCTCTATTTCAATCCATGAATGTGGTGCTTGTCACTATTCTATTTAAATCAGTAACTTTTGTAGTTTTATTTATAATGTCCCACATAATTCTTGTTTATTCTTAGCTATATTTTCTAACATTTTATTATGAAAATATTCAAACATACAGAAAAGTTGAAGTAATTTTACAGTGTGCATCCATGTATCACTACCTACCCCAACATTTTACTCTATTTCATGCAGTGTTTTTGTTAGGCAGTGAATGGGACCATAGACTGCCTGGATTCACCACCTGCAAAGTGTATATTGCAGGGCAAGTTACTTAATTTTTCCAAACCTGTTTTCTTATCTGCAAACTGGGAATTGCCTCAGAGGGTATTAAAGGATTAAACAGGTTAAAATATGTAATGCACTGAGAACAAAGCCTCATGCTGTGTAAATACTGTATGCCAAGTGCATTAATCTCCTTGGGCTGTTATAACTAAATATCATAGACCGGGTGGCTTAAACAACAGAAATTTATTTTCTCACATTTGTGAGGCTAGAAGTTCCAGATCTGACAGGGTCAGTTTAGCATGAGAACTCTTCCTGGCATGTAGATGGCACCTTCTTGCTAAATCCTCACATGATTTTTCCTCATTGCCTGCACCTTCAGAGAGTGAGTGAGACCTCTGGTGTCTCTTCTTACAAGGACACTAATCCTATGGGACCAGGGCTCCACCCTTATGGCTTTATTTAATCATAATTACTCCCTCACTTCAAATACAGCTACAATAGGGGGTTAGGGCTTCAACATATGAAATTGCAGAGGTGGGTGGGGAGACACAAAGATTCAGTCCACAACAGCTAGCAAGTACATAGTTTCATTCTGTTTTCTAAAGTTTTTGTAAGCTATTGATGTAGAAGTGTATTTAGAATGATGTACTTGGGGACGCCTGGGTGGCTCAGTTGGTTGGGCGTCTGCCTTCAGCTCAGGTCATGATCTCAGGATCCTGGGATAGAGCCCTGCATCAGGCTCCCTGCTCGGCTGGAAGCCTGCTTCTCCCTCTCCCACTCCCCCTGCTTATGTTCCCTCTCTTGCTGTGTCTCTCTCTGTCAAATAAATAAATAAAATCTTTAAAAAAAAAAAAAAGAATGATGTACTCCTATTCTGTTGAGACAAAACCCACCAATAAAAGTGCATTACAGTATAATCATTTTTGTAGAGAATACATAAAAATGCATGAAGAAAACATGGGGTGTGTGTGTGGTGGGGGGGGGTGGTTGTGTAGGTAAGTCTGCACCAAATGTTAGCGATGCTTATCTCTGCTTGATGAGATTCTAGGTAATAATTATCTTGCTTTTGTGTATTTTCTGGCATTTCAGAAATACAAGGAAAGCAATTAACATAAGAATTTATTGAATGCTAGCACAAAAACGACGTGATCATGGTAGTCTTTTAATAAAACACAGGGTTCCATTCCATTTTCAGTCTTTTCCACGTACATATGAAGTAAAAGTGCTATGGATTCGTTTAGAGCAATGTTGTTTGGACAAAAAGGTGACAGAGACGTTTCCCTTTTGTCAAGGGTTTCCAATCTCCCCAGGGAAACATTCACTTGCCTCTTACCGGCAGAAGGGAGACGGCTCCATTCAGTAGATTGGGTGGGGACAAGAGCACCGGATCCGTCTCCTTCCGCAGGAGTGGGGCTGCATCCCCCCTGGTTGGGATCCGGCGCAGCAGCGAGCCCGGAGTGACGGAGTGACAGGGCCTCCCGGCGAGCATGCCGGGAAGCGCCGCGAGCCGGAGGCTGCCCCGGAGGACGCTGGGAACCACGCGCGGAGGCCGCTGCCGCGCAGGCGCACCGGCCACGGCTGCGCTACGTGGGAGCATCTCGGCGCTGCGTGGAGGGCTGCCAGCCGCCGGGTGAGGGGGCGAGGGCGAGCGGGGCGAGCCGGCCAGCGGGGTGAGCGGGGGCTCCGCCGGGTCTGGGGCGGGGCGACGGGAAGCGCCGGCTCCGCCCCGCCTGCGGGCCCCCGTGGCGCGTGGTGCGCCCGGCAGCCCGGGGTCGCGCTCAGACAAAGCCCGCGAGGTCCAGGCCTGGAGAAAGGTTTATTCTCTCCGTTGCGGGAGGAGGAGACGGGATTGCAGGGGTTCCGTGATTTGCCACGGCCAAGCGAAGCGAAGGAGCTGGGTTCAAGCCCAGCGCCTTTGGGATTTCAAATCTCAAGACTAGTTTAAACAGAGTACTACCCACAACAAAGAACTGGGCTTTATTCATCTCTTTGTGTTCCATGACACCAGTACCGTGGTTTGGACCGCGTGGGCTGTGTATATCCACCGTCTTCATGTACCTTTTGTAAAAAATAATCACTATTGGTGTAAGTTCTAGAATTCTGACTGTGCGACTGAACTTTCTAGATCCTTTTGCTGACTAATGTTTTCTGTCCAGTATCACCAGGGGGCTGTAGAGGTGGCTGCTTAGAAACCTGGAGCCTCCAGCTGCTTGCTAAGGAGACAGCGCTCAAGACGAGATGTTCCTTGCGAGCCTAGACATTTAAAAGGTCCAGACTCCGGATTTTGGTACTGTATGTTCCCAGGTGCGCCATAGTGGAGAACTCCAGCACAACTGGGAAGCCCGAGTTTCCAGCAGTTTGCTTATCAAAGTGGCCAAGCCAAATAGGACCTTCTGCTTTGTGGGCTGAGACAGAGAGCCCCATAAAGGAGTGCTGAAGTCATCATGCTACAGCAGCTACTCATCACCCTGCCCATGGAGGCCCGCACCTGGGTGAAGTTGCGCCATCCAAAGAAGGCCAAGGAGGGGGCGCCCCTGTGGGAGGATGTGACTAAGATGTTTGAAGGAGAAGGTGAGAATAGGCTGGTCGGCGGGAAGGAGGAAAAGCAGCGTCCTCTAGTATGAGAAGGAAGGTAGACAGCTGAGCGGAAGCATCCCTTGGGGAGGCAATTGGGTAAAACGTCTCTGGATTCTTGATTATGGCTCCTGGCCTGGAGTTTTCCTGAATAATACTGTAGGTTCAACCTGAACCCGATATCTAAGTGTCATGACTGTATATGTTATTTCTTTTCATTTTCCCCATGTGGGGCAAGGAAGACTTGCCTGATTTTCTTTATTTTACAGTGAGGAAATTTGAGTCAAATGAGAGACCTGTCCAGGCACTTGGTGGCTAGGTCAGAAGTAGAAGGCAGCAGGGAAAGCACCAGGTGAGCCTGGAGTATCTTGTGCTAGAAAGCGAGGAAGAGTCCAGAGACTAATGGACATGTACCAGCAGGATGGCAGGTTTGGACAAACTTAGGACTATTAAGTATCCAGATTGATTGTAACACCTTGAATAAATAAAATTCCATAAGTTCATGATGACACTTAAAATAAATAAAGGGGAGGGGCGCCTGGGTCGCTCAGTCGTTAAGGGTCTGCTTTCGGCTCAGGTCATGATCCCAGGGTCCTGGGATCGAGCCCTGCATTGGGCTCCCTGCTCTGTGGGAAGCCTGCTTCTCCCTCTCCCACTCCCCCTGCTTGTGTTCCCTCTCTCGCTGTGTCTCTGTCTGTCAAACAAATAAATAAAATCTTAAAAAAAAAAAAATAGAGAAAGGGGAAAGACTCATTTACCAACAGTGGTGGTGATTCATACACTGATTTCTTACTTTGGAAATAAATTATTATGGGAACGAAGAATGCATTTACCTTGCGTTTTAGATCATTTGCAATTGCTGAGGGAAAGCTTTTTACAGAAAATATCTGCCAATAAAAAAAGTAGAAGAAATGATAAACTATTTTACTATAAATGAAATAATTGAGAAGCTAATGGGGCAGGGTCATCACAGGGTGCCAAAGTATTGCTCCCATAAATTACTTGCTAAATGCTAAGGAAAGAACATTCTTTTCCAGTGGCGATATCTGGTGGTCACTGTCTTTTTTTTTTTTTTTTTTTTTGAGATTTTATTTATTTACTTAGGAGGGAGAGGAAGAAGCAGACTCCTCACTGAGCAGGAGTGAGGAGTGGGGCTTGATCCCAGGACCCTGGGATCATGAC
Organism: Phoca vitulina; assembly: GCF_004348235.1. Classification (NCBI taxonomy): domain Eukaryota; kingdom Metazoa; phylum Chordata; class Mammalia; order Carnivora; family Phocidae; genus Phoca; species Phoca vitulina. The sequence continues at coordinate 70,163,144 of NW_022589705.1, read as the reverse complement.
CTGAGCCAAAGGCAAATGCTTAACCATCTGAGCCACCCAGGTGCCTGTGGTGGTCACTCTCTTAACCAAGTGTGTCAATGATGGGATAACCTCACATTTTGTGTCTTCTGGGTAGTGTAATAAAAAGCACATTAGTATCACTCATGAAGAATTCCTGCCAAAATATTTAACCTGGTCCTAAATTGAGCTTAAAGGCTGAATTTCTGGTTTAAAGAAAATACAGGGGATTGACAAGTAAGGTAAACCCTAGCACAGACTGTTGGTTTCTTAAGAAGCCAACGTCAAGAAAAAAGAGGGAAGTACTATTCTAGAGAGACTACAAATAACAACCACTTTGAATGTGTGAACCGTGGTTGGCTCCTGGGTTGGAATAAATCCAGAATAAAAGACAGTTTGAGAAGAGTTGAGGAAATCTGAATATGAATTGTTAACTTGCTTAGGTGTGATAAATGGTATTAGGATTATGAAGGAGATCCTTATTTGAAGTAATTAGAGATGAAGTATCATGATGTCTGCAACTTTGAAAAGGTTCAAAAAATATATCGATAGATGAAGCAAATATGGCAGACGTTAACAATCATTGAATATAGGTGGTGGATATATAGGTGTTCAGTATTAATGATAAAAAGTTGGGAAAAAATATAAGGACAACAATTTATTTGCCTTAATTCCTAGTTCATATTTTTAATACCTAAATTCAGCCAGTATTGGAATTCTAGCAACCTGGCACGGTGTTATGCTTAACACTTTAGCAGATGGAAAAAAAAATGAACCAGATAGTTGCTACCCATATATTCATACTAATATTCAACTGAGGGAGATAACTATATAAATAAATATAACAGGAGGCAGTCTGAGATCGATATCTAAGCAGAGATAAAAACAAGCTTTGGAAGAGTACAGGGAAGAAGAAGCTTTCTTCTCATTAAGAGTGTTTGGGAAAACTTCACCTGAACCAGTCCAGAAGGATATCTCAGTTTTTCACCGAGTAGGAGGTATGTTCAAAGAAGGGTGACTGGGGCTATGTGGGTGGGTGAGTCCAGTGGATGAAGGAGGGTAGAGAAGCAACGATGGACTGGTTGTGGAGGATCTTGAAATCCATGGGCAGGTATTTGGATTTTTCTTTCTTATCAGTGGGGAAGCTTTGAGGATTTTTGAACAGAGGAGTGGCCCAGTAGATCTGTGCTTCTGGACCAGTGTTGACCATTGGGGAGTATTAATGCCCAAAGCAGTGCCCTGTAGCTCCTTTTCATTAAGGAGGCTCCAGTCTGCGCTGAGTTGCTCTAAGTGTCCCTCTCTGTGCATGTTTTGAGAGAGGAGCCGTGTTCAGCAGGTCTGCAAGCTGTTTTTCTGTTTGGGGAGATGTAAACCTCATGGCTCTTCTCCTTTCTCAGTTTTGCTCTCTCAGGATGTTGATGAGACCCAGGGAGAAAGTCTCGAGGATGAAGTCACCTCTAGGCCCTCGACAGTGGAATCTCAGGTGGGTTGGAGTTTCCTGTCACTTTCTTGAACTTGTTTCTCAGATTTTAAGAGCCCTGGACTTTGATTTTCTTTGGCTTAACTTGCTGGGTTGGATTTTCTTAGCCTGTTCTAAACCAGGCCACATTGATTCATTTCACTGGTAATTTTCCCACCAATAGTAGATGGTTCCTCATAATAGGAGGTTCACCATAATAGAAGGTTCCTGAGGAACCTTCTTGTTTCAGACAGACCTCTGGCCATTTATCCAACACATTTAAAAATCGTGGGGGATGGGCTAAATGGGTGATGGGTATTAAGGAGTACACTTGTTATGATGAGCACTGGGTGTTATATGTAAGTGATGAATCACTAAATTCTACTCCTGAAACCAATATTACACTATATTCTATATTCTAACTAGAATTTAAATAAAAATTTGAAAAAGTAAAAATAAAAAATAAAAATTGTCCTGGGTTGTGTGTGTATGTGTGTGTGTAAAAGTATGTAATGTAGTTCTTGCCCTGAAACCTCACAGTGTCATCTAGGGGAAAGACAAACATTGTAAAACATTTTTTTTTTAACTTAAATTCAATATAGCACATCATTAGTTTTAGATGTAAAACTTTTTAAGCAACATTTAAAAATTAACAGAATGCGGTTCTGACATTCTTGGAGATGTAATGCACTTCATTAATGACCTTTAAGAGAGGATTGCTGGTCATATTTTGGAGCAGAATTGTAGATGAAAAAGGAAATGAGTAGAGTAGTTACTGGCAGGTGATGAAGGGCACACACTAAATAGGCTGACCAGAAAAGAAAGGAAAACTTCCAAGAGCAGTTTAATAGTGTCTGTGTATCATAAATGAGCTAATCAGAAAACCATTGGCAGCAGGCAAAGCTCTGTGCTACCAAACCCCCAAATCATAGGGAAACTCAGAAAATAGAGTAATCAGAAAATCAATATAGAAGGAGATATTCTTAGAGAACAGAAGACTTTTATAGTGGAGTGATCTTAGTTTCCAAAATAACATGGTATAGGGTTTAATCCCATATCTTTAACATTCCTCAAATTCAGTTTTCTAATGGGTTAAATGTGGATGCTATTGCCAGCCCAATAGGCCTGAAATGCCTTCCAGACTTATTTATAATACATAAAAAGCATTAGAGTCATCTTTATACTTAAGGAATGTGTTACTATCTTAACCTTCTGGCTTCTGGGTTCTCTTTGCATTTGGTAATATTTTTAAAAATAATCATAAAATGGTTATTTAATTTGTGTGGATCATACATGACAGGCTCTTGTACTTCACAACATGGTATCTGCTTTGGTCAAATCTTCCTTACTAGGCAGAATTCATGCTCCCTCCAGGAATGTGCTGTTCTCACGTACTTTTCTTACTAATACCCAGCTAATGGTATTTTACCTATGCTGAAATGTTCTCATTTTAACCAATTCTCTCAGCCTGACAAAGGTCCCTGTCTTCTCTGAACTCTCCCTTTCCTCAAATATTCCTGATCTTTATTGTCCTTAATCCAAATTATTGTATACTGCTCTGAGACCTTCTTTAATATTTCATGAGTATTTCTCCTTCAGCCAAATGATAAGTTGCAAAAGACAACTTATATGCTTTCTGCGTTGTTTGTAACCTCCTGCAGAGTCAGCCAACCAATTTTCAAGAGAGTGTCCAAGTAGACTTGGCTAGAATCTCTTAGCATGTAGGCAGTATTAGAACTGAAAAGGAACATATTTGATATTCTAGGGACTATTGACCTTCAAGGACATATCTGTGGACTTCACCCAGGAGGAGTGGGGGCAACTGGCCCCTGCTCACCGGAATCTATACCGGGAGGTGATGCTGGAGAACTATGGGAACCTGGTCTCCGTGGGTAAGGATGAGTTCCCCTTACAACCAGAACCTGCCTGTTGGAAGAAAATCTTTATTTCTAACCAAAGTGCTATGCTTGGGCTTTGGGTTATGATAGAGCTTTCTAGTTCCCTCTAAACAGCAAGTCAGGATAGCTGTGGTCTTTTCTGCCCTGGTCTTTCTACTCTACCCCTCAGCAGGCCTGAATACCAAAGAACTATCTTTAAATTCTTGGGATGGCTCTTTGACCTCAGCACATGCAGTGTTTTCTTCTTCATGAGCAGGATATCAGCTCTCCAAACCTGGTGTGATTTCCCAGCTGGAGAAAGGAGAAGAGCCATGGCTGATCGAGAGAGAGATTTCAGGAAGTCCAAGTTCAGGTAAGAGCAAGGCAGTTGGGGCCTTTGTCATGTTTACTGGAGAGCTCCACTTGAAGCCTTCTCCAGGCTGTGGGGGAGACCATGCTATCTGGATGGGACCCACGAGAAACCTGATTACCACCTGCATTTGCCTCTTCTCATTAGTTTCTCTGGAGTATTGGGGAAAGAGATGCCTTTCTCATCTGGGTTAGTTTTCTTGACTAATTCTCCTGACCTGACTTTCATGATTTTCTTGCTTTCTCCAGTATTCCAAACCTTGCCCTGATCATAGCTTCTTTCTCCTGTCCATTCAGGTATTCATGGGTCTCCTCTCATTAAGGACAGCACCTTTCACCAGATTCTCATGTCATTTTATCATGGATCTCACTCTCACGATTCCTTTTAAAATTTTTTCCTGAATCTTACTCTGTAATCATAGTTTCAATTCTGATTTTCTTTTTAACTTGTATAGTTTAACTTTTTATTTCAGATAACTTAGGACTCTGTGAGAAATCCCCACAGAATTCCTTCTTACCAAATCAAACAGCTTTTAACAGCCTTCTTCATCTAAGAACAGTAATAACGACAGCTGTTCATCCAGGTGGCCTCTGTGAGTCCTGTGCCTACGTTAGCCACATCTTACAGAGGAGGAAAAGAAGACTCACAGGTTAAGAAATTTGTCCAGCATCACTTAGCTACTGGTTGGTGGAGTTGGTATTTGAATTCGAATCCTCCTGACTCCACAGTTTGTGTTCTTACGGCGCTATTCTACACAGCGGCATTAGGTTCATAGACCTCACCACCTTCTTGGTATCTGTCCTTTCCTCCACCAGCCAGTTTAATAATTTTTATCTCCTCTATCTCTCTTATTGCCTTTTCAGTGCTTCTCATCAGTATCCTTTTTTTTTTTTTTTTTAAAGATTTTATTCATTTATTCGACAGAGAGAGACACAGCGAGAGAGGGGACACAAGCAGGGGGAATGGGAGAGGGAGAAGCAGGCTTCCCACAGAGCAGGGAGCCTGATGCGGGACTCGATCCCAGGACCCTGGGCCCATGACCTGAGCTGAAGGCAGACGCTCAACGACTGAGCCACCCAGGTGCCCCATCAATATTCTTTTTAATGCAGATACATCATTTCCACCTCTGTTAGGATAGGCTAAACGACTATAGCAATAGACTTTAAAATGTGGCTCAAATGGAATAGGAATTTCTTGCTCATACACTGGTCTAGGGGAACTGGTTAGGCCAATGGCCAGTTCTTTTCCACCTAGCGGATCTGGGATTGAGATTTCTCCCACACGGTGGCTGCACCATCCCCTAGGGCCTGCTCCTCATCTAAGGATAGCCAGCAGCAGGATAAGAGCACGCACGAATCCCATCTGGGAGCTTTAATGGGCCAGCCTGGAGTGGTTCACGTGACTTTCACTCTTGAGTCACTTATGGGAGAAACCTTTGTCCCTTAACTCAAATCAAAATGAAGATTGGGAAATATAGTGTAGCTGCGTGTCCAGAAATGGGAAGAACAGATTTTGGTGAATATCCAACAGTGTCTGCCACAATCCCTGAGGGGCCTCTGTCTTTTACGCTGCTGTTTTATATCCGCACAAATGCCCACAAGTGCATTGTGATGGTTTCACTTGTTCCTTGACACCTATATTTTCCATATTTTCATCTTTGTCTCATACATCCATATGAACTCTATTCCCACATACCCCTGGTATTTAGGACATCTCTGTCTAGATGCACTGTTGTCATTTCAAACCCAATACATCTGAAAACAGAGACCGTCTTCTCTCCCAAGCAAATTTCTCATCCTGACTCCTCCTATTCTTTTAGTCTCAAAGAACAAAAATCATGGTATCAGCAAGAATGTATCATGTTTTTCTACTCTCAGTGCTACCTCATTTCTCATGCTTCTCTGGTATTACCTGCTAGTAGATCCACTTTTCCTCTTCTTTTTTAAAATTATTTTTATTTTTTATTTTTTTTAAAGATTTTATTTATTTATTTGACACAGAGAAAGAGAGCACAAGTAGGGGAAGCGGCAGGCAGATGGACAGGGAGAAGCAGGCTTCCCGCTGAGCAGGGAGCCCGATGCGGGGCTCGATCCCAGGACCCTGGGATCATGACCTGAGCTAAAGGCAGACGCTTAACCAACTGAGCCACCCCGGCACCCCTGTTTTTAAAGATTTTATTTATTTATTTATTTGTCAGAGAGAGAGGGGGAGAAAGAGCACAAGCAGGCAGAGGGAGAAGCAGGCTCCCAGCTGAGCAAGGAGTCTGATGCAGGACTTAATCCTAGGACCCTGGGATCATGACCTGAGCCGAAAGCAAATGCTTAACCGACTGAACCACCCAGGTGCCCCTTCTTCTCCTCTTCATCTTTGTTGACGCAGTGCCAAGCCAAGTTCCCATCATTTCATGTCTATTACTATGATTTTTAGTTGTATTTGTGATGTTTTATTATTTTTCTGAATCATTTTGAATGTTACTGTCAGATTTGACCTCTTGAAATATGACATTTTTCTTGTTCTTACCCTGAAAAGTTAAGTGACTCCTTATTCCCTGTAGAGATTCTTCCTCTACGGGCACCCACGTCTACTGAGAGCACACATATCCAGAACCCAGTAATTCCTCTTTAGTAAATCCTATGAAATATTGACAGGAGTGTAAACAAATGTTTGCATAATGATAACATGAAAAACTGGAGACAACCTAAATATTTTTCAGTAAAGAAAAGTCAAATTATGATACGCCCACCAGTGGAATGCAGTGGGATGCATTGCACTTGTTAAAAAGAATGAGATAAATCTAAATGTACAGACAGAAGGGGGCCCATGAGATATAGTTGAATAAAAAACAAAACAGATGCAGAACTATATATATCCCTTTTTGTGCAAATGTATATTTGTGACCATACATACATAAATGTACACATTCACATATACATACTGTTGGGAATATCTAAATGGATGTATTCCAAAATCCTAAGAGACTAAGGGAATGGAGATGAGATTGAGAGAGGCTATTCTCCTATATTATTTAATGTTTTATTTTAATGTGTAGAAAGTATGAGATAAATACTTGAAAAAAAACTTTTTTTTTTAAAGATTTTATTTATTTATTTGAGAAAGAGAATGAGAGAGAGCATGAGAGAGGGGAGGGTTAGAGGGAGAAGCAGACTCCCAGCTGAGCAGGGAGCCCGATGTGGGACTCGATCCCGGGACTCCAGGATCATGACCTGAGCCGAAGGCAGTCGCTTAACCAACTGAGTCACCTAGGCGCCCCGAAAAAACTTATTTTAATAGAGAAAATTTTGTCATAGAAATATGGACTTGAGATGATATGGCACTATAATCCTGTGTTCCTTAATCTTATCTCTTGATATTTACCCTTACAACAATGCTCTCTTCTTAGCGCACTTCCTTCTGGAAATCACATGGATGAACTCCTCCCAATTCCTGGAAGTCCCCTTCCATACTCTAAAAGCTTCTTTCTTTTGACCATTTCTTCATTTCCTTTTATATTAGCTTTAAAGGGGGCAGAACTACATTTGAAGATAGTCCAAGGTTGCTATGCTTAGTACATGTTCATTTTCCCCCTCTATGGCCATTTATTTTTTAAAGTGCACTGAAGGGACTGAAGGGGCGTCTGGGTGGCTCAGTCATTAAGCATCTGCCTTCAGCTCAGGTCATGATCCCAGGGTCCTGGGATCGAGCCCCGCATCAGGCTCCCTGCTCAGTGGGGAGTCTGCTTCTCCCTCTCCCACCCCCCCACTTGTGTTCCTGCTCTCGCTATTTCTCTCTCTGTCAAATAAATAAATAAAATCTTTAAAAAAAAATAAAGTGCACTGAATGTGGGTCATTTGTATTTTGGGATTTCTTTCAGACTTGGAGAATAAAACAGAAACCAGGGAGTCAACCTTAAAGAATGATATTTCAGGGGAAGAATTACACCATGGCCTAATGAAGGAACAGTCCACGAGAGGAAGCACTGTATATTCCACATTGGGAAGAGTCTCCAAATGTGATAAGTTAGAAAGCCACCAGGAAAACCAAGGAATGGGTGAGGGGCAAATCCCCTTGACCCATGAGAAAACACTCACCCAGGAGAGAGGCCGAGAATCTAACAGATTTGAGAAAAGTATTAATGTGAGCTCAAAAGTTATTCCTGGACCAGAAGGTCCTCCAAGAAAAAAAGACCATAAATATGATATATCTAGAAAGAGAAGTAGATACAATTTAGATTTGATCAATCATTCAAGGAGTTATACAAGAATGAAAACTTTTGAATGTAATATTTGTGAAAAAATCTTCAAACAGCTCATTCATCTTACAGAACACATGAGACTTCATACTGGAGAGAAACCTTTCCGATGTAAAGAATGTGGAAAAGCCTTTAGCCAAAGTTCATCCCTTATTCCACATCAGAGAATCCATACTGGTGAGAAACCCTATGAATGTAAGGAATGTGGGAAAACCTTCAGACATCCCTCATCTCTTACTCAACATGTTAGAATCCATACTGGGGAGAAGCCCTATGAATGTGGCATATGTGAGAAAGCATTCAGCCAGAGCATTGGGCTGATCCAGCATCTGAGAACTCATGTTAGAGATAAACCTTTCACCTGCAAAGACTGTGGAAAAGCATTTTTCCAGATTAGACACCTTAGGCAACATGAGATTATTCATACGGGTGTGAAACCCTACATTTGTAATGTATGCAGTAAAACCTTCAGCCATAGCACGTACCTAACTCAACACCAGAGAACTCATACTGGGGAAAGACCATATAAATGTAAGGAATGTGGGAAAGCCTTTAGCCAGAGAATTCATCTTTCTATTCATCAGAGAGTCCACACGGGAGTGAAACCTTATGAATGCAGTCATTGTGGGAAAGCCTTTAGGCATGATTCATCCTTTGCTAAACATCAGAGAATTCATACTGGAGAAAAACCTTACGATTGTAATGAATGTGGAAAAGCCTTCAGCTGTAGTTCATCACTTATTAGACATTGCAAAACACACTTAAGAAATACCTTCAGCAATGATATGTGACATATGTTCAACATCAAAGAATCCTCATAATGGAACAAAAGCCTCTAAATCAGAGGTCTTCTGACTTTTGGATTTCAAGAAGCAATGAATTTTTTTAACGACTTGATCCAATGTTACAACTATCAGTTTTGCCATATTAAAGAAACTACCTTTTACCAACATTGATTCAGAAAAGAAAGGGCATTTTAATATTTTTAAATATAGGAAGGATGTAATCATTAGGAATAACACTTAACATTGAATTAAGTTAGCTTTATAAAAATCTCCAAAATTTATCTTTATTTTTCTCATTTCATTATGGGCCAGTGAAAAGTTCATCATGGAAAGTTACTGATACTTGGATTGGCTTTTGAGAATCACTGTTTTAAATATCCCTTAAATCAGAATAAAATATAAAGTATAATTTTTTACTATAGACCTTTAAATGGCTAGAAGAGGTATAAAAAAATATTGGTTGGCTCATTTCTAGAAGAAATAATGTTGAAGCTTTCTAGAATTGATAGATAACCTACTACACAGGAAATAACTTAAGTATATTTTATGGTTTCTTGTAGAGAATTGGCAAACTTTCCATAAAGGGCCAGATGGTAAGCATGTTAGGTATTGTGGGTCATATGAGCTCTGTCAGACCGCTCAACTCTACAATGTTAGTGCAAAAACATCCAGAGAAACCTATAAACCAGGGTATCTCAGCCTTGGCACTGCTGATATTTTGGGCCAGATGTTTTAGGCAGCTGTCCTGTGCACAACAGTGGGGTTAGCAGTATCTCTGGCCACAAGTTGCCAGTAACAGATGCCAATAGTTCCCCTCCCGCCCTGTAACAACCAAAAATGTCTCCAGATGTTGCTAGATGTGCCCTGGGGGTTAAGATTGTACTCATGAAGTACTTGAAAACCACTGACCTAAATGAATGGGTGTAGCTCTGTTCCAATAAACAATAAACTTCATGCAAAAAATTGGTGTTTGGTTGCATTTAGCCTGAGAGCTGCAGTTTACCATTCCTGCTGTACAGCACATAAATAACTGTCCCCCTCTTGCCCCCGAGCAAGCACAGCAAGAATAGTGATTGGTCATATAGGGTTGTTTTTTTTTTTTTTTTTAAATCTGCTTTGCTGGAACTTTTTTTTAAAAGATTTTATTTATTTATTTTACAGAGAGAGACACAGCAAGAGAGGGAACACAAGCAGGGGGAGTGGGAGGGGGAGAAGCAGACTTCCCGCGGAGCAGGGAGCCCGATGTGGGGCTCGATCCCAGGACCCTGGGAACATGACCTGAGCCGAAGGCAGACGCCTAACAACTGAGCCACCCAGGCGCCCCTGCTTTGCTGGAACTTTTGATGTGTCCTGCTATAATGTCATATTAAAACCTTAGAAATTTTATATAATTTCTGGAAGAGTTCTAGCATTCAACTATAAAATATAACCTGAGGAGGTTTATCATCACTTATTTGACAATGTTTCCCATGTGACTTGACATACCAAATAAGCCTAATTAGTCAAAAAGACTTCATTTAGAAGTTGAATTTTGGGAATTTTATCTGAAATATCAGAAGATTTTAAAGTACATGCCTAAGTAAGATTATAGATCATTTAACAACTTAGTAGGCGCTTGAGTGGCTCAGTTGGTTGAGCGTCGACTTTTGCTTTCAGGTGAGGTCATGACCTCAGGGTCATGAGATGGAGCCCTGTGTCAGGCTCCATGCTCAGTAGGGAGTCTACGTGAGGTTCTCTCTCCCTCTCCCTCTGCCTGCCCCTTCTCTCTCTCTCTCTCTCAAATCTTTAAAAAAAATTAAAAATAATTATCTATTAGCCAAGGTGGCAATAAGATTCTAAAGGCAAATGCAGAGGATTACATCATTGCTAATAAAATTTAGCTTAATGTTGAGAAGATTCCATTTTAAAGACAAAACTTAGAAACTTTGTTTTTCTAGGCTGATTAAAGATATAGAATAATCTTTGTTTACAACTTAAACTAATAACCTAAGAAAACTACCATTTTAACAGAAAAACCAAATTCCAATCTTATACTGGTATACTTCCAATATTAAAACTCATTTATTTCGGGGCGCCTGGGTGGCTCAGTCGTTAAGTGTCTGCCTTCGGCTCAGGTCATGATCCCAGGGTCCTGGGATCGAGCCCCGCATCAGGCTCCCTGCTCGGTGGGAGGCCTGCTTCTCCCTCTCCCACTCCCCCTGCTTGTGTTCCCTCTCTTGCTGTGTATCTCTCTGTCAAATAAATAAAATCTTAAAAAAAAAAAAACTCATTCCAACAAGACGAATTTTTTTTAAATATTTTTATTTATTTATTGGAGAAAGAGAGCAGGAGTGGAGGGGCAGAGGGAGAGGGAGAAGCAGGCTCCCGCTGAGCAGGGAGCCTCACCCGGTGCCCCATCCCAGGACCCTGAGACCAGGACCTGAGCCGAAGGCAGATGCTTAACCGGCTGAGCCACCCAGGTGCCCCAACAAGATGAACTTTTTAAAAAATCATGCAGACCTTCCTTTTTCCTCCCTGTCGTCTCCCATGTTGATATATACTTACTGAGACAAGGACGTGCAGGGTGCTGCATGGATCTGAGTTTTCGTGGTGGGTGCTGTGACGTGCTGACCAGAATCCCCATTAGGAATGAAGGACTCTGTGCTGCAGGGAATGTAGCCAATAGTCCTCAACTCACACACCATCAGAGGCTGCCTTAACTGAAGACAGCTGCCTTGTCAAAGGGCATACCCTCTGCCCAGGTTGTTACATCCAATGACTATTATAAAAGTCCAGCCCTTTTGCCCCAATTTAGGATGGTTCTGAAGGGTAATCCAACTTTTAGAACTCCTCAGAGTCAATGAAGGCTCCTGTCGATATTGTATGACTGCTCAACTTCTGCCTCATCTTGCTCTCCTACTCTCCCTTCTCTTCTCCGCGTGTTGATCACTCCCTAATAAACTTTTTTTTACATATTAATCACCACAATCTTAGTCCTGACCCCGTGCAAAATTCCTTTCCAGATTCCCTTCTCACAAACATACAACTTTACTTTTTACATCCAGATTTTGTCCTAAGTTTTCTCTCTTTAAATAACCAGTCTCACTTTTCTTGCATCACATCTGCTTGTTTGTTCTCAGGTCACCCATAAAACTTCATGAGGCATCAAAGCTCTAAGGTTTTTTTTTTCCCCTTTCCTGACAAATTTTGCAATGGAGATAACATGAACTTATTTGAATTCCAGTAAACATAAGCAGAGTGAAAGTTTTATATATAATGCTGATAATTCTAAAGACATGTCCATTTGATTAAGCCAACAACCTTAAATTAGCTTTAATACTGAATATTTTCCAAGATCATGTGAACTTATAAAACATTTGGGTTAGTTTCTATCTTTGAGTTTTAGAATACCCAACTCCTACAAGCACTTACTTTAAACCAACTAAATAGAGCTCTTTTATAAATTAATTTTAGCAATACCACCCTGGGGTAGAGAAAATATCTCACATTTATAATATTCATGGACACAAAAGTACACAAACAAGATGCGAGCAAAATCTTAAAGGCCCAATTTCCAAATGTCTCCTTTTTACAAAACAAATCTAATGGCAAGATGGTATTATAATGTATGGATCCATTCATTGGTCATTTTTCTCTGTGTTGTGGCCAAGCAGCATTACAAAAAATGATTGTCCAGTTTTGGAAAATACAGCCCAAAGGGCTGCATGGGGGGATCAAATTGCCATTTCCCATTTTCCAATGAGAACATAGCCAGTTTTATCCAAAGATACCAGAAGATGCAGCAACAAACAAACCAAATGAAGCCCAACCTCTGTGAGCATTGATTCCTCCCCAAAGCCTGGGCTTCCCCAACTCAACCAAACAACTTCCTCATCAACTTTTTAGAAAAGGAAGCTAAGAGAACCAAAACCCCCTATTTGGAGGCATCTGAATGGGAAGAAGAAATCTAAGATCTAAACCAAACAGGAGAAAGAAAGAAGCTCACATGCTCTCCATATGAAACTCATCCAGAGATCTCTGTCCAAACCAAACCCAAAACTGTTTCCTTGCCACAAGAGTTAAATTAAGCAGGAGTCACCCAAGGGGGGGGGAGGGGCTGGGGATGGTCCCCAGGACAAAGAGTCTAGGCAGCAGCTAAGACTCACCACCGGACTCCTGTTACAGGCTGAGGCCAACGAACCATGCACAAAGAGCTCCTCCCCAAATTTGTAACCTAACCCAAGTTCATCCACCTAATGGATAGCAAAGACAATCAGGCATTGAGTATGCAGCAAGGAAAGGGGTTATTCTAGAGGCGGCAAAATGAGGAGACGGGAGGGCAGATCTCAAATCTGCCTCTCCCAGGAGAGTCTGGGAAATTTAAAGGCAAACAAAAAGGGTAAAAATTTGCAGTTGCACTTATTAGTCTGCAGCTACAATTAGTCCCATTAACACTTTGGTTACAGGTTTCACTAATTTTCTCAGAATATTGAAAATGTAATACTCGTGGGTGGTGTTTGGAGGTTGGCGGGGAGCACCAACCTGGACAATTCAGTACAGCAGTATTACTGTAGAGCTAAAATAATGTTTCACCCTCCTTCATTACAGGGATAACATAGAGGATTATTTTTGTTATTTTGAGTCTTCTTTGTGTGTGCTTTTACATAATTAGGATCATGGTTTAGCTGCTTTTGGAACTGCAATTTTTTTTCACTGAATATTAGGTTGTGCTCAGATCCTAAGCCTTCATAGCAGAGTGATAAAGAGTTTGCATTCAGGAATCATAAAAATATGTATTCAAATTCCAACTCTACCACCCCTAGCTTTGTGATCTTAGTCAAACTTAATCTTACTTTTTCATCTCTCAAGAGGCACTTTTAATAGACGCTACACAACAGGTTTATTATGCCAGGTACACATAACCACTCAAACCCAGAAACTATTAATATTGCATTTTATGGCTTCTCTGCTTGTGATAAAAAAAGTAAATGCTCATTTATGAAATCACAGACATGTATAAAGAATACAAATATGACAGAACCCAGATATACCAATGTTAAAATGTTGATTTAAAAAGACATTGTGGGGCGCCTGGGTGGCTCAGATGGTTAAGCATCTGACTCTTGTTTTTCGCTCAGGTCATGATCTCGGGGTCGTGGGATTGAGCCCTGCATTGGGCTCCATGCTCAGTGGGGAGTCTGCTTGTGATTTTTTCTCCCTCTCCCTCCCCCTCTGCTCCTCCCCCCTCCACTCGCCACATTCTCTCTCTTTCTCTAAAATAAAAAATCTTTTAAAAAGACAACATCATATGATTCCATTTATATAAAGTATCAAAAGTAGTCAAATTCATAGAAACAGTAGAATGGCCATTCCCAGGGACTAGAGGGAGGGTGACAGGTGGAGTTCTTGTTTAATGGGTATAGAGTTTCAGATTTTCAAAAATCTGAAAAAGTTCTGGAGGTCTGTTTCACAATGTGAATATAGTTAATGCTATGGAACTGTACACTTAAAAGTGGTTAAGATGGTAAATTTTATGTTACGTGTTTTACCACACACACACACACACACACACACACACAATTTTTGGATGTATTTCTTTCCAGTGGACACACTCTAGTACCCAGTTTGAAAAATTCTTCCAACCCACTTGTACCAATGCCATATCACTTCTTCACTGACCGTTACAACAGTCATGTCCTCCCTTCTCTCCCTACCCAGCTTTTAGTTATGCAGCTGCAAACGTCCTCCACTCCATATACATATGTAGTTAACACCTTTCCTCAGGGCAAAAAAGCATTTTACAAGTTGGATTACCTCCTGGATCCTGACTTTCTCTTTTTTGCCCTCTCTTAGACACTTTGTTACGGGCAGAATTGTGTCCTCCCCTGTCCTTGCCAAATTCATATGTTGAAACCCCAACCTCTAGTACCTTAGAATGTGACTGATTAAATTTATTAATCACTTTAAAGAAGTGATTAAGAGAAAACGAGTCATTAGGGTATGCTCTAATCCAACCTGACCGGTGTCCTTATAAGAAGAGGAAATATGGACACACAGAGAGACACCAGGGGCCTGCAAGCACACAGAGGAAAGACCATGTGAGGACATAGAATGAGGCAGCCATTTGCAGCCAAGCAGTAAGGCCTCAGGAGAAACCAACTCTGCTGACGTAGGCAGGCCTGGTCTGAGGACCCAGAGGGGGTCCCACAGGACCAGCCAAGAGGGTCCTCTGCTTTGCACAGGATAGAAATCAAGCTCAAGCCAGGAGGAAGTGAGAGCAGAGTATATTGAATAGTGTAAGTGATAGAGTATATTAGACAGAGTGTCTGGGAGACTCATAAAAGGAGAAGCGAATCTCTATGTTGCTTGGTGTTAGGTGTTTATATTGGAAAGAGGTCCAGGATATGTGTTCCTTTAGGAATCCAGGTCTGATTAAAGGTGTCAGTGAACAATAGCTGTTATTCTATAAATCACTGAAGATAGAGGGTATGGATGCCAGTGTTGGCGGAGGTTTGTTCAAAGCTAATGTCCTGGAGCTCAGGATCCGGTTCTTCTTAGATGTAATCAGGTATGTGGGAGCCGAGGATGAAACTCAGGGAATTATTAACTTTCTTGCTTCCCCTTTGGAGTGGGAACATAGAGCTTCCTTGGTTTACTCAGATGCAAGGTGAAAGACAGAACACGAGTAAATGGGGCCTAGCAAGGAAACAGCAGAGATGGAGACTTTCTAAAATGGAGTCCCTTCAGTTTCCCTATCTCTGCTGACACCTGGATCCTGGACTTCTAGCCTCCAGAACTGTGAGAAAATAAATGTCTGTTGTTTAAAGCCACCCGGTCTGTGGTATTTTGTTGTGGCAGTCCTAGCAAACTAATGCACTCCTTTAAGAACATTAAAAATATATATTCCAGACTTTTTTTCCTTTTTTTTTTCTGAGAGGGAGAGAGAGAGACAATGAGAGAGAGTCTCAAGCAGATTCTATGCCTGATGTGGGGCTCAATCTCCCAACCCTGAGATCATGACCTGAGTCAAAACCAAGAGTTAGATGCTTAATCGACTGAGCCACCCAGGCAACCCCAGACTTCAGTTTTTAATTTTATTGTTTTCTGAGGTGAGTTGATAGAAATATCCTAGCCCCACTATTATCAGAAAGAGAAAGTCTTCATTATCCCATTTCCACACACTGTTCCCTCATAACCCTTACCATCATCTGGGGTGTTACTAATTTCTCTATTTTTTATCATTAAAAAGAAAACCACAGGCTCAAAATGGGGCCACCTAGGCTAAGTCATTAAACTGGGGCTTAATAGCTAAGCTAATTAGAATTCCAACCACCCCCAGAAATAGTCTTTAACAAGTCAACCGGGAATTTTGTGATCTGGCACCACTAAGCTAATATGTCACATGGGCCCTCTCCATCCCCCAAAGGTAAATGAGGTAATCCACCTAATCAGACCCCCAGCTCTAACCCTTAAGAGAAGGTGACCTTACCTGAAACAATCCTTTCTTTTCCTTTGCTAGCAACTTCCTCGCCCCACCCTCCCTCCTATAAAAACCTTCTATTTTATACAACTCCCTCCCTAGTGCTCCCCTCTACTTGCTAGATGGGATGCTACCCCATTCATGAATCAATAAAGCCAATTAGATCTTCAACTGTACTGGGTTGAATTTGTTTAACATTATCTATTTAATTCCTCACGAATTAAGAACCAAGAGAGCAGGGACCATTTTGATAACTGCTATAACGCTCAGAGCCTGTAACAATGCGGGACCGATGGTCGGCACTCAAGATAGTTGCTGAACGAATGAATGACAGGATGACAAAGAAGGGATTCCCCCACCGGAAGAGCTGGCGGGCCACGTGGTCCCTCCGGCTGCCGCCTAGCCCCGCCCACGGTGGGCGGACTGGCCGCTGCCCCTGGGTCTGGGCGCCCCCGGCGCGCTCCGTCGCTCCGGCGCCGGGTTTTCGGGCGCGCCGGCTTCCCGGGAGTGGGCGGGCTCGGGGCGGCCCCTCGTGGGCGGAGCCCGCAGCGGGGTGTGCGGAGCCGCCGGAAGACGCGCGCGCCGGGCGGCTGGCTGCGCGGCCGCGTGGGGTGGCCGGACCGGGGGCGGGGCGGGACGGGCGGCGCGGGGGCCACCGGCGCCGCGGGCGACGGCGGGGCGCGGCGGGAGGACTGAGGCGCCGGGCGACCCGGGGCTGCGGCCCACGAGGCGGGGCGGCGGGTGGAGCCGGCCGCCAGCGCCGGCCCGGCGTCACAGCGACAGCCCGCGAGGTGTATCCTCGCCCGCGTCTGCGGGAAGCGGGGTCGGGGCAGCCCTCCCACAGCGGCCCGCGGAGACCCCCTCCCCGGCGCGCGGCCGCGGAAGGCCGCCAGGGAGGGCGGCGGCGTGATGCGGTGCGGCGGCGGGCCTTAGGCCGGCTCCGCGGGGAGCCGAGAGAAGCCCCGCGTCCGGGGCGGAGGCCGAGGTCCCGCGGGCTCCCGAAGGAAGCCTGCGGGAACGTGGGGCGTGTTTTGGAGAATCGTCGGTGAGCTGGGGCATGTGGTCTACGAAAGCTGGGGAAGAACAAAATCTGCTACCTCCCGGTCCTCTGAAGAGACACCCTGTGGCGCCGAAAGCCTCGGGAGCGAGCGCTCTTGCGGCCGAGTCCCTGATCCCAGCAGCGTCCAGGGCCGAGCTGGTGAGGCTTCGCGGGTCTGCAGCCTCTGTCCCGGGGAGGCACGGCCGGGAGCAGTGGGGAGGGCCAGCTTCCAAATGATGCTTCGAAAGTTTCCCCACTTTGGTAACTAGACGTTTACTTTTATGTATTCGGGGCAGGTTATTTCCACATGCTCCAGCCCGCAGGATGCAGCTCCTTTTTGTGCATCGGGCGCAGCTTGGGGCCGGGTTGGGCGGGGGGGGGGGGGGCGGAGCCCGTAAGCTACGTACCCTTCCTCACAAACTTCAGAAAGTTGAGCCAGCTCCCTTTGCACGGAACTCGGACTGTGCGTGGGGCCCCAGATGTGCTGGACCTGGTCGCTGCGGAGGCACCTGCTCAGATGTCGGGGGTGGGGGGCGGTTAGTTAAGATGATAGATTTGAGTTGTTTACAGATTTTCCTGCTACAAACAGTTCTGCAGTAGTCCTCATGATACTCAAGAGTACTGTTATTTCCTCCATCTGAACACATACCCCTCCCCCAATTTTAACATTTCTGAAACCAGGAGGCATCTTAACAGGTTAGAAGGACTTGCCAGCTGCTGGGCATGTGCGTGGGTGGGGATGTGTCTGGCGCTGTTTGGTCATGTGAAAATGCAGCTGTGTGATTATTCCATCACTTGTGATACTTGAACTTTAAATTTAGATCTCTACTTATTTTTAAAAAGTAGCTTAAAAGATAATGCTGTGATGCAGCATTATAACAAAACTTTATAGTAATATTTATTAAGGGTTTTCTGTATGCCTGACATTGTTTCAATTAATATTACAGCCCTATAAAGTATAATTTTATCCCCATTTTATAGATGAAGAAACTGAAGCTCAGAGAGTTGAAGTGCCTTAGAGCTTTTAAGTACAAGTGTCAGGATTCCAACCCAAGTTGTCTGATTTCAAAGCTTGCCCTCTTAACTCCAGAGACTGTATCCAGGCAAAAGATGCTTGCAGCTTACAAGGGGGGACGTCAAGGCAGCGCTCATGCTTGTTTGTATATCTTTGGCTGTTTGTGTATGTGCATATGGAATTGGGAGACAACCACATCCAAGAACATTGATTATACTTATTCCCACATTGATGCCAAATCTTTGTTTTTGGATCTTTTGCAGTTTAAAATATATTTCTTCAAGTTCTGGAGTTCTGGCTGTGTGGTGAGTGCTTCTGGATCCCTCTTCTGCCTTTTGCTCCTCTAGAAGAATATAGAGGCATGCACTCAAACCTACTGAGCTGGCTGCCTCCCAAAGGGGCAGTACTTAATTTAAGAGAGAAGTCAGTTTTTCAGAGTTAAAGTCATATCAGCCTCTAGGAGCCCCCAGCTTCTGGTACCACAGGGACACACCAAAGTCCTGAGGGCAGGAGATTGTGCTCAGAGGAGACGACACACTTGTGAAGGCTCTCAGTAGAGGTTCTGGCAGTTTACCTCACCAGAAGTGGACAAGCCCAGTTGGGTGGGCATCGTCATGCTGCAGCAGCTCCTGATCACCCTGCCCACGGAGGCCAGCACCTGGGTGAAGTTGCGCCATCCAAAGAAGGCCAAGGAGGGGGCGCCCTTGTGGGAGGACGTGACTAAGATGTTTGAAGGAGAAGGTGAGAATAGGCTGATGGAGGGGAATGGGGAAAGAAGAATTCTCAATTGTGTGTGAAAAGATAGGTACACACTTCACTGAGGTGGTCTCTTGGGGAGAAAATTGGGGGAAAGCAGGTCTTTGGGGTTCGGGCTTATGGCTTTTGGGAACGGGTTAGTGATGAGAGGAAATGTTAGGCTCTGAGCATGGGCTCCTTGTGCCATGTGCCCATGCTGTTCCCGTCTCCAGTCCTCAGGTATAGCACACAACAGTGTTCCCCACCAGTGGCTCCCAAGTATATGGGATTCGCAGACAGTGAGGTCAAAGTTTTCCACTCCCTAAAGCCCTCCCAAGGTCTTCCTTCATAAGTTTTGGTCATTTTGGCCCAAAGCCAGTGTTTTTCAAAAGGAACCGTTCTTTCGGAGAGGAAGGAGTGACATGCTTGATGACTCTCAATTTACAGGTGGTCAGTGGGAAACATGTCCAAGATTACACATTATCTGGTGGTCTGGTCAGGACAGATGGACAGAGGAATTTGTGTGTCTCACACGGTCTCTTAGTTCATACCTTTAACACTTCAAGTCCAGCTGATATCTATTCTAGCTGTGTCAGGCAGGGACCTTGCTAAGCGTCTTGACCGATTGAAAAATGAATGATGATCTCCAATGCTTATTGTTAATTGATGGAGATAAGACACATATCCAGATTAAAATAATAGAAGGTAGTTTAAGAAAATGCTATGGTAAACTTCTTTTTGAAGACAAGAGACAGGAAACATTCTTCTGATTGTATTTATTGGAGAAATTTTCACAAAGCAGATAGCATTGAGTTGGGCCTTGAAAGATGTCTAAGTTTTTTGTAGAAGATTTAGGGAAAGGGTACAGAAATGAGTGCCTTGAAGAGTGGTTCAGAAAGGGGGAATATGGGGAATATCCTGGTCTAACTGAAGGCTAAGAATGTGGTCAGTGTATGTGTAGGATGGATAAAGGATGGTGGATAGCAGAAACAAATGCTGGGAAAGGATGCTTCAGGCAAGTTGTAGAGCACCTTGAAGTCCATGGGAAGCGTATGGATTTTTCTTTCTTGTCAGAAACTTTTGAACAGAGGAGTGGCCTAGATCTGTGCTTTTGGACCAGCATTGACCATTGGGAAGTGTTAATGCCCAAGGCAATGCACTGCAGACCCTCCTCGTTAAGGAGGCTCCGACTGCTCTGAGTTGCTCTAAGTGTCCCTCTCTGAATGTTTTGAGAGAAAAGCCATGTTTAGTAGATCTTCAGGCAATTTTTCTATTTGGGAGATTTGGGGACATGCAAACCTCATAACTCTTTCCCTTCTTTAGCGCTGCTCTCTCAGGATGTTGATGAGACCCAGGAAGAAAGTTTGAAGGATGAAGTCACGTCTGGGTCCCCAGCAGCAGAATCCCAGGTGGGTTGGTTTCCTTTCATTTTCTTGACATGCTGTTTGGTTTTTAAGGCTTTAACTTGCCTTTTTTTTTTCTTTTAGTGTGGGGCGGTGTTGGGGCTAACAGGTTCAACATAGGGAGCTCAGTGCAAGCTGCTCTTATACAGAAACCTGGGCTGCAGTGGTGACCATTCCCCTACTCATGGTGGCTTCCCTCCTATTATTAACTCTTGTTTGTGACCAACATCTAGATTTAACGCTGTGCTGATTTCCGTAGAGAAAGCAAAATGAGTGATAGAATTCTAGCCCCTAAAAACAAACACATAACCACTTGGAGTCTAAGATGTACATCAGTTTTTGTTTTTTTTTTTTTGAGTATTTTATACTCAGAAACAAACTTTGTTAAGGGAGAAGAAGGTCCTGACATTCTTAAGTGCTGAACACATATCACTGGTGAACTTCTTGCAGTGACCCTTAGTATAGTATTGGGAGCAGAGGTCAAACTGCAACTGAAGGAGAAGTGAATGGGGAAGAAATGGTCTAGCCACACAGCACACACGTTAGACAGGATGGGCAGTTCTCACGGGCTGTCCTCACTGCTGCCTAGAAGCATAGGAGAAACAGGAGGAAAATTGTAGAATGAGTGAGAAAGGAAGACTATTAAAGATGAGCTGTTATTCGATGACAGAGAGTTTTAAGTGAAAAGAACTGGGGTTCTGAAGTTAGATGGTACAGGATTTGAGTTTATCTCTTGTCTTTATTTGCTTGGTGATGGGGCAGTTTTTTCTAGCTGTTTATAATCCCACTTTCCTTAGCTGATTCAGATGCTGATTCCTTCTAGGATTGAAATGCATTTCAAAGTTACTTACAGCAATAGGGAAGAAGTTATAATAGTCTAATTATTTAAAGAGTTATCTCTACATTCCACTATCTGGAATTCCTCGCCTCTTGACATTTATCAAAAACTGATGGGATTCTTAGTGCTAGGAAAAGATTAAATTTTTTAAAAATTGAGATACAATTTAAATATAGGAAAATACACTTAAGAAAGTGTATAGTTCTATTTTGGCATATATATACACCCTGTAACCAAATATAGACCATTTCCACCATCTCAGAAAGTTCCCTCATGCCCCTTTCCAATCAAAACTGCTTTGTTCCCAGTAGAGAGTACATGGGATCTCTGTGTTATTTCTTACAACTGTATGGGAATCTATAATTATCTCAAAATAAAAAGTTTTAAAAAGAATTTATATTCTGCGGTTGGTAGGTATAGTGTTCTATAAATGTCTGTTAGTTTCTGTTGGCTGATAGGTTGTTCAAATCTGAATCCTTGATACATTTTTGTCTACTTGTATCAATTACTGAGAAAGGAGTGTTACAATCTATATTGTGGTTTCATCTATATCTCCCTTTAGTTCTGTCAACTCTGCTTTAAGTTCTGCTATCAGATGCATTAATGTGTAGGACTGTTGCCTTCTCGATGAACTGACAGTTTATGAGATGTCTCTTCTTTATGGCTAGTAATATTCCTTCTCCTAAGTCCGCTTTGTCTGATTTACTATAGTTCCTCCAGTGTCCTTTTAGTTATAGTTTGTGTGGCATAGCTTTTTCAGTTCTTTTGCTTTTAACCTTATCTGTGTCTTTATATTTAAAGTGTGACCTTACATATAGCCGTGTCTTGCTTGTTTCGTGCATTTACAGTTACCATACTCGTTGATACAGTGGGATTTAAGTGTGTATTCTTGTTCTTTGTTTGCTGTTCACCCATCTTTGTTTCTTTGATCCTCTTCTGCTTCCTCTTGGATTGCATAGTTTTTTAGTATTCCACTTTATGTCCTCTGATGGCCTTTTAGCTATACTTGTTTGATTTGCTTTTAGTGGTTGTTCTGGCCATTACAATACAGGTTTTTAACATATCACAGTTGAATTAATATTATACTGTTTCACATATGGTATGAAAGCCTCATATTTCCATTTATTCTTTCCCATTCTTTGTATATTGTTATCATACATTTCACTTTACATGTTATAAGCCCCACAGTACATTGTTCTTATTTTTATTTTTTTATTTTTAAAAAAGATGTATTTATTTTAGAGAGAGAGTGTGCATGTGTGAGCGAGCGGGGGGAGGGGCAGAGGGAGAGAGAGAATCTCAAGTAGGCTCCCCGTTGAAAGCATACTCTCCTCTTATTTTTATTTTTAATAGTAAATTGTTTTTAAGAAATAAAGAAAAGGAGGGGCGCCTAGGTGGCTCAGTTGGTTAAGCGTCTGCCGTCAGCTCAGGTCATGGACTCAGGATCCTGGGATTGAGCCCCACATTGGGTTCCTTGCTCTGCAGGGAATCTGCTTCTCCGTTTCCCTCTGCCCCTCCCCCCAACTCATGCCCAGCACACGTGCGCTCTCTCTCAAATAAATAGATAAAATCTTTATTAAAAAAAATTAAGAAAAGGAAAAAAAACCCGAGGTCTTTTCATATCCATCTACATAATTACCAATACAGGCCCTCTTCATTCCTTCTTTTAGTTCCAAATTTCTAACTAGCATCATTTCCCTTCACCCAGAAGAATGTTGTTTAGCATTTCTTGTAGTGTGGCTGTTCTGACGGATTCTCACAGCTTTTGCTGATCTTAAGATGTCTTTCTGTTGTCTTCCTACTTGAGAATCTTTTGCTGGATATAGAACTCTAGGGTGACTTTTTTCTTTTAAGCACTTAAAAGTGTTCCATGATGCTTTAGCTTGTACTGTTTCGAATGAGAAGTCAGCTGTTACTATTCTCTCCCTCTAGGTGACATATCTTTCTGTTTGTTTATACCAACTTTTCTTGTGTTTCTGTTCCTCCTTTCCTACCTTCTTCCGGCTACTGTCATGGTCTTCCCTTTTGTCTTTGCTTTTCAGCAGTTTTACTACAGTGTTCCCAGGGATGATTTTCTTTGAATTTATTCTTTTTGGGATTTGCTGAGCTTCTTGGATCTGTGGCTTGATTTTTTTTTTTTTCCAAATTTGGAAAATTTTCAGCCTTTATTTCTTATCATTTTTTTCTGCCCATTCTTTTATCTCCATCTGAGATTCTAAATACATGTATATTAACCCACTTGGTATTATCCCGGGTTATTTTTTTTTTGCTCCTGGTGCTTCCGTTTGAATAATATCTATTGACCTGTCTTAAGTTTCACGGATCTCATCTTTGTCAGGGTTCAATCTGCCACTAAGTCCGTTCAGTGGATTTTTCAGGTATTATATTTCTCATTTGTAGAATTTTCTTTTAGTTCTTTAGCATTCTTTCTCTTCCTCAATTACCCCATGTTTTCACCTAGTCTGTCCTTTTTTTTTTTTTTTGAGTGAGTGAGTGGGGGGCAGGAAGGGGCAGAGGGAAAGGGGGAGAGAGAGAGAGACTCTCAAGCAGGCTCCACGCCCAGCACAGAGCCTGACATGGGGCTCGATCTCATGACCTGAGATGAAATCAAGAGTTGGATGCTTAACCGACTGAGCCACCCAGGTGTCCCTCTATCCATACTTTATTGTAAATTTTTTAACGTATATTTTAATACTTGCTTTAAACTTCTTGTCTGCTAATTCCAATGACTTGGCCACCTATGGGTTTGCTTCTATTGATTTTTTTTTTTTCTTCTTTATAGATCGGATTTCCTTCTCTTTTACATGTGTAACAGTTTTATATAGTAGTTCAGATACTGGGTATTAAAGAACAGTGGGGGATGAAATATAGTTTGTTTGTTTAGCTCTGTTTATTTCCAGGAGACTAAGCCCTTTCCTCTGTCTGGTGGTTAAGGTGAGGGACTGATTATTCATATTCCCCCTAGAGCCGTGGCTGAGCTCTGGCTGAGATACAGCTTTTATTTGATTCAGTTCACTTCTGATTAACCCAACTACAAAAGCCCATGCCACCATAGCTGGGGCGGGGGGGGGGGGGGGGGGGGGGGGGAGGAACTGATCTTTTTTAGCTCTTCAAGTATTTGAGCTAGGTTGGGGTTAGACCACAGTTTCAGACAGTTTTGTTCATCTTTGCATTAAACTCCAGTGGGGCCCCAGAATTTAAGCTCAGCAGGAATGCATTGGTTGCTTGATAATAAGTGCTGAAAGCCTCCCCCCCCCCCGCCCCCAGCCTCTGTAATCTCATCTCCTACTCCTTCCTTCGCCACCCTTCACCAGTGATGCTGTTCACTCTCCTGTTCCTCAGACAAGCCAAGGATGCTCTCACTTTGGTCCTTTGTACCTGCCTGGAATGCTCTCCCCTCAGATTTCCACATAGCTCTCCCTCACTGAATTCATGTCTCTGATCAAATACCACCTTTTTAGAAAGGCCTTCCCCTACCACCCTGCATAAAAGATCCTTCTCTCCCCTCACTGTGTTCTCCATGTTCCTCCCTTATCCTAATTAATTTTTTTCTAAGGCACATATGACCATCTGTTTTTCCAAATATTTATTTATGATAATCTCTAAAGGATTTTTAAACACATCCAAAGGAGGTTCCCAGTAAAACTAGTTTAGAATCTCTCAGAACTTAGAATTCTGTCAGAACTCCTTGGACCTTGATGGAGGTGGTCTCTGTCTGAAAAGGAATATATTCAATATTCTAGGGACTGTTGACCTTCAAGGACATATCTGTGGACTTCACCCAGGAGGAGTGGGGGCAACTGGCCCCTGCTCACCGGAATCTATACCGGGAGGTGATGCTGGAGAACTATGGGAACCTGGTCTCAGTGGGTAAGGATGGCAAAACATTCATCCAGGAAACCTGCCCATTATAGGAGAGTCCTTATTTCTAAATTATTAAATGTTGTCTGGAGCTTGACCTTGGGTTCTGTATTAGAGATGTCACATTCCTTGGGGGAACAGCTTTACTTGGTAGAGCTAGAATAGAAAGACGTTCTGTGGTGCCCCTTTCCATCTTCAGAGACCCTGAATATCAGAGGACTAGAACGAAATTCTGGGGATAGTTCTTAGAACTCAGCATAACCATTCATGCTTTTTTTTTTTTTTTTTTTTTTTTTTTTTACTTTATAAGCAGGATACCAACTTTCCAAACCTAGTGTGATATCCCAGTTGGAGAAAGGACAAGAACCATGGATGACAGAGAAAGAAGGCCCAGGAGATCCCAGTTCAGGTGAGACCAAGACAGGTAGTACATTTTAATATGTAGGCCAGAGTCCCCGAAGTCTTCCTCCAGCCCCTGGACAGGGCATGCGCTAAACCTGACTTCACCCCTCCCTCCGTCACGCCTTTACTTCACCTGACCTTGCAAAAGTCTCTCTGCAGTTGGAGGGAAGGAATTTTGTCTTCATTAAGGTTAAACTTGACTTTCCCTCTTTTCTTCAGTATCCTGAACTCTGAATTGAAAGCTCCTTTCTCTAAGCAGTCAGATGTACATGGTCTCTCCTCACAGAAAACACATCTCTTTTCAGGACTCTCACTGCATTTGACAGATCTTTAATTTTCTCTCTTCCATTCTATTTCCACTTTTTGCTAACTTCCATTTTAAAATTTCAGCTTTGATTCTCAGTCTCTTTTAAACTCGTGTATCTTTTGTATTTTTTGTAACAACTATATGAAAATTCTTGCAAGAGAAATTACCACAAATTCAGTGGTCTTTAACCATCTCCTTAAATTTTGCTTTATTATGGAATATTTTAGGTGTTCAGTAAGGCATAGAGAACATTAAAACAAACTTCTATGTAGCTTCCAACTAGATTAAGAAAAAAAAGAGTTGAAGCCCTGCTGTTACGCTCCTACTTTTTGAAATAACCAGCTTTTCAGAGTTTAAATATTGTCATTTTCACATGTCTTCATACTTTCATTACATGTGTATATCCCGAAACAATATATAGTATTGTTTTGCATGTTCTTATTCTTTAAATAAATGGTGTATATACTTCTACTTGCTTTTCTCATTCAACATGGTTGAAATCTATGTTATTCTAGTTCTTTTATTTCCACTGAACTAATAAACCACAATTTATCCATTTTCCTATTAATATACATTTATATTGTTCCTAAGGTTGGGGGTTACCAAGATGCAGTGTCTTCCTATGTACATATGCAAGTATTTCGAGATGTTTGGTGGAAGCAAAATTGTTGGTCATGGTGTATATGCACCTTCATTTTGCTGGAGATTACCAACTTGCTCGACAAAGCAGTTGCACCAGTTTGTCCTCCCATCAGCAAGCCATAAGAGTTCCCAGAGCTCAGCATCTTTGTCAACACTTGGCCTTGTCAAACTTTAAAATTATCGTAGGGGTGCCTGGGTGGCTCAGTCAGTTGAGAATCCGACTCTTTATTTCAGCTCAGATCAGGACCTCAGGGTCGTGGGATCAAGCCCCATCTCAGGCTCCACGCTCAGTATGGAGTCTGCTCCAGATTCTTTCTCTCCCTCTGTCCCTACCCCTCAAATAAATAAATAAAATCTTTAAAAATAAATAAATTGAAAATAAAAAAATGAAATTATTGTAAATTTGTGGGTGAATTTGGTATCTTGTTTCTTTCATTTTCCTGATTACTAGCAAGAGGAGCATACTTTTCATGTTTATTGACCATCCAGAGTGCTCTTACATAAATTGTTTATATCCTTTGCCAATTGCTCTATTATTA
Organism: Phoca vitulina; assembly: GCF_004348235.1. NCBI lineage: Eukaryota > Metazoa > Chordata > Mammalia > Carnivora > Phocidae > Phoca > Phoca vitulina. The sequence goes on along the minus strand of NW_022589705.1, from coordinate 70,136,167 downwards.
TCTTTTTTCTTGATTTATAGAAAAATTGATGTAATATATATTCTTATATTTTTAAGATTTGGCTTTTCATATTTAGAGTTAATTCACCTGGAATTTCTAGCCCTACTCTAATGGCAAGTTAATTACTGTGTTTCATAGTGAGGTGCATATCTGGTAGAGGTAGTTCTCCCACTTTGTTCTTCAAAATTGTCCTGGTTATTCTTAGCCTCCTGCTTTTTCCATACAAATGAGTGCATCAAATTTCACACCCACACACATACACACATGTGCATGTGTGCAAATACTCCGGTGGTATTTTTTTTTTTTTTTAAAGATTTTATTTATTTGACAGAGAGAGACATAGCGAGAGAGAGAACACAAGCAGGGGGAGTGGGAGAGGGAGAAGCAGGCTTCCCGCAGAGCAGGGAGCCCGATGTGGGGCTCGATCCCAGGATCCTGGGATCATGACCTGAGCCGAAGGCAGACGCTTAACGACTGAGCCACCCAGGCGCCCCTCTCCGGTGGTATTTTGATTGGAATAGAATTGGATTTATAGATCAACTTTGGGGGGTAATTAATATTATGATACTGAGTTTTATTATTCCAGAAACATGGTAAATTGCTCCATTTATTGGTATTTCCTAACTTTTTAAAAAAAAGTTTCAGAATTTTCCCTATAAGGTCTTCTTCATATTACATCCCCTTTTAGGTTCATCTTGAAGACCTTATATTTTGCTATTGTAGATAGTGTGTGTGTGTATTTTTTTAAGATTTTATTTATTTGACAGGTAGAGCACAAGTAGGCAGAGTGGCAGGCAGAGGGAGAGGTAGAAGCAGGCTCTCCGCTGAGCAGGGAGCCCGATTTGGGTTTTGATCCCAGAACCCTGGGATCATGACCTGAGCCGAAGGCAGATGCTTAACCGACTGAGCCACCCAGATGCCCCAATAGTATATATTTTTAAATTATGTTTTCTGTTTGTTGTTGGTGTGTAATAGCACATTTGATTTTATATACTGATCTTATAGCTAGCCACCTTGTTTCACTCCATTATTAATTCCAACAATTTGTTTATATATTCTCTTGGGTTTACTCTTTTTCAACTTAAAATAATGAAAATAATAAAAGCTACCATGATTTTCATCTAGATGGTCCAGTCCCTTTAAATAATAAGAACAGTCTGATTTTAGTAAAATGTTTAGTTTAGGGCAATAACAAAAACTACCAACTTCATTCAAAGTTAAATCTTTTCTTCAATAGTTTGGTTCTTCTTCAGGCCTGGATACTGAATTGGGGAAGGGGGGACATAGATGGTGGCTTCTTCTCTCTTTCCCTGTCCTCTTCTCTTCCCCCTCCCATATTCAGGACTAGAATCAGAAGCCTACAGAGCATAGACTCTATTATTGCCTTTACTCATTAAGAATTTGTAAGTACTTAAAAAAAAAAAAGAATTTGTTAGTACTAATGATCCTTTTGTGCTGAACAAAAAATCTTACAAGAAGTTATACCTTTCAGGATACAGATCTGTCAGTTGAAATATTGGTAATGGGTACAACAAATTATCAAGTAAAAAAGCCAGTCAGAATTTTAAAGGATAAAAGATATTTTCAGGGGCACCTGGGTGGTTCAGTCAGTTAAGTGTTCGACTCTTGATTTTGGCTTAGGTCATGATCTCAGGGTTGTAAGATCGCGCCCTACTGGGTGTGGAGCCTTCTTAAGATTCTCTCTCTCCCTATTCCTCTCACTCCCCTCCTCCCTCAAAAAAGGTAAAAGATACTTTCATGGAACATAGCAATAATAGCAACATAGTGGGGTGCCTGGGTGGCTCAGCCGTTAAGCGTCTGCCTTCGGCTCAGGTCATGATCCCAGGGTCCTGGGATCGAGCCCCACATCGGGCTCCCTGCTTGGCGGGGAGTCTGTTTCTCCCTCTCCCACTCCCCCTGCTTGTGTTCCTGCTCTCGCTAACTCTCTCTCTGTCAAATAAATAAATAAAATCTTTAAAAAAAACAAAAAACAAAAAATAATAGCAACATAGTCTGGGTTTCTTACAAGTCTCCTTTCTAGGGACAGACTAATAACCACAGAAAATAGAACAATGTAAATATTAATACAAGTTTCAATAAAAGCTTAATGTTTTTATGAAAGTTCTTAGTTCAGACCTTATTTTTTGAACGAGCATTTCCTCCTGCTGCTGGTGTGGGGAGAGGGACGTCTTTTTATCTTTCTGATACTGTTTTCCAAAAGTGGTTGTCAATTAAAAAGATATTCATAAGACATAACTCTGAAATTTGATTATTTAGTATTAGAACAGGTCTAAAGTGCTCAAATTTTACTCTCTATATAAAATCACACATTTTCCTTATTTCTCTGTTTCTTAACTTCCCATTACCTCCCCCCGTGGTTGCATAACCATATTTAATTGTGCAGTTGACCCTTGAACAACACTGGTTTGCACTGCATGGGTCCATTTATATGTGGATTTTTTTACAGCACTATAAATGTATTTTTTCTTCTTTATAATTTAACATTTTCTCTTTATTGTAAACCTGTAGTATATGATACATATAACATTAAAAATGTGTTAATTGACTTATCAGTAAGGCTTCAAGGCACCAGTAGGCTATTAGTAGTTAAGTTTTGGGGGGAGTCAAAAGTTATACATGGATTTTTTACTGTATTGGGGTTGGTATCCCAACCCCCATGTTGTTCAAGGGTCAACTGTAATCAAAATCTCATACTTTATATGTATAGTTATCTAAATTTCTGTCTTACTCATTACAGTAATTGATTTTTTAAAGCATAATGGATGTGAGTTATTTGCATGTTTCCATTTCTTTCAGACTTGAAGAATAAAACAGAAACCAATGCATCAACTGCAAAGAATGACATCTTACAGGAACAGTTATATCATGGCATTATGATGGAAGGGTTCCTGAGAGATGATGTCATTTATTCCACACTGAGAAAAGTCTCTAAGTATGATGGTGACTTAGAAAGGCACCAGGAAACCCATGGGAGAGATGTAAGACAAGCCATCCTGACCCACAAGAAGAGTGGCCAAGAAACTAACAAATTTGGGGAAAATATTGTCAGTTCAAATGTTATTATAGAGCAGAGGCACCATAAATGTGAAACACCTAGAAAGAGGAACAAATACAAATTAGACTTGATTAATCATCCGAGTTACATAAGAACAAAAACCTATGAATGTAATATATGTGAAAAAAACTTCAAACAACCCATTCATCTTACTGAACACATGAGAATTCATACTGGTGAAAAGCCTTTCAGGTGTAAGGAATGTGGAAGGGCCTTTAGTCAAAGCGCATCGCTGACTACACACCAGAGGATCCATACCGGCGAGAAACCCTTTGAATGTGAAGAATGTGGCAAAGCCTTCAGACATCGCTCATCTCTTAATCAGCATCACAGAACTCACACTGGAGAGAAACCCTACGTATGCGATAAATGTCAGAAAGCTTTCAGCCAGAACATTAGCTTGATCCAACATCTGAGAACTCATTCTGGGGAGAAACCCTTTACGTGCAATGAATGTGGGAAAACCTTCCGACAAATTAGACACCTTAGTGAACATATAAGAATTCACACTGGGGAGAAGCCCTATGCATGCACTGCGTGTTGTAAAACCTTTAGTCATAGAGCATACCTAACACATCACCAGAGGATCCATACTGGGGAGAGACCCTACAAATGTAAGGAATGTGGGAAAGCCTTTAGGCAGAGGATACACCTTAGCAACCATAAAACTGTTCATACAGGAGTGAAAGCATATGAATGCAACCGCTGTGGAAAAGCCTACCGGCATGATTCATCCTTTAAGAAACATCAGAGACACCACACTGGAGAAAAACCTTATGAATGTAATGAATGCGGAAAAGCCTTCAGCTATAATTCGTCACTTAGTCGACACCATGAGATACACAGGAGGAATGCCTTTCGAAATAACATGTGAAAATAGATTATTCAACATGAGAACAAAAGCCAGCTCTAGATCAGTGATTCTGTTTTTAAATTCCAGGATTTTAAATTTGAGGAATTGATATCATGATGCCAGCTTTTAATCTTGCCCAATATGTAAATAAACTGCATTGATAACTACTATCTACTAACGCCTCTGTACAAAGTACTCAATCAAGAATAAAGGATGGTCCTTCAAATTAAATTCAGCATAATGGAAAGTGCACACATAATTGTTATCTTTCTGATTTCATGGTGGATTAGTTATTCTCCGTGGGCATTCACTCATTTATAGACTAACAATTGGGAAGAACTGTCAAAAATATCACCACCCCTATTTTTTAAGTAAACTTTTATTTTTTTTAATGGGGAAACTTAAAAATGGTGTAAGGCTCAAAAGGCATAGTTGTATAAGTGAAAAATCCTTTTCCTACATCCCCCCCCCCACCAAATTTTTTATAGGGGCAACCACTTTATGCACCCTTCCAGAGATTTTTCTGTTTGTATCCAAGAGAATACAAACGCAGAGTTTTTCTTTTTAAGCATAAATGGCAGCCTCCCTTGTAAACACATCTGCACATTACTTTTATTACTTAACCATATATCATGAAGATCATTCCATATTAGTAAAGTGCCTACTCATTGTTTTTTACAACTGCATAATATCCTGTGGTTTGTACTTTATTTAGCTAGTTCACTATGGATGGACTTTTGGATTTCCAGTCTTTTGTTGCAATGAATAGTTTGAAACATTTTTTTTTTATTTCTCTCACATGTAAGTATATATGTAGGGTAAATTCCGAGAACTGGAATCTCTTACTAGAGGGTATGTGCATTTTTATGATGGATATTGCCAAACTGGCCTTCATAGGTTGGACCAACTTATTTTCCTATCAGCAAGATAGAGAACTGTAGGAGCTGCCTGATGCTGAAGCATGTCCTGGACCAACTGCCCTTTCAATCATCACTGTTTGTCTCAGTAACTTAGCATAGAGGTACCAGCTGAGCTGCATCCCCAGGAAGGGGGTGCTTGCCATTCCTGGAGCCAGAGAGGAATCTGCATCTTCCTGAACAGCAGCCACGCCCACCAAAATCTCAGCTGGAGAAGGAGAAACTTTCTCCACCAACTGCTCCAGTCCCTGACTTCTGAGGCTGGAGCTGCCTGATCAATGAGAGTCCCTTTAAGGAGACCAATACACTTAGCAAGTAAAATTTTGGCTGCAGCCCGTCTGATGGAATGGAGGAACACTGACAATTGAGTCAGGGTACTTAGATGGCAGGGTGTCCCATGGATCAACCACACAGCCTTTTACAGGATGGTTATGTTAGCAAGTTACAGTTAACACATGGAGGAAGACAGAAAAGAGGTAGGGTGTGACTTTCTAATAAGCATTAATGAATGAATGAGAGCATTAATTAACATTGCTTATGTTGTGAAAGCTGAGCACCAAGACTAGGACCACATGGTTTTGTACATGTTCATTTTTCAATCTGGTAAACGTTTATTACAGTTTTAGTGATTCTGTAAAATGGTAATGGATTTCCCCTGATTTCCATCCCACAGCCACTACTCCAGTTATAAACCAAAGCCTGGCATCTAGATCCTCCGTTGTAGCTGGTGCTACTTCAGAGTTCCATCTCCCATTTTCCTCCTTCCCATGTGGGCTCTGACTGAGCCCAGTAGATTAGTTGAGACTCTGGTCAAATAACACAAATCATTTGGGGGCAATTTAAGTCTCAAAGTGGGGGTGTTACTAGAGGGATATTGGGGTATTCTGTAATTCATAGGCTGCAACACATTCTAACAGCAGACTGGAACTAGGACCTGAAGCACTTGAGAAAACCCAGGCAGCTTTCTCTCCATCTCTCACCTGTGCTTTTTATGTTTTTTTTTAACACCTTGTAGCAAATTACAGTTACCATCAGCTCCAGATTTTATATATATTGTCTCCATCACCCAGAAAAAAGATACTGTCTTCTCTTTCTTACTTCCTATCTTAAAATCCTAGGAAAGTTCTCTTATTGGCCCAGCCAGGTCAGGTGCCCACCTCTAGGTGGGCAGAGAACTTCTGTGGGAACCATGTGGATGGTGTGAATTGGGTGGGGGTGTCTGGAGGGGCAAGAGAGCAGAAAGCGTTACTGTTCATAGAATTCCAGATCCTAACTCACTTTTTGACAACAGCTCATAGGATCAGAATTTTAGAACTGGACAGGGTCTAGGAATTCACTTAATTAGAACTCCTCACTTTAGGGACACCTGGGTGGCTCAGTCAGTTAAGTGTCTGCCTTCTGCTCAGGTCATGATCCCCGGGTCCTTGGATTGAGTGCTGCATTAGGCTCCTTGCTCATCGGGGAGCCTGCTTCTCCCTCTGCCTGCCACTCCCCTTGCTTGTGCTTTCTCTCTCTGACAAATAAATAAAATCTTTAAAAAAAAAAAACTCACTTTATAGATGAAGAAACAGAGTCCCCCTTAATTATTCATTTCCTTTGCTTGAGTTGTATTTTTTTTTTATTAAATATTTTATTTATTTGACAGAGAGAGACACAGCGAGAGAGGGAACACAAGCAGGGGGAGTGGGAGAGGGAGAAGCAGGCTTCCCGCGGAGCAGGGAGCCTGATGCGGGGCTCGATCCCAGAACCCTGGGATCATGACCTGAGCTGAAGGCAGACGCTTAACGACTGAGCCACCCAGGCGCCCCTTGAGTTGTATTTTTGAGCATTTTTTCTCCAGGTTTAGCTTAGCTTTCCAAACACCTGCCCTTAATGGCTACACAAAGCTGTTCTTTGCCATTCTAAGTTTTATTTCTTAGATCTGCTACTGCTTCAGGAGGTCTTAATAACTTTAGAGCCTATCCATTGGTTTTGCCTATTTCCGCCTGTTCCTTCTTTCTGGTTATCTTACAGGCACTTCTCCCTCTGCTGATCACATAAATGCTCTTCCCCGGGGCTATGTCCTTAGGCATGGTCTTTTCTCAAACTACACATTTTGTCTGATTTTGTTAACATCTCAACACTTTTTAAATCTACATCTCTATCTTAGGAATCTCTCCTGAACTCCAGAACATTATAGTCAACATCCTACTGAATATCTCCATTTGGATATCCCATAGTCACCTCAAAGTATGTCCAAAACTCAACTCATAATCTTTTCAATGAAATCTGTACCCTCAATCCAGGGAGTGGTACCACCCTCTATCCAATTCTCCAGTTTAAACTTCCTCCTCTTCTCATCCATCACCTCCCTCAGTCACTAAGTCCTATATATTCTATTTGGGATCTCTTCACTATCTTCTTCTCCATTCCCATTGTCAGTTCTTTAATTAGGCTGTTAGCACGTCCTAACTGCTTAAATAGGGTTCCAACTGGTTTTTCTATAATCTGGACTCATCTTTTTTTTTTTTTTTAAGTTTATTAATTGGTTCTATTTTCTGTATAACTTTAAGTACATAAAGTTTTATTTCTACAGGCCTCGGGAAATGGGTCAAAGACACAGGACAATCTCTTCCCACCAAAAAAGTAGCATATTTTGGTAGGTGTCCTAGAGAGAAAAAGTGTAATTTACATTAGCAGTGCTGTGCAAGATTCTTACATAAGACCTAAAACCAGGCTGCAGTGGAGATTTTCATCCTTTGTTCAGGTGCCCAGACAGAAACCAAAAGCAGTTGAGCATGACGGGGCAGAGGAGGCAGTGAAGGTGGAGGACAGGCACCTAGCACGGAAGGAGGAAGGAATTCCAGATTCCTTGGAATGGTGTGTTTTCCTTTTTTTTTTTTTTCTTGTTTTAAGTTGTCTCTATAGGAAGGTGCTGGGCAGGGATCCCAGTGAAAGGAAGGGGCCAAGACTCCTTAAACTGGCCTGGGTGCAGGGCACTGCCGCAGCCGCTCACACAGGAGAACCTACTCTCGCAGGTTCAGGCAGACCCAGGACGGAACGCAGAATGAAAGGAATGCTTATGGGAAACAATTTTGCTTGGAATGCTAGCTGGCCAAGTTTCAGCCTTTGGTCCGGTGCAACCCCTGCCTCACTTGTCAACAGTGAAAAATTAGTTTGGTTAGAAGAATCAGCTAGAATCACACCAGCCTCTGCTAACTTCATGCTCATTGTTAGAAAAAGATGAACTTGTGTGAACATTCTGATCTGTTAATCCCTGGGGACTGCTTTATTCTTCCCAAAAGGTTGTTTGTTGGTCAAATAGCCCCCAAAGGCTGAAAGCTTAAACACACCAGTCCTGGTGTGCGGCTCCTTAAGAATGATGGACTGGCGGTGTGGTTGAGCCGATAGGGAAAAGCCGCACCTTCCTGCAGATCAACTGACCTGCTCTCCCGCCCCAAATCTCAGCCTGAGGTATATTTCAGTGAAGGCAGGTAGCTGTGCTTCTCAGGGCAGAGAAGCAGTTTAAGAGCAGACAGGTAGAGGAAATCTAGAAAAGAACCGTCTTGATAGAGATTTATCCCGTGGTGTGAGGGAGAGGGGAAAGGACCCAGTGGCACTTCGCTTATCCAGCAGTTTCGTCACAGTGGTGACCAATTCTGCCCATTCCATAGGGTCTTGAACTGCTCAGGGACTGGGAATTTATTAAAGTCACCGCCTTCTGCAGGAATGAGGAAACGCATCTCAGAAGATTTGGCACTGGGGCGCTCCTGGGTGGCTCAGGCAGTTAAGCATCTGCCTTCAGCTCAGGTCATGATCCTGGGGGTCCAGGGATTGAGCCCAGAGTCAGGCTCCCTGCTCAGCGGGGAGTCTGCTTCTCCCTCCCCCACTACCCCAATCCCCTGCTCATTCTCTCTTTTTCTCAAATAAGTAAATAAAATCTTTTAAAAAAGAAAGTTTGGCAGTAACTATCTTGCAATCCAGGGAATTCTTGCTTGGAATGTGGCAGCCATCTGTTTTGTTGATGAAAATGGTTGGCACTTTACCCATTACCTGAACTTTGACATCCCTACTATTGATTATCTCCATAATGCCTACCATGTCATCAAACACCAGACCAAGTTTCTTAGTTATCTACTGTAATGGAGTTAATTTTGCCCTTGATTTGCAATGTCATGTTCACACACTTGTATATGTAAGCCACCTGTTTCAGCTCTGTGTCATCAATCACCAGGCTGGAAACATTCTCCTGATTGTCCACTCTCCACTTCTTGGCCTCCAGTTCAAATACAGCTGGCTCCTTCTTTGTGGTTGGTTTGGGGGATGGACTGACTCTTGGCTTAGGTGCAGAGAATGGTTTGGGGCCACTTCATACTGGACCACTCTGAGCCTTCAGGGCAGGGTTCTTGTGAGTCTTCATGTCATCAGATACATGTTTAAGGGCATGTGTGATGCTCTCCCCCCGATTAATCTGTGCAAACAGTGCTGAGTGGGAAGCAGACTCATCTGAGCCTGAATGGTGGGGACTTCTATGGGGAGGGTCTGTTGGGGTGGTGGGGGACCTGATTCAGCAGAAGGGCCAGATGGCAATCCACTTAGCTCTGCCACAGGCCCCGTTTTGGTCCAGGCCAGTCCAGTGGGACAGGTAGCTCTGTCCATATACTCGAATAAGCTTTGATGCAGTCCGCAGGCTTCTCGTCAACATCTTTGTGCTCCTTGAGGACTAGGTTTGTATAAAACATGGCAGCATCATTCATTCCTTTCACATAGGGACCAGGCTCTTGGGAGCCACAGCCACTCAACCCAGGGCCTGCATACTTTTGCTGACAGCTGACAGGTGATTGAACAACTTGCTGCCTTGGTTCTCCCTGAAGGTTACCACTTCTTGGATCTGCTCTGAGATGGGTGCCAACAAATCAGAAAGCTTATTAAGCCTGTTGGCTCCTGGCAGTGAGAAGCTGTAACCAAGAGAGGTTGCTCCAACTTCAGACCTGTGTGGACCATCCCCGCATGTTTCTGCACATCTCCCCCAATCTCTTTACTGATCTTCAGGTACTCTGCCACAGGACCGGCAAGCAGCGAGTCAAATACTTGCACATATGGGGCGGCTCCTGCTCTCAGAGCACTGTTTCCAGACCCACAGTGCATGTCAGAGGCATGGGATACTGCCTCCAGGTGGCCCACTGCCCTGTCCAGTCTTTCTACCAGATTTTGCATGTCAGCCATAATGTATCACCTGCTCAGAGTTCTGCCTCCCCTCCAGACTTGGACTCATTTTTCTATCCTCCCCACTGCTGCTAGAGTGATCATTCCAAAACACATATTTAATCAAACTTAATCTAATTGAATCACATTGCTTAAAACCCCTCAATGGGTTCTCATAACTTGAAGGTAAACTTCATCTTCTGTATTCTTCTTAATACAGAACACTTGGCATAGAGCATTACCTATTTTTCCGGCAGTGGCTCCCAAATCTCCCCTCAAGCAGACTTTGCTCTAGTCATAAAGACCTTATAGTCCTGTAAATATTCCATTCAATATATTGCATGGTTTCTGGTCCTCAACTGTGCTATTTTTCTTTGTTCTGCCTAATTTCTTTGTTCAGTTAGCTCCTACTTATCCTCCCAGATTAAATTTGTGTCACATCATCAGGGAATACTACACACAATTTACGCCTTCTCAGATGAACACTTGAATTTTTGGCTGAATTTACTAAATAACGAGATAGGCCTTATCGTACAAGATTTTTAAAATCAAAGACTGACAACATGGGATTTTAATTTTATAATATCACTCTGGAATCAGTGTGTAAGACCATGGGGTTAACATGAAGCAATAGTCATACAACAGTGCACAATTTCAATTTGCTTCAAGTTGTTGCTTGCTTTACTTCCTTTTCTTATCCTTGCTACTATAGGTTTGCATTTCCAAAAAGAAAAAGAAAAAAAAAATCTAATCTTTGCTCTAGGCTCTGTTTTCTGTAAGACTCTGGCTAAGGCAAACTTATAACCCCAGTTTGATTAATCAGGGTTAAGGGGACAATTTTTGGATTTGTCTTCGAGGTATTAGGGAAATAGACTTCCTTTTTTTTGCCACTAGACACAAATCTGGAAGGCTATATTCCTGGAAGCTACTGGCAGTGGAAAAGGAGGGAGGCTGCTTAGAAATGGAGCAAACACAGAAGATCCAAGAAATGGAGATAGAAAACTCAATTCTGGTCACACTATTTGATCCCTGGATCAAGCCTCACCTGAAGCTGTAGAAACCTGGGTTTCCAATCTCTTATAAATGAATAAACCCTAATTGATTCAAAGCTTCAAATGTCCTACATCTGAAGCTGACTGTTTTTAGAAGAGCCATGCCTCAGTCTTACATCCTTAGCACAGTCTGACATCCTTAGCTCATTTCCCCCTCCCTCAGGGCCATTTTCTCTGGCTCTCTCCAAGCAAGCAATGCCCTTTTCAATTACCAGAAATAAGTGTTTGGCTAAAGAGAGGCTGATCTTAATATGTGGAAGAAAAGATTTTCAAATGCAGAATATTGCCAATGGGCTTCTCTTGAGCATATAAAAATTATGTTAATAATTGTTCTAGCACCTGTGAGGAACACAAATGAGCAAAATAAATTCCCTGCCCTTAGGCTCTGATGCCCTAGAGCAGCACTGTCCAAGAGAAATACAAGTGAGCCACAACACAAATGTCATCACATAGGTAATTTAAAATTTTAAAATTTTAAATTTTAAAATTTTCTGGCAGCTACATTAATATAATAAAAATAAGTAAAATTAACTTTAAAATATATTCATTTGACCCAATATATCCAAAATATTATAATTTCAACATGTAATCAATATAAAAATTATGTGTTATTTTCATTCTTTTTTTTTTTTGGTACTAAGTCTTCAAAATCTAGTATTTTGTAGTTAAGAGTAGATCTTTTTGGACTAGCCACATTTCCAGTGCTCAAGAGCACCACATGTGGCTAGTGGTTACTTCATTGGACAGTGCAGCTCTAGAGAGTAATCATACAGAGAAACACTTTTATCATATAGACTCTTATATGATAGACTGTAATCAGTGCGATGTTAGAGGTACAAATCCCGTGCTCTGAAAGAGGAAGGAAAGATGGAAAGAGAGGCAAGCAGATCATTTGAGTCTAACAGTATTTCCATGGTTACAGATATCCCTGGAGATGGATGAACTGTATCAGTGAGTTTTGTATAGGAATGGGCCTTACATGCCCACACTTCTTAGGATATAGCCTTTTGGGGAAAGGGCATCACTTCCTAAAATTTGAGTCCCACAGTGTTGAGAATGAAAGCCTTGGGGAACATGATCCTACTGTCTTGGGAATCTCTCCTGCTTCACTCCCCCCAGCAGCATACCCTACACTGCAAACTTCATTTGAAGACAGGTCCATGTGTGAAAGGGTTGAGGAGAGGCTTTCCTGGCTTTGGAAGTTACATTTTGGCTACAGAAGATTATACTGGGGAGGAGGAAGAAACCTTCTCCAGCCTCAACCCAGCAATGCCTACTCATTTCACTTGATTAAAAAGATTGTCCTCAACTTTCATATTTCTAAGATCAAGGACGTTTTCCTACACAACCACAAAATCATTATCACACCCAGGGTACTTATAATTGATAGATACTATTATCTAATATACAAGTCACATTTAATTTCCCCAACTGTCCTTTCTAGTATTCTGTATTTTATTTTTAAGAAATCTTTGCCTATTTTGAAGTCCAAACAATAGTTTACTGTATTATATTCTAAAAGCTTTCTAGTTTAGCTTTTCACATTTAGGACTTTAATACTCCTGGAATTGATTTTTGTGAGGTCTCATTTCATATATTTTTTTTCATAAGGATACCCTATCGTCACAGAACCTTCATCGAAAAGACCATCTTTTCTCCGTTGCTATGTGATGCCACCTTTATTGTAAAATAAATTTCCCATATGTGATAAAACTGTAAAGAAAAGCAAGGAAGGGACTGTCCTAAAAGTCAGGCTAGTGTGTTTCCTCCGGAAGGGGGCATGGGAGTGTATTTGGAAAAGAACTTTCGCTTTTCTGTTTTTGATCTAACGATGACATATCTTTTCAATACTTAATATTTACCTTTATTTTCTATTTCAGAATATAGCTGTGTTTATAAAGGTTAAAAGACGGGCGCCAGCATCTTTGCAAAGGGAGTTCGTGGTTGTTCTCAGCTGGGAACGCCGGCGCGAGAAGCAAGGTGGTGCGGAACCCAAGAAAGACAAAGCCAAGACGGCAGCACTGAACGGACAGAGGCCGGTGCACCGCCGGGAGAGGGCCGCGCCCTCACCTCTCTCGGACCCCGGCTTGCAGCTAGCCGGGAGCCCCGCCGCAGTGAGAGCTTCCGGGTCAGGCGACAGCGCGGTTCCGTCCAGAATGAAGCCACACGCACAGCCCGCGCGCGCGGGGACGGCCTGCCCAAACACTACCCCTCACCTTAGCGGCCTCCTCGCCCCGCCGCGAAAGGGAGTCCGCTCGGGCCCGGGACTCGCGAGGACCAGGCGGCGCCGCTGAGGCCTCTGGGAGGGGGCGGGTCTGGGGCGGCCGCTGAGCATTCTGGGTGTGCTTTCCACCCGGGGCTGTGCCGACTCCGCTGCTCTCTGCCCACGCTCCGCCTGCTGGTCGTGGGCAGCGTCCGCCAGCACTTCCGAGGCCGCGGCGGAGCCGGGAAGAGCCCGCGGTTCGAAGGAGTAGCCAAGGTTAGGGCAAGGCCGGCGAATGGGGGTGGGGAGCTGAGGGGCTGTGGTGTGGAGCGCAGGGGTCTGTCCCCGCTGTCCCCGCGGCCCCCGAATGGGAGCGGTCCCCGGGCAGCGGCTCGTCGTGTCTGCCCTCGCAGGCCAGGCTCCTGTGGCTTCTGGACCTTTTGCGGAGGTCCACTGGGACCCCTTCCCGAGGCCGGCGACTCCTTGTTGTCATTTCCGGCTCCTCCAAGACGTGGTGGGGAGTGCTCAGTAAACTTTAGGGCAGACGTGGAATTCCTGGGCCGACAGTTGTTTGGGGCTCTTGGAAAGGTCCCTGCTGAAGGCGAGCGCTCTCGGAGCCCAGAAGTCCGGGCTGCTCCGAACAAGTCAGGATGTTGAGGGTGAAGGTCGTGGCAGCCCCACAGGCAGCAGGAACCCATCAAAGAAAAGCCTCTCACCTGAGTCTCTGCTGAGCACCTGGGCTGAGGTTTGGGGCTGGAAGAGGGAACTGATCTTGGACTCCTGGGGGACTTTTGGTTATTTTTGACTCTTTTGCTTGCAGGGAGCAAAGATTGGATTAAGTAACTACATCCGGGTTGTGGGAAAACGAAGAGGTCATGGAGAATTTGATCCAGGAGAGGGGCAAGCGTTACCTAGTATCTGGGATGGGCAACAGCCTGTGCCGAGGGGATCAGAGAGGATGATATGCTGCAATGTGAGGGACTGGTCAGGTGAGAAAGGACCAAAAGTCCCCGTTTTGCCACAGCACGGCGCAGAGTTGCTAATCTGGATTCCTCAACGCAGACCTGGTTTTTCAGAGCTCCTTTCTCCTCCCCTAGCCGTGTGTCATTTTAGCATTCTGCACTACCTCGTGAGGAGAAAGATCAGCCAAGTCCCAGGGGAGTAGAAGTTTCCTCTCTCCTAAAGTTTAATCTCATTTGTCAGAGGGAATAGATAGACTATCATCCCTTCCTTGGGAAGGGGAAGGAGATCCACATTTGTTGAATGTTAGTATGTATATAATGTTTTATCATTATTTTGGGTAGCTGAGTAGGGTTGGAAGGAGTACTCTAAAGTGTCAGTAGCTTCAGGAAAAGGAAAAACTTGCCCAAGAATACTCATGAGGCAAGTAGCATCCTACTAAATACTACTGACCTAGTCAGGATAAGGTTTAGAATCTAGATCCATAGGACCCCAGACTCTTGACACTGGTATTGCTGGTATTTCCTGAATATTTTATTTCATTCCCTTACCACCTAATAATTGTTTCCATTCCTATGTACTACCTGTATTGTTATTGTCATATTTTAAATTTTTTACTTTCATTTATTTAAAAACCAAACTTGTCCTAAGAAACACTCTCTATGAAATTATGCATTTGATGGAAACTCTAATAGCTTTATATTCTGAGATACATCTAAAAATGTTGACCTTTGTGCCATGTAAAATCATCTCATGTTAGAAAGATACAAACTTGCATTAGGGACACAATGTACTGCATCATGCTCTTGCCTGGATTTTTTCTGCATAGGAAAGTCCAGGCAATACATCTGAGTCTAAATTGTCCATCATCAGTGTATTGTTTTCTTCCTTTAGATGAATAATTCCACAGAGAATGCCCCCTTTTTGTGTCTTCTCTGCAAAACATTTCACTTAACCTGTTCAGGGCTACCCTATTCTCAGTATGTAAAACAAGTACAAAGTCCATACCTCAAGAGCTTACTCTCTCTTTGGGAGTTAATACTCACACATGAATTAATCTAAAACAGTACTGTCCAATAGAACTTTCTGTGGTCAGGGAAATGTTCTGTATCTTTGCCTTATGATGTACTACCCACTAGCCACATGTAGCTGTTGAGCACTTGAAATGTGCCTAATGCAACAGAGAAATTGAGTTTTAAATTTTATTTGATTTTAGTTAATTTAAATAGCCACATGTGGCTGATGGCTACATATTGGACAGCCCAGGTCTAAATATTTGGAAAAAAAATTTTTTTTCAAGGTCCATTGATTTGGATTTAATGCCCTCCCACTTGGGGGGGGAACACCCCAATATATGTTAATTGCCATTTAACTTCAGTTTCTTGACAGAGGGTAAAGATTCTCTCCAACTTACAGGGACTTCATAGTCCAACTAACATTACTCATTTTGAAACATCATCATCTAAGGCACATTTATAATTTAAGACACTTTTTAAAAAAAAAGATTTTATTTATTTATTTGAGAGAGAGAGAGTGCATGAGAGGGGGTAGGGTCAGAGGGAGAAGCAGACTCCCCACTGAGCAGGGAGCCTGATTCAGGACTCAATCCCAGGACTCCAGGATCATGACCCGAGCCGAAGGCAGTAGCTTAACCAACTGAGCCACCCAGGCACTGCTTATAATTTAAGACACTTGTACAAATGTGTAGCTTCTGTGTTTTATTACTATTAAAGTATATCCTATACTTTATAGGATATAAGCAGAAGTCTTCACATTGTATTACATTGCAAATAACTTTTATTCCAGCTATATCTATGTTTTCTTTCATTAGGGACATTTAGAGTATTTAAAAATGAGTTAGGTACAACCATAACTAATATTAATACCATTTTCAAGGTATCAATTCTTAAGCTTTTAATATGGGAGTTGGTGCAGTCAGTTTATTCATTGCTTATTAGATTAGCAAAGAGAAAACTTGGCTCAAAGTTACCTCAATCAGTTTAAATTCTGTGTCAGATTATTTTCCTGGCACCCAAAGTCAAATACTGGTGGAGTGGTCATAACCTTGTTTTGTTTTGTCTTGTCTCTATGCTAGATTAGATATGTGAGGTTAGGAAGAAGGCTTAAGAAGAGTATCTTTACAGGATAATTTGCCTAGTTTCTTAGGATTAAAAATGTTTGAGAGACCAAGCAAATCAAACATAATGTGTGGTCTTTGTTTCCTGGTTTAAAGAAAAGCTATCCAAGACATTTTAGGGCAGTTGGGAAATTTGAGTACGGATGGTAGTATTAGGGAATTATTAATTTTGTTAGATGTGATAACAATATTGTAGTTAATGTAGGAGAATGTCCTTATCTAGAAATGTATACTGAAGCATTTATACCTGAAATGTTATGATATCTATAATTTACTTTAAAATAGCCAAACTAAAATAATCCAAAAAAATGCACACATGAAAGATGCAAATACAACAACGTATCAACAGTTGTTTATCTACATTGTATGTATATAGGTGTTCATTGTTCTATTTCTCTGTATATGTGAAATTTCTTGCAGTAAAAGTTTTAAAAAGAGTACCTGTCCCACAGTAGAGTAGTGAGGTATTGGATGTGAAGCACTTGGCTCAGTGTCTGACACTCAATAACTGCACAATAAAATATTCACTATTATAGCAGATACAGTGGTATTTTATAACGCTTATTGACAGATATTTTCCATCATAAGCTAATTTCTTGTGGAAGGAAAAAATAAACTTAGTGGGAAACACCAATTTCTGTAATGTTAGGAGGGTAATTTGTAAAGTCAGTATGGGTAAAATAGAACCCACCAAGAGCATTTCCTCTTTGCCGTTTCCTTGATATATCTCAAATATAAAAAGCAACTGATTTCCACATGTTGCTGTGAACATCCTCTCTCATTACTTCATGCCAATAATTTGTGTGTGAGCAGATCTATTTGTATTTATTTATAGTTAGTCTTTGAATTTTGCCATACTGTGTTCCTGAGAGCTACATTTAAAAACAGTCATTATGGAGCTGATTTTTCTCAAGGAACAGTTTGTAATTTTATTTTCCTAGTCAGGGACTTTGTATCGAAGGAATTGTAGAAGTGGACATGGTTTTACCAACATTGCCCCAACATTTACAAAGATCTGTACTCACTTAAAATAATGAAATAATGTCCCAAGTCAGGAGAATTTTGAAGCAGAAAAGGCAAACCTCAATCTCCTTTTATTTTATTATTATTTTTTAAAGATTTTATTTATTTATTTGACAGAGAGAGAGCGAGAGAGGGAACACAAGCAGGGAGAGTGGGAGAGGGAGAAGCAGGCTTCCCGCTTAGCGGGGAGCCTGATGTGGGGCTCGATCCTAGGACCCTGGGATCATGACCTGAGCCGAAGGCAGATGCTTAACTGACTGAGCCACCCAGGCGCCCCTGACCTCAATCTCCTTTTAAATGAAGAGACTGAGGCCAAGGCAAATCTGTTACATTACTAATTGGTCATAAATAGATAGGCTTCTATTATTTAACACTACATCTGGAACTAATGATGTACTGTATGTTGGCTAATTGAATTTAAATTAAAAAAAATAGGCTACTTTAAAGAATGTAAATAGTCATGATTCTTTTAACCTTATTAGAATTTGACAGTGCTTTGGAGAAATTTTTTATTTGGATAATACATTTCTTTAACAGGATATGCAGGGCTTTGTGCCATGGCAGAGACTGGGGAAGAGGTGTCAGCAGAGGCCTCAGGGTTCTCAGACTTGAGTGACTCAGAGTTTCTAGAGTATCTGGACCTGGAAGATACTCAAGAGTCAAGTGCTTCACTTAGCAAGCCTGGCCCTTCTTCTGAACTCCCTGGGAAGGATGGCAAGCTCATCAGCTTACCAAAGTGGAAAAGACGATTGGATGTCTCATCACCTATTGAGCGATTCCACCTTAAATATTTGTATGTCACTGAGCTGTGTACTCAGGATTGGTGTGAACAGCAAATGGTATATGAGAAGGAGCTTCCTGGTTTCTTGGCTCCTGAGAAGGCAGCTGTTTTGGACTCTGGTGCCAGCATCCACCTAGCTAGAGAACTAGAAGTTCATGATCTTGTGACTATCCCCATCAATACTAAAGAAGATGCTTGGGCAGTTAAGTTTCTGAATATATTATCAATGATTCCTATCTTGCAGTCAGAAGGACGCATCAGAGAGTTTCCAGTGTTTGGAGAAGTGGAGGGTGTGCTGCTCGTTGGAGTAATTGATGAGCTGCACTATACAGCCAAGGGGGAACTGGAACTGGCTGAACTTAAGACACGCAGGCGCCCTGTGCTCCCTCTGGAAGCCCAGAAAAAAAAAGACTGTTTTCAAGTCAACCTGTACAAATACATCTTTGATGCCATGGTTCAAGGGAAAGTGACCAGTGCCAGCCTAATCCACCACACAAAATTATGTCCAGACAAGCCGCTAGGACCTTCAGTGCTGAGGCATGCCCGGCAGGGAGGCTTCTCTGTGAAGTCCTTGGGTGACCTCATGGAGCTAGTCTTCTTGTCTCTAACACTGTCTGACCTCCCAGTTATTGATATCCTGAAGATTGAGTACCTCCACCAAGAGACTGCCACTGTGCTGGGTACAGAGATTGTGGCCTTCGAAGAGAGCGAGGTGAAAGGCAAAGTGCAGCACTATATGGCCTACTGGATGGGCCACCGAGAGCCTCAAGGGGTTGATGTGGAGGAGGCTTGGAAGTGCCGGACATGCAACTATGCAGATATCTGTGAGTGGAGGAAGGGTGGTGGGATGCCCAGCTCCATTCTAGAGCCCCAAGCCAAAAAAGTGAAATGAATAGAAGTGTATGCCTTCTTCAGGAACTTCAGCTTATATCAGCAGAATAAAAGAGGACCAGTCGTTGAGCTTGGCTTTCATGGAGAGTGTTCTTATTTTGGTTCTTTTCATATTTCCTCAAATTCTAACCAGTTAAATCATGACCAAGGTTCAAGGGTGAGTGGGAGGAATCTGGGATTATATGGTCTCTGGAACTTTGCTGTGAATTGCCAAGAAGACAGTTGCTCATCATGGCTTGAGCAAAAGGTATCCTTCAGCAATCATTGCTTTCCTAAGAAGATTCTGAAGTTTCTATTAAGTCTCTTCCCTATTTTTTATTAGTCAAGGCTTTCTACATTTTATATAATAAAATAAAATGAAATGCTGTCCAGGTCAGTTGAACTGATTTTTTTTTTCCCCCCATAATCTCAATCCCTCAAAGATGACCACTATAAATAGTTGTATGGTATTCCAAGCCTTTAAGTACATAACATAAACATATTTCTGAAGCAGAATTAGTGGAATGAGCACACCAAGAATTTAAAATAAGCATAATAAATATGCTCAAAGAAGTAAGGGAAAATGAAGCAGGAGTAGGAGATCATAAAAAATGAAAACATTAGATATAAAAAATATAATACATGAAGTAACATGTAACATTTACACCTTACAATACCACTCCTAGGGGTAGGCCAAGGGAAGCTCTTACACATACCAAGAAGAGTATACTTTGTAGTACTTTCACAATAGCAAAACCTAAACCTAGAAAGTATCCAGGTGCCCATCATCAGGAGAGTGTGGGTAATGTATAGCAGCCAAAATAAATGAGCCGCAATGACGTGTAACATGGGTGAATCTTAGCACAATATTAAATGAAAGGATAAGCCCCCAAAGGTTACATACGGTACAGTGCCCTTTTTATAAAGGGAGAACCAATAAAATTAAAAACTTTTTTTAAAAGACTTTATTTGAGAGAGAGAGCACAAGAGGGGGTAGAGTCAGAGGGAGAAGCAGACTCCCTGCTGAGCAGGGAGCCCGATGTGGGGCTCGATCCCAGGACTCCGGGATCATGACCTGAGCCGAAGGCAGTCGCTTAACTGACTGAGCCACCCAGGCGCCCAAAATTAAAAACATTTTAAGGAAAACATGAAGATAGTGGAGAGGAATCTCAGTGCATTTTAGGAGGCGGTGGAGCCCTTAACTGTAAACATCACCAAAGAGGCCAGAGGAAAGAATGATACGGGTATCACCTGGAAGGAAAAGACTTGTTTATGCAGACACTACTGGAGAATTTGCATAAGTAGATGGAGGGGAGAGAAGAGTTGGCAGGGGTGGGGTTTCCATATGAACTAGAAGGCCAAGAACCAGCAGAACATGGTGAATATTGTTAATGTGACTCCATGTTCTACATGAACTGGTAAAACCTGGACATTTTTGGAGTTATGGTAAATTACCTCTGGAGGTGTTCTGAGCTACACATAAACTTTTCTTATGGACAATGGGAATCTTGTGATAATAACTCTTTCTCATTTACTGAATGAGTGTTATGTGCCAGGCATTGTGCTAAGAACTTTTATGATTAAATCTGTATATCCATTATTATCCCTGATGAGGGAATTGAGGCTTAGAAGCCTTCTAAAACTTGCCTGAGATCCTACAATTTGAAAGTGGGAGACTCCAGCCTAGGTATGTCTGACTGCAGTGCTTATGCTCTTCACCATTATGCTCTAAGATATTTCTTGCTGTTGTTAAGCCTCCTACACTGTATCTTATTCTAGGCCCTAGGAAGTTTGGAATCAAACTGGGGGCATAGTAAGTAAACTGGACTTTATAGGATAAACAGTATTAACAGTCTTCAAGAAAACAACTTGCTCAGAGTTCTGTTGGCATCATCTTAGTTATACTAGAAGCTTTATTTTTTTTTAATTTTATTTTATTATGTTATGTTAGTCACCACACATTA
This sequence comes from Phoca vitulina, assembly GCF_004348235.1. Classification (NCBI taxonomy): domain Eukaryota; kingdom Metazoa; phylum Chordata; class Mammalia; order Carnivora; family Phocidae; genus Phoca; species Phoca vitulina. The sequence continues at coordinate 70,115,147 of NW_022589705.1, read as the reverse complement.
CATTATTAGTTTTTGATGTAATGTTCCATGATTCATTGTTTGCATATAACACCCAGTGCTCCATGCAATATGTGCCCTCCATAATACCCATCAACCCCCCCCAAAACCCTCAGTTTGTTTCTCAGAGTCCATAGTCTCTCATGGTTCAGCTCCCCCTCCGATTTTCCCCCTTTCATTTTTCCCTTCCTACTATCGTCTTCTTTTTTTTTTTTTTTTAACATATAATGTATTATTTGTTTCAGGGTACAGGTCTGTGATTCATCAGTCTTACACAATTCACGGCGCTCACCATAGCACATACCCTCCCCAATGTCCATCACCCAGCCACCCCATCCCTCCCACCCCCCACCACTCCAGCAACCCTCAGTTTGTTTCCTGAAATTAAGAGTCTCTGATGGTTCGTCTCCCTCTCTGGTTTCATCTTGTTTCATTTTTTTCCTCTTCCCCTATGATCCTCTGCCGTATTTCTCAAATTCCACATATCAGTGAGATCATATGATAATTGTCTTTCTCTGATTGATTTGTTTCGCTTAGCATAATACCCTCTAGTTCCATCCACATCGTTGGAAATGGCAAGATTTCATTTTTTGATGGCTGCATGATATTCCATTGTATACATATGCCACCTCTTCTTTACCCATTCATCTGTCGATAGACATCTGGGCTCTTTCCATAGTTTGGCTATTGTGGACATTGCTGCTATCAACATTGGGGTGCAGGTGCCCCTTCAGATTACTACATTTGTATCTTTGGGATAAGTACCCAGGAGTGCAATTGCTGGGTCATAGGGTAGCTCTATTTTCAACTTTTTGAGGAACCTCCATATTGTTTTCCAGAGTGGCTGCACCAGCTTGCATTCCCACCAACAGTGTAGGAGGGTTCCCCTTTCTCCACATCCTCACCAACATCTGTCATTTCCTGACTTATTAATTTTAGCCATCTGACTGGTGTGAGGTGGTATCTCATTGAGGTTTTGATTTGGATTTCCCTGATGCCAAGTGATGTTGAGCACTTTTTCATGTGTCTCTTGGCCATTTGGATATCTTCTTTGCAGAAAAGTCTGTTCATGTCTTCTGCCCATTTCTTGATTGGATCATTTGTTCTTTGTGTGTTGAGTTTGGTAAGTTCTTTATAGATTTTGGATACCAGCCCTTTATCTGATATGTCATTTGCAAATATCTCCTCCCATTCTGTCAGTTGTCTTTTGGTTTTGTTGATTGTTTCCTTTGCTGTGCAAAAGCTTTTTATCTTGATGAAGTCCCAATAGTTCATTTTTGCCCTTGCTTCCCTTGCCTTTGGCAATGTGTCTAGGTAGAAGTTGCTGCGGCTGAGGTCGAAGAGGTTGCTGGATTCTTGTCTCACATTTAGGTCTTTCATCCATTTTGAGTCTACTTTTTTTGTGTTGTGTAAGGAAATGGTCCAGTTTCATTCTTCTGCATGTGGCTGTCCAATTTTCCCAACACCATTTGTTGAAGAGACTGTCTTTTTTCCATTGGCTATTCTTTCCTGCTTTGTCAAAGATTAGTTGACCATAGAGTTGAGAGTCCATTTCTGAGTTCTCTATTCTGTTCCATTGATCTATGTGTCTGTTTTTGTGCCAGTACCATACTGTCTTGATGATTACAGCTTTGTAATAGAGCTTGAAGTCCAGAATTGTGATGCCACCAGCTTTGTTTTTCTTTTTCAACATTCCTCTGGCTATTCAGGGTCTTTTCTGGTTCCATACAAATTTTAGGATTATTTGTTCCATGAGAAAAGGGAACTTTTAAACACCGTTGGTGGGAATGTAAAGTGGTGCAGCCACAATGGAAAACAGAATGGAGATTACTCAAAAATTAAGAATAGAACTACCATGTGATCCAGCAATACCACATCTGGGTGTTTATACAAAATGAAAACCAAAAACCAAAACACAAACACCAATTTGAAGAAACATATGCACCCCTATATTCATTGCAGCATTATTTACAATAGTCAAGATATGGAAGCAACCTAAGTGCCCAAGAGATGAATGGATAAAGAAAATGTGTGTGTGTGTGCACACATACAAACACACACACACAAAATGGAATGTGAAATATTAGTCATAAAAAAGAATGAAATCTTGCCATTTTTGACAACATGAATGGACCTAGACAGTATTATGCTAAGTGAAATCAGTCAGAGAAAGACAAATACCATATGATTTCACTTATATGTGGGATCTGAAAAACAAAACAAATGAACAAATAAAGCAGAACAGAAATGGACTCATATTTTCCCATATCTGGGAAACACAAATTCCATGATGCATTTATGGAGATAAAACTATAGACAATTACACATTTATTCAGTATTGCAAATATTTATTTAGCACCTATTATGTGCCAGGTTCTGGAGATATAGTCATGAACAAAACTAAAATTCTACCAATATCAATTCCAATGTATGGGTTTTTCCCCACAACCAAGCAATTCTCTGACACCACCTGGTGATAGTGTCAGATCCCACAGGTTAAGAGCTCAGTCCTACAAGGCTGGCCCTCTCCCCCAACTTCAGATGCCAATCACATGTCCATGTTGTCACCTGTGCTTTTGACCTACTGGCTATAGATTGGCAGTTCCAACAATCCCTCCTTGGGTTTGACCAATTTTCTAGGCAGCTCACAGAACTTGGAGAAACACTTTATTCTCTAGATTACCAGTTTATTAGAAAAGAATATATAACTCAGGAACAGTCAGATGGAAGAGATGCATAGGGCAAAGTATGGGAAAGGGGTAAAGAGCGTCCACGCCCTTTCTGGGTCATCACTCTCCCTATACCTCCACGTGTTCACCAACCCAGAAAGTCTCTGAACCCCATCCTTTGAGTTCTTATGGAGACTTCATTACATAGGCATGATTGATTAAATTATTGGTCACTGGCAATTGATTCAACCACCAGCCTCTCTCCCCTCCCCAGAAGTCAGAGAGTTGGGACTGAAAGTTCCAACCCTCTAATCATATGGTTGGTTCTCCTGGCAGCCAGCCCCCATCCTTAGGTACAGTCCAAAAGTCACTTCATTAATATAATAAAAGACACCATTATCATTAGGAAATTCCAAGAGTTTTAGGAGCTCTGTGCCAGAAATGGGGATGAAGATGAAATATATATTTATTATTATGTCACAATATCACAAAACAAAAATAATGTGCTTTCATAGAACATATATACAATGAGGGAAAGAAAGGAAAAGGAATAGGAGAAATCAAGGATGGCTCCTAAATTTTTGCTTGAGTAATGAGGTGGTGATGTATTTATCGAACTAGAAGTGCTAGACTGGGGGATGGGAGGGGGCAGGCATTAATGGGTTTGGACATGTGAAGTTGGAGGTGACTTTTAGATATTTAAGGGGAGATTTCAGGTAGGCATAGGAATCAGGGGTCTTCTGTTCAGGGGAGAGGTGAAAGCTGGAGATATATATTTTTTTAGTCATCATCACATAAATGGTATTTAAAGTCATGGACCAAATGAGATCATTTAGAGGAAATTTTCAGAAAGAAAAGACCCAAAGTCAAACCCTTGAGTATTCAAACATTTGGAGGTAGAACAGAGGAAGAGTTTTAGTAAAGGAAATACAGAAGTAGTCTTAGTGAAGTGGGAGAAACTAGATTTTTTGAGATGTTCTAGAAACCAAAATAAGGAAGTGTTTTAATTATGTTGAGTGCTGTTGAGGTCAAATGTAATGAGGACAGAATGGAATTTCATTAGTAACTTTACAAGATCAGTTTCAGGAGAATAGAGTCAAGAAGCCATTAGAGTGGACTGCAGAGAAAATTGGAGGTGAGAAAATGTAGGCAGCAACAAGAAGCAACTCTTAAGAAGAATTTTTCTATGAAGGAAAGTTAAGAAATGGTGCAATTGCTCAAGTGGGCTACAGATCAAGAAAGGATTTTTTTAAAGTAGACTCCATGCCTGCCCTGCATGGAGCCCAACACTGGGCTTGAACTCATGACCCTAGATCAAGACCTGAGCTGAGATCAAGAGTCGGACACTTAACTGACTGAGCCACCCAGGCACCCCAAGAAAAGATTTTAATTTTTTAAAAATTATTTATTTGAGAGAGACAGAGAGAGTGCGCACATGAGCAGGGGTGGAGGGTCAGAGGGAGAGGGAGAAGCAGACACCCCACTGAGCAGTGGCCCAATGTGGGGCTCGATCCCAGGACCCTGAGATCATGACCTGAGCCAAAGGCAGACACTTAACTGACTAAGCCACCCAGGTGCCCCAAAAGGATGTTTTTAAAAGATGAGATATAAAAATATGTTTTTATGACATTGAAAATGCCAGTAAAGTCAATGGCTACTAATATCGAGTGGGCTCTTACTGTTACCGAGCAATAGTACTATATTTCCTTAATCCACTCACTCTCCCACATTCCTAAGTAACTATCATTAGAATCTCAGATGCCATTGACTATAAGATACATAAATATTTCACATACTCTAAAAAAAAAAAATACTGCCAGTTAAACTATGGCATGCCAACATTTGTAAGAAAGCAATTTCGCAGATGTTAAAATATGAAAAGTGTATTAGAATCAATGTAATATCGTATTTCTTTTCTCTCCTCAGACCTCCAATACCTTCTCCCTATCTTCATTTTCAGCTTCCTATTTCACTGAGAAAACAGAAGCACTCAGAAAAGGACATACTCATTCTCCCACCACCAAATCTGTATGCCTATCTGCATCTGTACCTATAAATTCTGCCTCCCTTTTTATTTCAATAGATGAATGTTCCATACTCACAACTGATCCTTCTGATGTGTACTGGATTCCATCCCTTTTCTCAAGGACTTTCTTTCTGCAACTGTCCCATGTCTCGTATATTGTCAATTTCCCCCTCTACTGTATCATTTTAATTAGCATACATACTATAATTTCTTCCAACTTAAAAAAAAAATTCTGGACCCCAAATCCATACACAATGACAGCTTTCTTTTTCTACTCACCTTTAAAAAAATCAAACTTTTTAAAAAAAATATTTTTATTTATTTATTTGACAGAGAGAGAGACAGCGAGAGAGGGAGAAGCAGGCTTCCCGAGGAGCAGGGAGCCCGATATGGGACTCGATCCCAGGACCCTGGGATCAGGACCTGAGCTGAAGGCAGACGCTTAACGACTGAGCCACCAAGGTGGCCCCCCCAAAACAAACTTCTTAAAAGTACTGTCTATACTTGCTTTCTACACTTCCTCTCTTCCCATTCTTTCATCCCACTCTTACCAAATTCTTACCAGATTTAATCAAACTTCTACCACTACACCAAAACAGCATGTTTTAACAGCTTCCACATGCTAAATCCAATGGTCAATTCTTAGTTACCATCCTACTTATCACTAGCATTTAACACAGTGGATCAGTCTCCACGTCTTGAAACATTTTCTTCCTTCGATTTTGTAGATCCAAACTCTCCTACTTTTAAGTCTGTCTCACACATTATCTCTTAGTCTTTTTTCTTGAGTCCTCTTCACCTCCTTTGTTGGGACCTAAGCTGGGGCATTGCCAGAAGAAACTGAACTAAGGGTAGATTATTATTTTACACCGCTGATTTAGATTTTCCAGTTCTTAAAAATTCTGATGTCTTTATATTTTTTTTAACGAAAATGATATATACACCTCCTTTTTACAAGCGAGCGCAGCTCTCAGGGAAGCCCCAGAGATACTACCCAGAAACCTGCCCCAAAGAGGCCGATGCTTCTGACGCCTTCCGGAAACGAGCTCCACAGCCCTTATGGGAAATGTAGTCCCCTATGAATAGGCTGCACCGCGGAGGGACCTGGGAACCTGGACGTCAATTACTTCCGCACACGCGCAATGGGGCGGCAACCGGTATTCCGTAATCTTCCAACCTGTGCAGAGTGAAGTGAGAACGCGGGTTTCGCCCCGAGTCTCTAGGAGAGCTCTGTAACCTGATGTTTTAGAGGCAACGCTGGGAGCGTGGCGGTGAAAGGCAGGTATGACTCTGCGGAGCCTGGGGACGTAAGGGACGGGCGAGGAGAAAGACAGGGACCAGTTTATTGGCTTACCTAACCGAAGATAAAACTTCACAACCCCCACGTGCGGTGATTTCGTGTTTGGGTGTGTGAAACCTGTCCAATTCTGGAGTAGTTCAGAGAGAGCAAGAGCAGGGGCTGACTACCACTCAGTGGGTTCCCAGATTCCGGGTGGGGCTGGGGCAGGCTCAGTTTGCATATTCCTGCTCTTGTAGGTAGAGATCACTGTGTAGGAGTATGTGCATCAAGCTGCACCTTTCCTGGTTACAAGAACATCATTGGCCCTACCAGAGCCTGCAAAAGGTAATATTAAACCTTCAAAAGGATCTAGGAAGAAAGCATTTCTAGAGAAACTGCTATGTTCTCTTCTTAGTGTATTTTCACAATAATCTGAAGTAAGTGTTCTCTCCATTTTGCGTATGAACTGAAGCTGAGAGAGGTTATTTGCTTTAGACTGACAGCTTAGAAAGTGGAAGAGCTGAGATTCAAACCCAGATGAGTTTTCTATAAATTATCTTCCTTCTCTTTCTCCTCTTCCTCCTCCTTTTCTTCTTTTGGCTATAGTTGACACACAATGTTATATTAGTTTCAGATGTACAACTTAGTGATTTGACAAGTTTATACATTATGCTATGTTCACCACAAGTATAGTTACCATCTCTACCCCTTAAATGACTATTACAGTATCATTGACTATATTCCTTATGCTGTGCTCCAGATTTTATTCTTTTTTTGCAAGATAGCATCCTGCAAAAAAAACAAAAGTTGGATTTATTCTCCTTTTGAAATATTTGAGCAATGAATTCTAAGTAAATTTCTATTTGTAGTCTTCTTTTTTTTAAAGGGTCTCTGTTGAATCTGCAGATTTTCCAGGGAAGGCTGTGTAAATAAAGCTGTGAATCTCTTTTGCATATTTTAGCCTTTTTATGGCCCCAGCTTTGCTGGTTGGAATTTTTAAAAACTGATACTAGGCTCATAGGAGATGGTAAATTTCCAGAGAAAGAGAGACAGAGAGAGTTTGATTTAGAGTTTAAACTGAAGGTGCTCCAGCTTAAAAAAAAAAAAAAAAAAAAAATCCTGGGTCCAGCCTTCTCAAGAAAACCCAACCTAATTTGAGCTCTCTTATCCCAGCTTCAGAGCAGAGACTTCCAGAGATACTGAGTTTCAGAGACCAGGCTTTTAGTTAGTCTTTTGATTCACTTATTATTATTTTCTTAGGATAAATTTTGGGAGGAAAAAATGTCACTGGTTCAAAGATTAACAACTTGCTGTTAGATCAGCAGGACAGAAATGTACAACATACTTATCTAACCTTCATATATTCATAACAAAACCACCAGTAGAGTTTGGTGCTTATAAAATATGGACTTTTCTGACATCTCCTAGAATCATCATTCTCCCACTAGGTCACATTTACTGAAGCTGCAATGTGGGTCCTTCTTTTCTTCTTTTCTTTTTTTTTAAGATTTTATTTATTTATTCATGAGAGAGAGAGAGTCAGAGGGAGAAGCAGGCTCCCCGCGGAGCAGGGAGCCCGATGCGGGACTCGATCCCAGGACCCCGGAATCATGACCTGAGCCGACGGCAGACGCTTAACCATCTGAGCCACCCAGGCACCCGGGTCCTTCTTTTCTGATTGTGCTTCTTTTCTTTTCTACATTGCTTTCTAGTTTTTCATGCCTTTCTATTCTTTTTTCCCATTTTTATATTCATAGGTCTCTGTGTAAGAGCTGCAGAAAATGATCAACTTGCAGGTAAGGTATCCATTTATTCAGTCATTTAAATCTCTCAAAAAAACATATAAAAAGGAAATGTATAAACAGGGGAAACGTGGATTGAATAGATCAAGTCCAAAAGAAAATTTAGAAAATTGTTAAGTTGATATCCAGGTCACAGGGTCTGCACATAGTTGGAATAAATTTGAGCTGCATGTGTATACCCAGTCTTTATTCAATCATAGAAAATGGATAGCCAACCAGTTAAAGTGTTGGTATTATCTGTAAGGATTGAAGCTAAATAATTCCTCAGATAAGTAAAGATATTCCTGATTCAATTCTCTGAAAAAAAAAAATCTTATAATGGGTTTTTATAGAGATAATGTTAGAAATAACATTCACAGCAACAAACCTGTGATAAATATAACATCACATTTCCTATGACTTTCTTAGAGTGTTTCCCAGAGTAAGCAGAGAACATAGTGCCAATAAGCAGCACTATATGAACTCAATTTGTAAGTTCAGTTACATAGCCTTTCTAATATTCTTCTGGAACCATAAGTAAACCTTGTACCTTTTTCCAGAGTCTTCTGGTATTCTTGAGCATTTTCTCTTCCATGTGAATTTTAAAATCAGTGTGTCAGGCTCTATAAAGGAATATATTAGGTGTTTTAATTGTGATTGCAGTATACTTTTATATTGATTTGTAGAGAATTCATAACTTTTTGATAATGTATTCTCCGTTCAATTTTTCTTATAGGTCCTTATTTATATTTTTATAGGTTTATTATTATAATTCTTGTACATTTCTTGTAATGTTTATTCTTACTTATGGTTTAGGTTGCTGTTGAGAATGGATGGATCTTTTTTCATTATATTTTCTAATCAGCTATTTTGGTGTATAGGAAAATATGTGTTTATCTATTTGACTTTATGTCAACTTACAGGACTCTTATTAAGTCCAAGAATTTTTTAGTTGGTTCTTAGATTTTCTAGGTAGACAGTCATATACTCTTCAAATGGAGTTTGTTCCTTACTGCTCAGTATGTATGTCTTCATTTTTTTTTTTTCTTGTCTTATTGCAATGGACAGGACTTCTGGGAACTATAATTTTCAATGTAATTACTAGCCAGTATCTTTTTTGTTCCAGTTTTAATGGGAATGGTTCCAGTGTTTCATTGTTTCCTTTTGTATTTTGGTAGATATTTGGGGTTTTTTGTTTTTTGTTGTTTTTAATCAAGTTAAAGATTTTTAGCTTAAGATTGTTTTCATAAATTGGAAACTTTTTTCCTTATATGTTTTTTAAAATACCTGTTGATAAAATAATATATTTTGTCTTCTTTAATACAGCAATTTAGATAATTTCTAATACATTTCTTAATACTGAACTATCTATGCATTCATGGGACAAACCCTAGCTAGTCTCCTAACTTTTTAAAGGGCCATATAGTAAATATTTTAGGTTTGAAGTCCACATGGCCTCTGTGGCAACTACTCACCTCTGACTTTGCAGCTGAAGTAAATGAATGGGTGTAAATGTTCCAGTAACATTTTATTTACAAAAACAGCAGGCCAGTGTATAGGTTGTAGTTTGCTGACCCCTGTTCTTTATGATCTTAACTATCTCTTTGTGATAGACATGTAGCTACATGCCTTTTTAATTTCAGCATAAGTTAGTTAAACATGATTTTGGCCTTATGGTTGAGAGGATATATTTTATCATGTAAAAAAGAGTCCTTATTTTCTATTTTATTATGGTCATGTGAGTCTGACATGTTAACCTTATAGCCCTTCTAATTTATATATTTACTTTGTTGTGTCTAATAGATTGTAAGATCTCTGAGACCAGTAATACCTTTATTCTTTTTTGTATCACTAGTACAGTGTCTGATAGGTCCTTATTAAACATTCTTTGAGTGAATGAATGAAGGACATATAAGCAATATTTTAATAATTTTATTGAGACATAATTCAAATATTACAGATTGACCCATTTAAAGTATATACAACTCAGTGGTTTTTAGTCTATTCACTAAAACCATCTCCATTATCTAACTTTAGAATATCTTCATTACCTCAAAAGAAACCCAGTATTAGCAGTCATTCCCTGTTCCTCCCATCTCCCAGCCCTAATTTGTTTTCTGTTTCTATGGATTTGCCTTTTCTGAACATTTAATGTAACTAGGACAATACAATATGTGATTTTTTTTTTGACTAGCTTCTTTCACCTAGCTTAGTATTTTCAAGGGTCATTAATGTTACATGTATGCCAAATAATATTGCATTATATGGATATACCTCATTTTGTTCATCCATCTATTCATCAGCTGATGGATACTCATATTGTTTTTACTTTTGGATGAACACTTCTTAGTGAACATTTGTGTATAGTTTTTATGCGGGCATATATTTTCAGTTTTCTTGGGTATATACTTAGGAGGAATTGCTGGGTCATATGGTAACTCAATGTTTTACATTTCAAGGAACTGTAAAACTGTTTTCCATAGTTGTTGCACCATTTTACAACCCCTCTAGCAATATATGAGAGTTCCAGTTTTTCTACATCCTTGTCACTGCTTGTCATTGTCTGTCTTTGATTTTAACCATCCTAGTGAGTGTGCAGTGGTATCTCATTTGGTTTTGATTTGTATTTACTAATGATGTTGAGCATCTTTTCATGTGCTTATGGACCATGTGTGTCTTTGGAGAAAATCTGTTCAAATCCTTTGCCCATTTTTAAGTTGGGTTATCTTTTTATTGTTGTAAGAGTTCTTTTCATATTCTAGGTACAAGTCTCTTATCAAGGTATATGATTTGCACATATTTTATCCTATTCTGTGGGTTGTCTTTTCACTTTCTTGATGTTGTCCTTTGAAGCACAAAGTTTAAATTTTGATGATTTCCATTTTATCTATTTTTTTCTTTGGTCACTTACACTTCCTGTCGTATCTAAGAAACCATTGCCCAATCCAAGGTCGGAAAGATTTACTCCTATGTATGTATTCTAAGAATTTTATAGTTTTAGCTCTTGCATTTAGGTCTCTGATCCCTTTTTAGTTCATTTTTGCATATGATATGAGGTGTTTGTGTGTGTGAAGGGGGTCCAGCTTCATTCTTTTGCATGTGGATATTTAGCTATCCCAACACCATTTGTTAAAAAGACTATGCTTTACCCGATTGAACTGTCCTGACACTAGTGAATATTTTTAATGTGATTTTTATTTCTATCACAAAATATATTCCTTTTTTTTAAAGTTTTTTTTTTTTTTATTTGAGAGAGAGAGAATGAGAAAGAGAGCACATGAGAGGGGGGAGGGTCTGAGGGAGAAGCAGACTCCCCGCCGAGCAGGGAGTCCGATGCGGGACTCGATCCCGGGACTCCAGGATCACGACCTGAGCCGAAGGCAGTCGCTTAACCAACTGAGCCACCCAGGCGCCCGATCACAAAATATATTTCTGAGTCAAGCATATAGTAGTTATAATATATAACTTTCTGAAAACTCAACAATGAATATGATACGATCATAAGAGGCTGCCATGATTCTCTTGCAAGTCCCCAAATGATGCATACTTTAGTTTGAAGATGAATGTGCTGTTACAGGGATCAGTGACATTCCCGGATGTGGCTGTGGACTTCACCCCAGAGGAGTGGCAGCTGCTTGACTGTGAGCAGAGAACCTTGTATTGGGATGTGATGTTGGAGAACTTTAGAAACCTCATCTCAGTGGGTAAGGACAGTGGGTGGTAACTGTTCAGGGGAACTAAGAATATACTCCTAGCGCCCTGCCTTTAGGACTTGTTGGAAGCTGTGGACATTCTGAAGCATTCCTGAGTTTGGCCCTGAACGTTAGTGGTCACAGATTCTTAATCCCCTTTGAGATGACGCATAAACAGATAGAGGGTTTATGCTTCTGCCTCCCAAATGGAGGAGAAGGGTCTTTTCTGTTCTAAAGCCTGTTTGTCATCCTTTCCAGGCCCTGAGACTCAAGGAGACAGACCTGAATTGTGAGGTAGTCGTTTGTCTCTAGCACTTGGTCTCCAGTTCTGTGTTGTTTCCCATGAACAGGGGGCCCAGTTACCCAAACAAAAGCGATCTTCAAGGCAGAGCAAGGACAAGAGCCATGGATGGGGGAGGGGGAGAACCCACATTGGCGCCATCCAGGTGAGTGAAAGAAAACCAGGCAGATGGGAGTCTTTGGAATTGAGATTCCAGTCGGTCAGTGAGGGACAGGTCCCTCTGAAGCAGCTCTTTCAGGAAGCCCTTCTTAAAAGCCACACAGCTTTGGAAGTGACTGGGGCCACTTGACATAACATCGTCAGATCCCCAGATGACACCTTCACTCACTCTGCTCGCATGGCTACTCTTTCTCTTTGCTCAGCTTTTGTATGGAGGGAGGGCCCTCTCCTCTCTGCCCTGGCTCCCTGCACTGCCTGTTCCATGGAGGTCCTTGCTTTGTTCTCTTAATTCCTAAAATCTTCATTCTTCTTTTTTTCCTCAACATGAGCACAGATCTTTTCCATACATCTGGTTCTTGTAAGGTAGTCAGATTGTGTGGATTTGAAGTCTTACTCCACCAATCACTGTCTAACCTAATTATTTTGTAGCACACTTTATTTATAAAAGAGGGATAATATTAATCCTTACTTCAGGTTTCTTTTAAAGATCACATGAGTTAATACATGTAAAACCCTTCAAATAGTTGCCATATAGTACGTGTTCAGTATGTTGGTTGTTTTTATTTCAAAACTTTTAGTAACATTATGCTTTCTAATTATTTCCCCTTTTCAAAAAAAAACCTCTTCCTTTCCTTGTAGCATATACCCCACCTGTGTACCCCATCTTGCTCATCTTTAGTCTCACTGCTGACTTGGGGTATCTACCTTATAGTGCATCTCTCTGCTTCACTTGGTAATACTGATATTATTTGGAAATTCCCAACATCATGTGAGTTGGTTTCTCACGAATCTGCCCTCACCTTCACTTACGGCTTCCCCACCGTTGCTTCCTGCCTTTGTGTCCACCTTCAGAACTCCTCTCACAGTAACTCCCTCAGAAACTGCATCCCTCTGAAGAACTAATGGGATTTTCTTTGTGCTCTCTGTGGCATCTGTGCGTCTCCAACTTCCCATTCCCATTCCCCAGGTGGGGACCTGGCCTTCATCTCAGTTTTTTCATAGTAACCACTATTTAATATTCTTCAACCTTCACCTTTCTGTTTACATTATAATAAAAGATAATGGCTGGCCTGCTGCTTTGCAGTCTCCAGATCACTGTGGTAAGCAGCTTAGCTTTTTTTCTCAAGAGTGTCTCCTTAAATACTTTTATGACTTATTACCTATGATTTAACTATTAGTTTATCCAAGACTGATTTAAAATAAAATTTTCTTTTTCCACAGAGCCTATAAAAGACGTATGTTTCAAATGATTAAGACACAAATTAAGTGTATTTTAGATCCCCTGGGACCCCAACTTCTAATGACCTAAACCAAGTGAATTTTAACTCCCGATAGGGTGTCTAGGCTGTTCATGAGTCTATATTGCCAATTTCATCCTATTTTCTGGTTTATCTTAGATGTTCCTGCAAGATGTATCCAAATCATTACATATTCCTTGTCACTCTGCTGACAAACACAAATTATTTCTTCATAACTTGTGATATTTAAAAGGCTTTTAAGGCCCTCTTTAATGTGATCCCATTTTGTTTGCCCGGAATGGTCCATCTTTTCCTTATGCCATGGCAGCTGGGCTCTTTAGCGAACTTTGTACGTGATTTTCTTCTGTGCATCAGCTCTTTTGATGCTGATGTGCTCTACCTAACGAAGCCCAGCATGCTGGTAAGTCTGAATTCAGTCTTCTCCTCTTTCGTGGGAACTCCAGCCTAGATTAATCTCTACCTTCTTGGAACCTCCATCCTAGCCCTCCTATGACTCTGTCATGAAAACTTGACATATATTCTCTTAGATTTTTTTTTTAATCCTGTGGCTTATAAGGCATGTTTTCTTGTGATAATGCCCTGAAGAGAAAGCCCTGTACCATTGTTTGTTTTTACACTATTTCTGAGCACACAACAGATATTTAATGAACATTTCATTAATTCACTGTTGTGAAGTCAGGCATTGTGGGGTGTTTCTTATTCTTTCAATGAGGCTTTTTTATGTTTCCTGAGAAGGATTCAAAGAAAGCAAAAAAAAAAAAAAAAAGAAAAAAAAAAACCACAATCCCAAAACAAAAAACAGCCCATTACCATTTTCCAGGTGTGTAAGTTGTAGTTGAAAGGCAAAACAGCCATATAAAACATTTTAAAGTTTTAGGATTGTGGAATATTTGTTCAATGCACAATAACATTGCCGTTTTTGTTCTAGTTAATTGTCAGAATGAATGGTTTTGGGGAGCAGTGGTGACTATCTTGGGAATTCAGAGAAAATGGAGCTTAAAGTTTAAAGTATACAAAGATTTGAGGAGTCTTTTTTTGAGATCATGGAACAATGGCTCCTCCCTAAAGAATATCTAAGGATCAGATAGGATGAGAGGGAGTGAGGTAGGGCATGTTAAGGTGGGGAAGAGACATGAGCAAAATATTGTAGTTATTTAGAGTCTAGAATTCTTGGAACAGAAAGTATTTGTTCAGGACGAGAAGAATGTGTACTTAGATACCATGAGTGAATTCATTATAATGTATAGTTTTGTTCACCAGGCTGAGTGCCTTGGATTTTTCAGTTGGTTACTGCTAGTTGAGGTAACACAGGATGCTGCTTCCCATTAGTTGAAGTAGAGAGCAAAGAAGACAGGAACCCCAATCCCCATAAAGAAATGTGCACTAATGGCTATAGCCCGCTACTCGGGGCAGCTCCACAGAGAAGAATGAGGCATGAAGCAAGAAGTTGGGGTGTGGTACTAACATTCCACAAGGAGGGAAACTCAGGAGTGGGGAATATAACCCCTTCTCCCTAGTTTTTTTTTTTTTTTTTTTTTAAGTTTATTTATTTAAGCAATCTCTGCACCCAGTGTGGGGCTTGAACTCATGACCTTGAGATCAAGAGCCTCATGCTCCTCTCACTGAGCCAGCCAGGTGTCCCCCCTTTTTAATGGAGAAATGGATTGGAGATTTTTAGGGTTTTGAGGTTAGGAATGAAAAAAATGTGACTTCAGGATAAAGAAAAGTGACTTCAGCAGCTTTCTGGGGACTAGTTTGTTAGGTAGTTTGAAAGAAAATGTAAAAACAGTACTTGTCAAATACAAATATGACAAATGGTCATATATAGAACCCCCCCCCCAAAAAAAAAAAGAAATGCAGCCAGAATAAAAGCAATAGCAAGCAGGCAGAATCTGTGCCTGGACTTACAAGTATGTGGGAGAATGAATCCCAGCTGTTGCAGAGTTAGAGCCCTGTCTGTAGGCTTGTCTCACTTGTGATACGGATGGAGTTAGAGGACTGGAAATATAAGAATGTTCCTGAAGGTAACTGCCGTTGTGCCAGGTGATTAAGAGGAAAAAGAGATGTGAATGAGGGAAATGGGGAGCCCTCCCATCAGGGTAATCTAGGACTGGAGTAGTGAGGATTCTAGATCTGCCACCTCCAGATCTAGTTTTTCCTCTGGTATCTCCCTTAGCTCCTAGTATCTTGTTCTTTGGGTCACCTCATCCATTGGTCAGATCTCCTCAGTGGGCTCTCTTCATGTGAGATAACCAGGCCTCGATGTTTGTACCCTATTCACTGTAACTTGTGCCTATTTCACAATCTTCCCATAGGTCACAAGTTAAACCATCTATTCTCATTATTGTCATTCATCTGCTCCCATTTCCTCTTCAGCAGTTGTATTTTTAAAGCTCAGGAGGGAAGCAAATACAGGATTTGTTTCAGAATTAGATACTAGATTTGAAATAATGTTTCTTTCTATAACTGGTATGGAAAAAATTAACAGAGCCATGTTTTATTGTACTCCTTTTTAGAAGCTGATTGCCTACTTGTTGATGAATCAGAGAAGCACCAGGAAAGCAAAGACAATTTTTTGAATTCAGTTTTGTTCACATTCAATAAAATTCTGACTGTGGAGAGACTCCATGGTTATAACATGAGGACAAGTCTTAATCCTACAAGAAAAAAATCATATAAATGTAAATCATATGGGAAGAGTTTGCAACCTACTTTAGATTTACTTAATTATAATAGATGTTATACTGAAGAAAACTCATATGAATGCACTGAATGTGGGAAAGCCTTCAAAAAGAAGTTTCATTTCATTAGACATGAAAAAAATCATACAAGAAAAAAACCCTTTGAATGCAATGACTGTGGGAAAGCCTATAGCAGGAAGGCTCACCTTGCAACTCATCAGAAAATCCATAATGGAGAGAGATCCTTTGTGTGCAATGATTGTGGGAAAGCGTTTATGCACAAAGCACAACTGGTGGTCCACCAGAGACTCCACACAGGAGAGAAACCGTACGAATGCCATCAGTGCGGGAAGTCATTCACTTGGAACTCCTCCTTTACCCAACATGTGAAATCGCATACACTTGAGAACTCGTTTGAATGTAAGGAATGTGGGAAAACCTTCAGGTACAGCTCATCCCTTTATAAACATTCTCGATTTCATACAGGAGAGAAACCGTACCGATGTATTGTATGTGGCAAAGCCTTTGGTAACACGTCTGTGCTTGTTACGCATCAAAGAATTCATACAGGAGAGAAGCCGTATGGGTGTATCGAGTGCGGCAAAGCCTTCGTCAAGAAGTCACATCTGCTTAGGCATCAGATAACTCATACAGGAGAGAAGCCCTACGAATGTAATAGATGTGGGAAAGCGTTTTCCCAGAAGTCGAATCTTATCGTACATCAGAAAATTCATACATAATATTCATGTTGAATATGACAAAGCCTTAAATACTAGATAAATCTTATTAAAACAGAATTCATGGTGAGAAATCCACCAATTCAAATGAATTTGGAAGAGTAGATTCCCATAAAAAAGAAATCAATGCCAATCATGTTCTGGAAGTGATGATAAAGTTTTTACAGAAAAAGTTCACAGAAAACATTGATTTACAAGTAATAGAGCATAGAGCTTAGAAAGTGAGCATAAATTAATCAAGGAATCAGTGAAAACACTTATTATCTCTGATTTTTATTTTTATAATGTAGAATTATAAAGTGTGAGTATAAATGTTTATGTATTACATTAAATTATATCAATTAAAGTGAAGTACATATCATTTTTTCTTCGCATCCTAACAACATACAAGTGGAAAAAAATGTGGTCTAATATGAAATATGAATTTCAGTAATATTTTTACCCATTTGCTGGCACTTTTAATGGGCAAGGCAGTGTTACTGATCTGTCTCCTCTTGAGTTATAAAACTTGTTATAAAGATGTTTTCCTATGTATGTAAACAGCAAAACAACCAATTTAAGGCACCATTTGAGAGGGAAGAGCAGTTGTATTCCGTATTACAGTAAGTATTCAGTTGAGGAGAATAAGTATTTAAATAAGCTTGTAAATAAAACATTTGCACTTCAAATATTCCTGTTCTTTTTCATTGGTGTATCTACATAAGATGTGGGTGTAGCTCAAGTATTGTCTATCACGGGTACCATCTGTATTTGATTTTAATAAGTAGGGTGTCATACTTGGCAACTTTTGGGGAGTGAGTTTTTGGGTCTGTATTTGTTTTCTTTTAAGAAATCAATACAGGTTTAGCGCCTAGGGGTGCCTAGAACTGTCCTTGTGATAGCATAGGCAGCATTAATCAAGTTGAAAAGAGCAAGTTTCTCTGCTTAGCAACTTGAATCTGGAATGTGATATTATGTCAGTTACACATATTCCCTTAAAAGGATGAACCACCCATTATTTAGGCTAGAGTTTTTATTGCTGTCCACAGCGTTCCTTGCTAATGTCAAAAACCTTTATGCCTTCTTGAGTGGTGACAAAACAACCTGAACCTAAATTTGGATATCAAGCCTTTTCAAGTTTAAGCTGAGTTACAACTCTGTTGCATTGTTTTTCTTCCATTAGTCATTTTTTGAAGAGTAATGTTGTGTAATGACTGTAAATGAATGATAGTACTTTTTTGAACAAGCATGCTAGAACTTAAGGAACTAAATTAAATCTTGTCTACTGACAAAAATTCTTTGCTTGACCAAACTTTAGTCAGGCTCCCAAACCTTCTCCTAGGCCTTCTCTTCTGTGCACTTCCTTGTAAAATCTAGTTTTAGCAAGAATCTCACTAAATCAGTTTAACCAGAATTCCCTACTCTTGATATGTGATCTGGTTCCTTACCCTCTACAGTCCATCAGGTGAGGTCTGATCACCCTGGCCTTTCTTCAGCAAGATTCCTGTTAGGTCAAGGGGCTGCCTTCAGCTCAGGCCATGATCTCAGGGTCCTGGGATTGAGCCCTGTGTGGGGTTCCCTGCTCAGCGGGGCGTCTGCTTCTCCCTCTCCCTATGCCCCTCTCCCTGCTCATGCTCGCGTGCTCTCTCTTTCTCTCTCTCCCTCCCTCCCTCCCATGTGCATGTTCTCTCTCAAACAAACAAACTTAAAAAAAGGAAAGGACTCCTTTTAGGCCAATTTAGCCAGAACCCTCCTTACCTCTGTTGTTTTCTCTTAGTAATTTTCCATCCATTGACCACCACCCCTCTCCTCCCCCTCCTTTGCTATAAATTCCCACTTACCCATGCTGTATTCATAGTTGAGCCCAATCTCTCTACCCGGCTAAAATCCCATTACAGTGGTCCTTATACCTATCTGAATAAAGTCTGCCTTGCCATCTTTAACAAGTGTCCTTGAATAGCTTCTTTCTTCAACAATCCCCAAGTATTTCAGGAGGCTACATGCTGGTTTCACTCTTGGAGTTCCCAAAATTTCCGGAACCTCTTTCTTTTGGAATTGTCCTCAGAATCAGTTTGACAGCCATGCAGGAAATTCTTTAGGTATTTATAGTCACAGGACTTGCCTTTTTCTCAGCTCAACTGTTTTCTCATTTCCTACATGAAATCCCCATTTCGTCCTACTTAGTTCTGCCATTCCATCCTATCTCCCTTTCCCAAACCCGTGCCTCTCATCTGAGAAATGCCAAACTACTTAAGTCTACAGGAAGAGAGGGAGCAGGGGGCCCTACTGTTGCCAGCATGAGCGAGGTCCCTTGAAAGAGCAGGGGTGTAGGTCAAGGTGGCAAGAAGTGTACACTGGTCTGCCCTGGAAATAAGGGAGTAAAACAAGGGAGTTTTGATTGTAATATATCAGGGAGCATGTAATCTGGGTTTCATGAATTATTTTGCTCCCTCCTTTAAGTGGAAGTAGGAATACAAATAGAAGATAAAATTATTTCCAGTACTGGGCAAATATAAACTCCCTCCTAGAGAGCTTTTGTCGCTGACCTCATTGTCTTAGGCTATACAAGATTTTGGCAAGAAGAAAAACAAAACTATGCCTGGATCCATCCAAACATCTTGGATTCCCAGAACTCCCTAGTCTATTTGTGCTCTGTGGCTGAAACAGAGCATTTAGGTGAGAAATCCCTTGATTTTTCCCACCTCTAAGAGTTTGTCATACCTTGATATTTTCTTTTTTCACTGTATAAAAAGATCATTCAAAAATGCCTTCTCTCTCTTTTATTTATACATGGATGGTGGATTGGTATTTTTCCCCCAATGAAACTTCATTTTTCTGATTATATCATATATGCTAATTTTTAAGAATTAAATACAAAAAATGTAATGAAGAAAAAAAGTGGAAAAGGGAAGTCTGAGTTTAGGAGTCCTCATGTTCTAGAAACAGATAGAACATTTAGGCCTTCTAAGATGTGAAAAACTTTAAGGGAAACTAGAAAGCATAGAAACAGAATGTATCTAAAGAGAGGAATAATGAAAACTTAATAAATCCAACAGTGATCAGGAAAGATGAAAGGTGCAGAAAAAAGGTAAATAGAAAGTAAACAAGGGCGCCTGGGTGGCTCAGTTGGTTAAGCGGCTGCCTTCAGCTCAGGTCATGATCCCAGGGTTCTGGGATCGAGTCCCACATCAGGCTCCCTGCTCAGCGGGGAGTCTGCTTCTCCCTCTCCCTCTGCCTGCCTCTCTGCCTGCTTGTGCTCTCTCTATCTCTGTCAAATAAATAATAAAATCTCAAAAAAAAAAAGTAAACAAAAAAGGCATAAATAAATAATAGGCTATCAATAATAACATTAACTGCAAATGGTTTAAACTCACCTGTGAAGAATAATTTCCATTATGATTTTTCCAGAAGCACTTTAATCTTTTGTTTTTATTTTATTTTTTTATTTGGAGGGGAGGGGCAGAGGGAGAGGAAGAATCTTAAGCAGGCTCCATGCCCAGTGCAGAGCCTGATGCAGGGCTGATCTCACAACCCTGAGATCATGACTTGAGAGGGAATCAAGAATTGAATGCTTACCCGACTGAGCCACCCAGGTGCCCCATTCTTTTGATAATCTCCTTTGCAAACTAAAAATAACAAATTTCCAGTGAGCTAGAGCATACCACTGGACACTTCTTGCCACCTTGACCCACTCAGTTGCCCTTCACTCGCAACAGCCCTCTACCTACTTCTTGTTGTCTTTTTAAAAATTATTTATTTGTCACACAGAGAGAGAAAGAGACAGACAGGGAGACAGCACAAGCAGAGGGAGAGGCAGACAGAAGGAGAAGCAGGCTCCCCGCTGAGAAAGGAGCCCGATGTGAGACTCGATCCCAGGGTCCTGGGATCATGACCTGAGCCTAAGGCAGACGCTCAACTGACCGAGCCATCCGGGTGTCCCTCACTTCTTGTTGTCTTAAGTACACTTCGGAGTTTCTTTGATGAGGGACAGGAGCTGGGAGAGGAGTTTCAGCACCAGTATTGTATACTTTCTGTACCATGTTCAAAATTATTTCAATTGCTTCATTTCTTTGCATGTTTATTATTGATTTAATATGCAGTTTGGTTCATTTTCTTCTGTTGGCATTTAATTTTAGGGTTTTGTTTTTTTCTTTTTTATTTAATTTACTTTTTACTTTAAGTAATGGAAATTTTCAAACATACACATAAATAGAGGGAATACTATAATGAATTCCCACCCATGTACCTGCTACCTACTTCAACAATCAGCAATTCAAGGCCAATCTTGTTTCTTTATATTCATTCCCAGTATCCATTCACTCTTCAATTATTTTTTAAGTAAATCACAGAAACCAGATCATTACATTCATAATACTTCAATACCTATATCTAAAAGTTAAGGATTCTTTTTAAAAACATGACCACAATAGGATTATCCCTACTAACAACACTTATTAAAGTAATCCAATATAAACATTGAATCAGTATTTGAATTCCTCATATATTTTTTCTAATTTGTTTTTAAACAAATATTTCCAAGGTTTAAATGTCAAACTGTATCTCCTCCATTCCATTGCCACCTACCATATAATCATTTTCATTAATTTCTTGTTTATTCCAGGTTCTTACACACACACACACGTATACATATATGTTATACGTTATTGTTATATATTCTTTCTTCTTTTATCTTAAACAGCATACTACTATATATAATGTTTTGCATCTTGCTTGTTTTTTTTTCACTTAAGATATGTATCAATCAAGGTCCAACCAGGAGACAGAAACCACACGGGGAAAGTTATTCATATAAGAATTTTTTTAAGTTTATTTTCTTTTAGTAATCTCTGCACCCACCATAGGGCTCGAACTCATGACCCCGAGATCAAGAGTCACATGTTCTTCCAACTCAGCCAGGCAGGCACCCCTATTAATAGAAGAATTTTTACCCATAACAGGATTCAAATAACAAGGGATTGGCTGGTAAGATGTAAAGGGAACTCTAAAAAATACAGAAATAATAGATATAAGGAGCAGTCACTATCTCTAGGGCTCAGATAGAGTGTCCAAAGGAAGAGCACCCCCCAGCCAGTGCTGAGATCCAGATCTTGGTGGTGAGGCCTCAGCCGCAGGATGGCAGAGAAGTTGCTGTGCCACTGCACCTGCAGAAGCTGCTGGAAACCCACCCCTGGGATACTGGGCAAAGCTCTTCCCTGGTAGGTGTCTCACTGGGAGCAACATGCTTAGTAACTGCTGTGGGAGGCCGGGAAAGCTGTTGGCCACTGGGCGCTTCTGGCCACCATGCACAGCAGGAGGGGCAAATGCTGCAGGAGCCGGAGGCACTCTCTACAAGACCAACCAAGGGGGCGCTGGGGGAAGCTGCTGGCCTCATGTACCACTTTCCATTCCCTACCAAGATAAATTGAGAGAGCCTTGGAGGGAAAAAAAAGTCTGAATTAAACTTGGTCTTGCAGCAAGGATCAAATCAAGGTTATGGCTGACACACACATCCTAAAAACCTCTCAACAGTTGAAAGTCTCTTCGAGAAAATACCCAATTAATGTCCTTAGGCTCACAAATATCTTCAATGAGCAAAATAGGTGGAGGTAGGGAGACTAAAGATGTGCTTCTCTCCTTGAAGCCTTACAGGCTCAGAGGACTTGAATTGAGACGGGGTAGGAGTGCTGGGGCTGAGAAAGAAGATACACGTAGTAAATATAAGTATGTCTGGAAAAGAACTGGGGGTGTGGCTATCGCCACGTGAGGCTGACTGGAATCACACAGGTAAGAAGGCTTTGAGACCATTGTACTACCTGAGCTACAAGAGATGGCAACTACTCAAGATTTAAAATAGGAAGCCCCAGCTGTGCACAGACAGAAAGCGGTAAGAAAGCTGCACAAGGAGGGCATACGCCTCAAAGCCCTTTTTAGATGGGGGCGAGGATAATGGAAAAGGAAGAACTTCCCGGAGAGGGAGCCAAGGTCTATGGAGAATAATGGACAATAACAAAGAACAACAATAATGAACAAAAGCTACTTCCAGGAAGGAGAACCAAGACCTACAGAAGGATCATTTCTCACCCTAAAGGGAGTGTTGTCTTTAGAATGAAAATGACAAAAGACTCGTCATCTTTCACAATGGGAGTGTATATGCTCATCAGTCTCTGTTCTACCCTCTGCCAAATCAAGTTGTGTGATGTACAGAAAACTTGTCCATTTGGGTCACAGATATCAGATCAAGCGGCCACATCTGGACTTCATAAAAAGACTACCACTCATCACCTCTTATTTATACACTATTGTGCATTACCCAGAAATCCTGAACTTAGGAGTTTAATATTTGATAGGATAGGACTTTTTGGTTTTCTCCATTGGGAAGAAGATGACTGTATTTTGCCTTCAGAGGGGAGCATGAGTTGAATATTTGGTGACCAGTGGTTGTTAATACAGTCACCAAAGATTTCTAACTCTCGTAGGCACTGAGTAGGATTGAATTTCCATTTTTTAAAAAAGATTTTATTTATTTATTTGACAGAGAGAGACACAGAGAGAGAGGGAACACAAGCAGGGGGAGTGGGAGAGGGAGAAGCAGGCTTCCTGCAGAGCAGGGAGCCTGATGCGGGGCTCGATCCCCGGACCCTGGGATCATGACCTGAGCCGAAGGCAGACGCTTAACGACTGAGCAACCCAGGTGCCCCTCCATTTTTTTCATGTTTGGATGATGCCAAGCGATTAGTTCTGGCCCATGAATTATAAGCAAAACTGAAGTGTTATTTCCAGTCATAGCACTTAATTGCTGATACAAGACCCCTCAAAACTGGATTTACCCTCTGGCATGCCAAGATGGTAACTACTCTTCCGGCTGGGTCTTGAATGACAATAAGGAACCCCATGCTGTTTTGCAATGGATGTGCAGCAAGCACAAAAAATAAACCTTTGAGACCCTAATATTAAATCTTAATCTTAAACCAATGAGATTTGGGGGTTGTGATAATTAAACTGTTGACCCTGACTCCACTCAATCAATTCTAATGAACTCAATCAAATTTAATAAACATAATACATTCTAAAGACTGAAAACCCTCTTAATATCAGGAATGTATCTAAAAATATTCCTTCTTGCAAATGTAATTTCTCAAGAATAAAAAAGTCTTTAACAGATTTACTTTTAAAAATTCTGATTTTCTATAACAGTGTTGCCTGTGGAATAACTCAGCTCTAATCACCTAACATCATTTTGTCACTGTTATGGGCAGAATTGTGATCCCCCCTCTGTATCCCCACTCATATGATCAAGGCCTAACCCCAGTGCGTCAGAATATGACCATGTTTGGAGATAAGATCTTTAAATAGATAATTAAATAAGGTCTTTAGGGTAGGCCCTAACTCAATCTGACTAATGTCCTTACAAGAAGAGGAAATTTGGACACAGAGATGCATACAGAGAAAGATCATGGGAGGACACAGCAAGGAGACCATCTGCAAGCCAAGGACAGAGGCTCAGAAGAAGCCATACCTACTGAGACATTAGACTTACAGCCTCCAGAACTGTGAGAAAATAAATTTCTATTATTTAAGCCTTCCAGTCTGTGGTATTGTGCCATGGAAGACCTAGCCAACTATATAGTCACTCTGTTAAATATTTAAATTCATAGGTGTGCATGATCAGTTTAAATTGGATAACATGTTCACCCCTTTGCAGGAGAGTAGGAAAACTTTATTTATATTACCACTAAGATCCCATGTAATAGGAACAGTGCAGTCCCTCCAAAGAAAAAAGAAGGAGGAAGTGGGGCTGAGCAGATTTCCACTAATATTTCATTCATTTGAACATGGACATTCTGTTCCATAACCACAGTTCAATTATCAACATCAAAAAATTTACCACTTATACAATACTATTATCTAATCTGTCATCCATAAAATTACCCAACTATCTCAAAAATGTGCTTTAAAAAATTTTTTTTTAGGGAGGAGGGGCAAAGGGAGAGGGTGAGAGAGAATCTCAAGCAGGCTCCATACCCAGCATGCAGCCTGACACAGAGCTCAATCCCACAATTCTGAGAACACGACCTGAGCCAAAGTCAAGAGTCAGATGCTTAACTGACTGAGCCACCCAGGCACCCTTCAATAATGTTCTTTTTATTTTTTTTTTTTATTTTTTTTTTTATTTTTTTTTTTAGATTTTTTATTTATTTATTTGAGAGAGAGAGAATGAGAGAGAACAAGCACATGAGAGGGGAGAGGGTCAGAGGGAGAAGCAGACTTCCTGCCGAGCAGGGAGCCCGATGCGGGACTCGATCCCGGGACTCCAGGATCATGCCCTGAGCCGAAGGCAGTCGCTTAACCAACTGAGCCACCCAGGCGCCCAATAATGTTCTTTTTAAAATAAATTTTTTTTTAAGTTTTTTTTTTTTTTTTAAATATTTTATTTATTTGACAGAGAGAGACACAGCGAGAGAGGGAACACAAGCAGGGGGAGTGGGAGAGGGAGAAGCAGGCTTCCCGCCGAGCAGGGAGCCCGATGCGGGGCTCGATCCCAGGACTCTGGGATCATGACCTGAGCCGAAGGCAGACGCCCAACGACTGAGCCACCCAGGCACCCCATATTTTTAAAAATAATTACAGTTTTACTAAGTGCTTACCATGTGCCATATATTGTTCTGAATGCTTTACATGTATTAACTTAGTTAACCTTCACAAAATCCTATGACATATGTACTATAATTACCAGCATTTTGCAGATAGGAAGAGTGAGCTACAGAGTGGTTAAGGTAACTCTGGCAGGGTCACTCTGCCAGTAGGTGGAGTAGCTGAATTTGAACCCAGGCTGCCTGGCTCCCAGCCCAGGCTTTAATCTTTGCATCCATCCCTTTTTATTTCTTTAGGATTAATTTCTGGGAGAAAAGAAATCACCAGATAAGAAATGAACAGTAAATTATAATAGATCAATAGGGAAGAAATGTGTACATCTACCCAAAAGAGAGCATCCTTGTCCAAGTTTCCTACTATCATATCAGAATTAAAAATGGACAAGTTACTGCTTCCAGAATGTGGACTTCCCTGACTTGCAAGTAGCCTTTTCTGTAGCTGGCATATGAGTACTTATTTCTAGGCTGGAAAGGCAGAGAAATCCCCGAAGTCTTGTTTTCATAGATCTGTGTCCTTTCCCATGAGCATCAGAAAATGACCAGTTTCCAGGCAGGACATTCATCCAACCATCCATCTGTCCATCCAATTATTCATTCAAATTTCACTTTGTTTTCTGGTGGATTTGCAGGGACTTATAAGAATCCATATACTGACATGGAAAAGTATTACTATATAAGAAACAGGAAAAATATAGATAGACATTTAAATTGAATACAAACTTAGCCTATGTGAAGACCATTGGGTCTGCACACCGTTTGTAATGTTGAGATGCAAATGTGTGCTTAATCTTGGCAGTCATAGAAAAAGGATACCCAATCAGTGAATTCTTGGCCTTGTCCTAGAAAATAAGGTATAACAATTCCACAGATAAAGGTTTGCCTGGCACGGACTATGAAAGAAAAATTGGGGTATTTATTATGTAGGGGATTTGTGTAAATGCAGTAGCAGTTTTCATATGACCATTGTTTAGTGTCCTTTTGTATAAACAGAATACATGAGACCAAAGCAATGCTCAGTGAACTTAATATTTTCTCTCTCTTTTTCCTTCTCTTCCTCTCTCCCTCCCCATATATATGGATGTATATATATCTGTGTATATATACATGTGTGTTTATAGGTATATAGTTTGTATATGATTTTTTCCTCAAAAATTTTAATTCTGAGTCAAGTATATAGTAGTTTTTAGTTACTCTGTATAACTTACTGCAAATTCAGAACAATGAACATAATCAGAGGAATTGCTCTGAATCCCCTCCACATTCCCCAGCGGTACTCACTACAGGTTGAAGATGAATGTGCTGTTACAGGGATCAGTGACATTCCCAGATGTGGCTGTGGACTTCACCCCAGAGGAGTGGCAGCTGCTTGACCGTGAGCAGAGAACCTTGTATTGGAATGTGATGTTGGAGAACTTTAGAAACCTCATCTCAGTGGGTAAGGACAGTGGGTGGTAACTCTTCAGGGGAACTAAGAATATACTCCTAGCGCCCTGCCTTTAGGGCTTGTTGGAAGCTGTGGACATTCTGAAGCATTCCTGAGTTTGGCCCTGAATGTTAGTGGTCACAGATTCTTAATCCCCTTTGAGATGACGCATAAACAGATAGAGGGTTTATGCTTCTGCCTCCCAAATGGAGGAGAAGGGTCTTTTCTGTTCTAAAGCCTGTTTGTCATCCTTTCCAGGCCCTGAGACTCAAGGAGACAGACCTGAATTGTGAGGTAGTCGTTTGTCTCTAGCACTTGGTCTCCAGTTCTGTGTTGTTTCCCATGAACAGGGGGCCCAGTTACCCAAACAAAAGCGATCTTCAAGGCAGAGCAAGGACAAGAGCCATGGATGGGGGAGGGGGAGAACCCACATTGGCGCCATCCAGGTGAGTGAAAGAAAACCAGGCAGATGGGAGCCTTTGGAATTGAGATTCCAGTCGGTCAGTGAGGGACAGGTCCCTCTGAAGCAGCTCTTTCAGGAAGCCCTTCTTAAAAGCCACACAGCTTTGGAAGTGACTGGGGCCACTTGACATAACATCGTCAGATCCCCAGATGACACCTTCACTCACTCTGCTCGCACGGCTACTCTTTCTCTTTGCTCAGCTTTTGTATGGAGGGAGGGCCCTCTCCTCTCTGCCCTGGCTCCCTGCACTGCCTGTTCCATGGAGGTCCTTGCTTTGTTCTCTTAATTCCTAAAATCTTCATTCTTCTTTTTTTCCTCAACATGAGCACAGATCTTTTCCATACATCTGGTTCTTATAAGGTAATCAGATCATATAGATTTGAGAAATAAGGAATGAGCTAAGAATCTAGAGTGTTGCACTAATATTCCCTCTTAATGGAAGGGAATCAAATCTCAGAAATAATGAAGAACCATCTTCTTCCCATTTTCCCTAACATTATTATATCAGTGGACTTAGCGTTGTAAGGATTTGAGCTCAGCAGTGATGATGTTACACTGGACAAGGCGTGGCATCATGGTAACAATCAGAATGGACCTACTTGATCGTAAACTATATAAAGGCAAAGGTTGCTAAAAACTAGAAGTCTTCTGTTTCATGTCCCCAGAGTTAATAGAAGTCATTAAGTGTGGAAACCAAAATGGGAAATTTGAGTTGAAGCGTGTGGTATCACGGGCAAAGCAGGGTTCTGGAGACTTATATCTGGGAGATTGAAAGAGGTTATAACTAAAAAGCAGTTCATTTTCAGGACAAAGTCATATCAAGTGGTAGAAATAACTGATGATAGATGCAAAAGGAATTTATGTCTGGTCATTTTTTTTAAAAAGATTTATTTGAGGGGCGCCTGGGTGGCTCAGTCGGTTAAGCTGCTGCCTTCAGCTCAGGTCATGATCCCGGGGTCCTGGGATCGAGCCCCGCGTCGGGCTCCCTGCTCAGCAGGAAGCCTGCTTCTCCCTCTCCCACTCCCCCTGCTTGTGTTCCCTCTCTCACTGTCTCTCTCTCTGTCAAATAAATAAATAAAATCTTAAAAAAAAATAAAAAATAAAAAAAAATAAAAAAGATTTATTTGAGAGTGAGAGAGAAAGCGCGAGTGGGGGGGAGGGACAGAAGGAGAGGGAGAGAGAATTCCTAAGCAGACTACCCGCCCCCCCGCCCCGAGTGTGGAGCCCGACGGAGGGCTCAATCCAAGGACCCTGAGATCATGACCTGAGCCTAAATCGAGTCAGATGCTTAACCGACTGAGCCACCCACGTGCCTCATACATGTTTGACTATTTTAAATACCTCATATGAGTGGAATCTTGCAGTATTTATCCTTCTGTGACTGGCTTATTCACTTAGCCTAATGTCCTCAGGGTTCATTCATATAGCTTATGATGGATTTCCTTCTTTTTAAAAGTACGTATGTCACCTGGGTGGCTCAGTCATTAAGCGTTTGCCTTCGGCTCAGGTCACGGTCCCAGGGTCCTGGGATCAAGCCCCGCGTCGGGCTCCCTGCTCCGCGGGAAGCCTGCTTCTCCCTCTCCCACTCCCCCTGCTTGTGTTCCCTCTCTCACTGTGTCTCTCTCTGTCAAATAAATAAAATCTGTAAAAAATAAAAAATAAAAAAATAAAAGTACGAATGTATATGCTATATTTTCTTCATACCTTTATCTGTTGATTAACATTAGATTATTTCCAATTCTTGGCTATTGTGAATAATGCTGCCATTAACATGAGAGTGTAAACATCTCTAGGAAATCCCGTTTTCAGTTTTCTGATAAATGCCCAGAAGTGGGATTGCTGGATCGTATAGTGGTTCTATTTTTGGTATTTTGAGGAAATTCCATACTGTTTTCCACAGTGGCTCCATCATTTTACATTACCAGCAACAGTGCACCAGGCTTCTAGTAGCCCGACATCTTTGCCAGTACTGGTTATTTTCTGTTGTTGTTGTTGTTTTGTAATAGACATCCTAACAGATGCAAGGTGTGATCTTACTGTGGTTTTGATTTGCATTTCCCTGATTAATGATATTGAACATCTTTTCATACCTGTTGACCATTTATGTCTCCTTTGGAGATAGGTCAAGTCCTTTGCCCATTTTTTTTGCTGTTGAGTTGTGGGGGTTCCTTATGGATTTGGGATATTAACCTCTTACCTGATAAATGTTTTTAGAATATTTTCTCCCTTCTGTAGGTTGCCTTTTCACTCTGCTGATTGTTTCCTTTGCTGCACAGAAGCTTTTGAATTTGATATGGTCCCACTTGTTTATGTTTGCCTTTGCTGCCAGTGCTTTTGGAGTCCTGCAAGAAATCTTTGCCAAAACCAATCATATGAAGCTTTTCCCCTATGTTTTCTTCTAGGAGTTTTATATAAGTTTCAGGTCTTACATTTTAAGTCTCTAATACATTTTTGTATATGGTGTAAGATTAGGGTCCATTTTCATTCTTTTACATATGGATATCTAGTTTTCCCAGATATCAGCCATTAGTTGGAGAGATCCTTTCCCCATTGTGTAGTCTTGACTC
This sequence comes from Phoca vitulina, assembly GCF_004348235.1. Taxonomy (NCBI): domain Eukaryota; kingdom Metazoa; phylum Chordata; class Mammalia; order Carnivora; family Phocidae; genus Phoca; species Phoca vitulina. Next base: position 70,085,483 of record NW_022589705.1, on the reverse strand, counting down.
ACTTGTTGAAGACCATATAAGCATGGGTTTATTGCTGGGCTCTCTCTTCTGTTCCACTGATCTATATGTCTGTCTTTATGCCAGTACTATACTGATTTGATTACTGTAATTTGGTAACATGGTTTCAAGTCAGGAAGTGTGAGGCCTCCTGCTTCTTCTTTCTCAAGAATGTTTTAGCTGTTTGAATCCTTTGTGGTTCCATATGAATTTTAGAATTGTTTTTTCTATTTCTGCAAAAAATGCCATTGGAATTGCATTGAATCTATAGATCACTTTGGTTAGTATGGACATTTTAACAATATTAAGTCTTCTAGTCCATGAACACAAGATGTCTTTCCATTTACTTGTCTTTAATTTCTTTCAGCAGTATTTTGTAGTTGTCAGTATACAAGTCTTCCACCTCCTTGGTTAAGTTTATTCCTAATTGATTCTTTCTGATGCTATTGTAAATAGGATTGTTTTCTTAATTTCCTTTTTGGATTGTTTTAGTGTATGGAAACACAACAGATTTTTCTGTGCTGACTTTGCATCCTGCAACTTTGCCAAATTTGAGTATTAGCTCTAATAGTGTTTTTTTGTGGAATCTTTAGGGTTTTCTACATATGAGATCATATCATCTGTGAACAGAGATATTTTTATGTCTTCCTTTCTAGTTTGGATACCTTTACGGTCTTGCTAGGACTTCAGGACTATGTTGAATAGAAGTGGTCAGAATAGGCATCCTTGCTGACATTATATACTTCAAATTTTTTTCTTTTTATAACATGAGATTGGAAAGAGTAACTGGGAATATTTCATTTTACACCTTTTTAGAAGTTATCTGCTTACTCAGTGATGCACTAGAGAGAGAGGAGGGAAGCAAAGACAATTTTTTGAACCAAGATATGCTCACCTTTGAGAAAACACTGACCAAGGAGAGAGTCCAAAATTATAATCTGAGTATAAGATGTATTTCTTTAAGACAAACACAGCGTAAATGTGAGTCAAATGGAAAGAGTCTGCAACCTAATTCACATTTGCTCAGTTATAATAAAAGTTATATCCGAGAAAACTCTTATGAATACAAGGAATGTGGAAAAGCCTTCAGAAACAAGTTTTGTCTCATTAAGCATGAAAAAAAGCCTACAAGAAAAAAAAACTTTGGATGCCCTGAATGTGGGAAAGCCTTCCAAAAGAAGTCTTGTCTCATTAGACGTGAAAAGAAACATACAAGGGGAAAAAAAAAACCTTTGAATGCAATGACTGTGGGAAAGCCTTTAACAGTAAGGGACACCTTATAGCTCATCAAAAAATTCATAGTGGAGAGAGGCCCTATGTATGCAATGATTGTGGGAAAGCGTTTATGCATAAAACACAACTGGTGGTCCACCAGAGACTCCACACGGGAGAGAAACCGTACGAATGCCATCAGTGCGGGAAGTCATTCACTTGGCACTCCTTCTTTACCCAACATGTGAAATCGCATACATTGGAGAACTCGTTTGAATGTAAAGAATGTGGGAAAACCTTCAGGTACAGCTCATCCCTTTATAAACATTCTCGAATTCATACAGGAGAGAAACCGTACCGATGTAGAGAATGTGGCAAAGCCTTTGCAGACTTCTCAGTGCTAGTCATGCATCAGAGGATTCATACAGGCGAGAAACCCCATGGGTCTACTAAATGTGGCAAAGCCTTCATCAGGAAGTCACATCTGCTTAAACATTACTTAACTCATACAGCAGAGCAACAAAACAAATGTAGTGCGTGTGGGAAATCTTTTAACCAGAAGACTCTCATTCTCCATCAAAGGAGTCATAAAAACAGGGAAGCTGTGTGAATGTGGGAAAACTTACAATTAGTTAGCCTTTTAATAAAGCGGCAAAGAATTCATCATGAGAAAAACTCTGTCAATTGGATAGATATGGAAAAGCATGTTCTGAAATTCATATTCTGTGATACTACTAATTTTATTGAGAAGATTATAGAAAATTTTGAGTTATAAATTGACAATTTTACTGTATAGCATAAAACTGAGGAAGTTGTAAAAAATTTAAAAATCAAGGCATCAAGCTGACTATAATTACATACATGTACTGCCCCAGTTTACGATTGTCATACAAGTTATACAAATGTCTGCATTGCTTAAATTTGTATAACCATAGGTTTGAAATGCATGCTAGGCACTTACACAAAATTTTATCTGTTATGGTGATGGTTACACAACATTGTGATTGTACTTAATGCCAATGAATTGTACACTTAAAATGGTTAAAATAGTAAATTTTATGGAGTGTATATTTTATTGTAATAAAAAATATATAAATAAAACTCTCAACCAGGATTATGTCTGGTAAACGCCATCATTGTCTCTTCAAACCTAAAATCACCATATGCAGGCTGGCCAGTTATAAGTGAAATCATACGGCTTATTTTATAGACCGTTTCGTGGCACCTATGTAAAGCTGTGGCACCTGTGCCCGAGCCTTCTGGAGCCTCCTTTTAAATAATAGAAGTTAGGGACAGTGATGAAGTCTTGTACTGCCTCTGCTCAGCTGAGGACATTGGATAATATGTTTTCTTGTCTATGCAGAACACCAAAGTGTGTGTGTGTGTGTGTGTGTGTGTGTGTGTTTAATCCTGATTAACTAGTCACTGAAGAAAGAAAGCAGCTGTGTTTCGTACTCTAAGCACTTAGTACAGGAAGAGAGGCATTTCTTCAGGTAAATAGTCATGTAAATAAAAGCCATCCTATTTCCCTGGCACAGGTACATAAGTAGGAGTGAACCTAGCTCAAGTAGCTTATAACTGGGGTACTTTGTTTAGAAAAATTAGGCGGCATGATACTTTGCAGAGACTTCTGGAAGAAAGTTACCACTTTCTCGTTTTGGAAATTGATTTAGCGATATCAGGCTTGTTTGGAAGTTTCTGGGTGACTAGCATAGGTGTTGCATCAAGCTATTTGAAAAGCTTGTCTGCTTTCATGAGCTGCTTGGCAGCTATTTTATAATTTGACATTATGTAAATTCTCTGTTTTCTCTTTTAAAACACATGAACCAACAATGGTTTAAGTGGAAATTTTATATTTCACTTTAAATGTTTGTTGATAATGTAAAAAAGTCTTTAAACCCTTTCTTCGGTGGTTGTAAGGCTTATACAGCATTGAGCTTGAACCTAAATTCACCAAATCAGGTTTTCTCTTGCAAGCCTAAGTTTTTGGATTAAACGTATGAACTTGGAATTATTTTTCTTTCTTGAGCATTTTTGTAGGTGGTGATGGGTGAAGACTTACGCATGAGAGTGATTTTCAGAATATCCATCAGATCTAAGTTAAGCCTGTCTCACAAAGTTTTCAATACTAAGACTACATGCTAATTAAACAGGTAGTCACACCAAATCACTTCGCAAACCACAAAAGTGTATATGTAAACAAATTATAAACTCAGGGAGCTTTTCTCAAGTTCAACTGCCTTATCTCTCATTTCCTTTTAAAGCTGTCGTTTTGCTTTATTTAACATTACTCTTCCCCTCCTAGTTCTTTCTCAGCTCCTGTCCTTAGCAGTAATAGCATCTGAGCAAGTACAAACTTTAAGACAGCAAGAAGACTCCCTTAGGGGTGTAGAATGTCTCATTGCTGTGAGAATTATGCGAGACTCTTAAGAGAGGTCTTGTGCATCGGGGGGCAGACTGAGAATGAGGAGGCTGGGAGTGTTATTTGACGTTATAGTCTGAGCTCTATGAACTAAAATGTTTGCTCCCTTTCTTAAATGCTGTAATTAATAGAGCAAAAGAATTAGCTAAGTATGAACCAAAATTAAATGTTTGAAAAGTTGAAACAAAGAAAATTTTTTCCTATTTAAACTAAGTCATTGTCAGGCGCTCAAACAAAGTCATGAATCCCACTAATTCTAATGCATTTCATGGGGCTAGAGCTCATGTTTGAGAAGGGGGAACTGGTCTACGCTGTGTACATATTATGCAAATGCATAAATTAGCAACATTTTGAGATTAAGTGTGAGGTGTGCAGAACATTATGTCAACTAATCAAGTATGCAGATTGTTTAAGTAAAATTGAATTTAAAGTTTTTTTTTTAAAACATGTTTAGGGGTGCCTGGGTGGCTTAGTTGCTTAGGTGTCCAACTCTTGATTTTGGCTCGGGTCATGATCTCAGGGTCATGAGATCGAGCCCTGCATCAGGCTCTGCGCTCAGTGGGGAGTCTGCTTGAGATTCTCTCCCCCTTTGCCTCTCCCCCTGCTCAAACTTAGGCTCACTCTTTTTTTTTTTTTTTTTTTTAGATTTTATTTATTTATTTGACAGACACAGCAAGAGAGGGAACACAAGCAGAGGGAGAGGGAGAGACAGAGGGAGAAGCAGGCTTCCCGCTGAGCAGGGAGCCTGACACGGGACTTGATCCCAGGACCCTGGGATCATGACCTGAGCCAAAGGCAGACACTTAACGACTGAGCCACCAAGGCACCCTCACTCTTAAATAAATAAAGAAACTATATTATTGAGTAAAATAGGGTTACAAGGAGCACTAGGTATTTATACTTAATTGGAAGACTATTTTTTTATTGAGCAAATTATAGTTTATTGAAAGACTTGTAGAATTTTGTAATACTAAGAATGGTTAGTAAGCATTCTGGTTTAGGTGTTCTTTATTGCTAACTGATTTTTAATATATTATTTCAGGCGCCTCAAACATAATCCTTAGAGTAGTCACTGTTAAAATATAGAAGCTTGAGACTTTTGATACTCTTCAAATTTTCCAAAAGTAAGAAAAAATCAGCTGGGTTTTTTTTGCACTCTTGTAATATGAAGATTTCCTTTATTGCCTTATACTAACTACACATGAAGGTTTTTACCACCTCTACTGACATTATCTCCCTAATCTTTAATAAATTTAAAAACTGGTGAAGAGAAGTAAAAGAGGTAATTGGAAGACTCTTATCTAAGCCAAGACCTGTGTTGTTAATGATTTCTCTGATCCCAAGTTATTGTAGTGTTTTAGTTTCTTGAATATATTTTTACAAATATATATTGCTAAATTTTAAAAATTGAGATATATAGCTGACATATAACATTATATTAGTTCCAGGTGTACAACGTAATTTGATATTTGTATACATTGTGAAATGTTCACAATAAGTCAAGTGAATATCCATCACCACACAGTTACAAATTTTTTTCTTGTGATGGGAACTTTTAAGATTTGCTCTCCCAGCAACTTTCAAACATACAACATAGTATTCACCATGCTGTACATTACATGCCTAGGACTTAATTATTTTAGAGCTGGGACTTTGTACCTTTTGATCCCCTTTACCCATTTTCTCCATGCCCTGACCTCTACCTCTGACAAACACCAATCTGTTTTCTGTATGAGTTCAGGGTCTTTTTTAGATTCTGTATATAAGTGATTTCATATGGTATTTGTCTTTCTGTGTCTGATTTATTTTACTTAGCATAATGCCCTCAGGTTCCATCCATGTTGTCGCAAATGGCAAGATTTCCTTCTTCCTGAATAACAGTTCCACTGTATGTGTATACGTGTGTGTGTGCATGACATCTTCATGTACTTATCCATCGATGGACACTTAGGCTGCTTCCATATCTTGGCTATTATAATAATGCTGCAAGAAAAGTTTCACACAGTAACTAGTTACATTTTTTCTTTTTTTTTTTTTTAAAGATTTTATTTATTTGACAGAGAGACACAGTGAGAGAGGGAACACAGCAGGGGGAGTGGGAGAGGGAGAAGCAGGCTTCCCACGGAGCAGGGAGCCCAATGTGGGGCTTGATCCCAGGACCTGGAATCATGACCTGAGCTGAAGGCAGATGCTTAACAACTAAGCCACCCAGGCGCCCCAACTAGTTATATTTTCAAGTGATATATTTAATATGTTTTCAACCTCAGACATATTTGTGGGCAAAGTACTTCTATATTTAAAGCTATAAGTATGACCATTAACCTGAAAAAAATTATTTTCCCACATTTCCAGACTTCTTTGACACCTAGTATTCTAGTACTGGATACATACATATTGCTACCTGGGGAACTTTCTACCATTGACCTCATTCTTTTCCTAGATAACCTCAACCCCAGAACATGATTTTGGCAAGAAGAAAACCAAAATATTATTTACACTCAGCTCAAACTTGATCTTAGAATCCCCAGATTCCATTTTTTAAAATTTGTTGTTATCAGTATACAGTTATACTGATATAACTGTTGACACTAGACAAATGTTGTCAAAAGTGTCTGAAATAGTCATATATAATGTAAGCAGAATATCTTTTTTTACGCTCACCTTCCCTCTAGAATGTTACATTTGGATATATTTTTACTTTTCATTTTCCCCCCTTTTAACAGGAACACTCAACAACACTCTCTTTGTTTAGTGTTATACTCAGACATTAGGTTGATTTTTTCCAGTATGAAGATAGGTTATTTTTTATATAGTACTACTTTAAAAAAACAAAAACAAAAAACGGGGGCCTGGTGGCTCAGTCAGTTAAGTGTCTGCCTTCGGCTCAGGTCATGATCTCAGGGTCCTGGGATCAAGCCCCGCATTGGGCTCCCTGCTCAGCGGGAAGCCTGCTTCTCCCTCTGAAACTCCCCTCTCTTGTGCTCTCTCTCATTCTCTCTCTCAAATAAGTAAATAAAATCTTTAAAAAAAAAACCACATATAACATACAAAAAATTTTAATGAAAATATTACCTGAAATCTCATTTTTCTGAGAAAACCAGCATTAACATCAGCCACTGGGGGAAATAGAATGCAAGAGGCATTGATGAACAAATGAATTGTAAACATGTTCATAAATCTGAATTTATGTTGGGTGTAAGTAATTTAAGGATTAATTTGGGAGAAGGCTAGAAATAAGGTGAAATGAATATTCTAGATAACATTAGAATAAGTGGTAGGAATCAGGGTTACAGTGTTATAAATTTGTGTTCTGGGAGAGGATAGATATTAACTTTATACCTTGTTGAATATGCATGATAAAAACTGAAGGCTACCCACTAAAAGAAACAGACTGTCACAAGTCACTGGAGAGAAAAAAAGGGAATAAAAACTATAAATCCAGTAGAACACAGGAAAGGAAAACTAAAGCAACAAGGAAAAAGCATGGTAAATACAAAGGAAAAATAAAACTCAGGAATGTGTCCAAGTATATCACTAATCACAATAAAGGCAAATGGATTAAATCACTATCCTGAGGAATAATAATGCCTGCATTATATTTAGGTATACTTTTTTAACATGTCAAAAGCACTTTATAACTTACATTGCAAAAGGGAGATAATCTCCAAAAACAAAGGCTGATACTTTTTTGAGAAAAGAAGGAAGAAAGAAGGTAAATTGGTGATATGACTAATTTATTTCATGAACTAACACTATCTCTTATTTTTTTAAAAAAATGTTTTCCGGGCGCCTGGGTGACTCAGTTGGTTAAGCGTCCAACTCTTGGTTTCAGCTCAGGTCATGATCTCAGGGTCTTGAAATCAAGCCACGTGTGGGGTTCCCCATTGGGCACAGAGCCTGCATAAGATTTTCTCTTCCCACCTAGTGCACACACCTCTCCCCACCTAGTGCACACACTCTCTCTCTAAAAAAAAAAAAAACAAAGTTCAAATAATTTTTTCAAGTCTGGAAATTAATTATAACTAGTAAAGCAGTAAGCGTGCTTAATCAGTGTAAGAGTTATCACTTTACATTGGGCAGAGAAAGCATTAATTTAGTCTGTTTTGAGCAAGGCTCTCCATCACACAGCAGTGGTACAAATATCTTTAAAGTCAGAGTGACTGTTTCTGGGTTCTCTGTCTTCACTGCATTTTAATCAAGAGGGAGAAGGAGATACTTTTTATTCCTCCTCCTTTTGTCTTAACAAAAGAGAGGCCTAAAAATCCATACTTTTCCAAAGCAGAGGCTAGCAGATTGTTTTTTAAAATCCAAATATAAGCTGCATGCAAGATTGAAGCCAAATCATCCAGAAAGGATAGAAAATAAAGGAGTGGTACAAGATCCACTAATCAAATAATAGGAAGCTGATGTATCAATATTAATTGCCATAGATCAAGGGTGGTAAACTTTCCCTGTAAAGGGCCAGATATCAGTTACCTTGCTTTGTGGGCAATACAATCTGTTACAACTATTCTGTTGCTGTAGCATGAAAGCAGCCATAGACACACAAACAGATGAGTGTGGTTGTATTCTAATAAAACTATATACAAAAACAGGCAGAAAAACAGATTTTTTCCTCGGGTGTAAATTGCCTACCCCTGTTCTAACTGTATACTGATAACACAGCAGTGAGCAAAAAACGCAAGATACCAGCACTTTACTCAACAATAAACAAATAAATGATCATCTTAGGTAATAACCAGTAAAACACTCTTTAAAACCTGTGAGGACATTGAATGTGATAGGAAACTAAGATGGAGTGGCAAAGGAAGTCCTCTGAGAAGAGACCTTTAAGCCGAGACCTGAATGCAGTGAAGGAAGGAGCATCGGAAAGATCCTGCAAGGATCCTGAGGCAAGAGTGAGTCTGGCCTGTTGAGAACCAGCAAGAATTCCAGTGTGGCTGGAGGAGAGATGTGGAGATGAGTTTTGTGCATTAGATAGGTTTCCAGAGTATGTGACATTGCATTCTAAATGTGATGGGAAGGTTGTGAAGATTTTTTTTTTTTAAGATTTATCTATTTATTTATTAGAGAGAGAGCATGAGAGGGGGGAAGGGCAGAGGGAGAAGCAGACTCCCCGCCGAGCAAGGAGCCCGATGTGGGACTCCAGGATCATGACCTGAGCCGAAGGCAGTCGCTTAACCAACTGAGCCACCCAGGCGCCTGGTTGTGAAGATTTTGAGCAGAAGACTGGTATAGTCTGATTTACTTTTGAAAAGTTCTCCCTGGCTGTGTGTGGGGGATAGATAGTAGGGATGGCAAGATGGCAAAAGGGAGACCAGTTAAGAGGCAGTTGTTCCAGAGTCCAGACAACAGATGATGGTGCTTTGGACTAGGGTGTTGGGAGTGGAGATGCTCTTCTGGTGGCTAGACTGTGTCAGCCAGAGCAGCCTTGGAACTAATGTGCTGAAGAGGGCAGAGCCACTATAGTCTGGATCATTGCTATGGTCTGAACTTTTGTGTTCTCCTCAAATTCATATGTTGAAAACTTCATGCCCAAGGTGATGGTATTAGGAGGTGAGGCCTTTGGGAGATGATTAGGTCATCAGGGCAGACTTCATGATTGGGATTAGTACCCTTGCAAAAAAGGTCCCAAAGAGCTCACTAGCCCCTTCTGCCATGTGACGGTACAAGAAGTCTGCCAGCCTGAAGAGGTCCCTCTCCTGACCATGCTGGCACCCTGATCTCAGACTTTTCAGCCTTCAGAACTATGAGAAATTTCTGTTCTTTGTAGGCTACCCAGTCTATGGCATTTTGTTATAGCAGCCTTAACGGACTAAGTCACTGAATGACCACATGGGAGAGAGCTGCACACCAACATGGACCACCTACCCTGTACTGTGAAATCAGGAAGAGGAGGGAACTCCTATTTCGCTTGAGCCAATGCATTGGGAAGTCTATTTGTTACAGCAGTTTAATCCCCTATAACTAACACAGGGCTTGTCACTGAAGTACACACGTACCCTGGAGATATTGCAGGTTCAGTTCCAGACTGCTGCAATAAAGCAAGTCAAATTTTTTTGGTTTTCCAGTGCATTTAAAAGTTATAAGCCCAGGAGTGCCTGGATGGCTCAGTTGGTTAAGTGTCTGACTTTGGCTCAGGTCATGATCTCAGGGTCCTGGGATCGAGTCCTGCATTGGGCTCCTTGCTCAGCGGGGAGCCTGCTTCTCCCTCTGCCTGCCACTCCCCCTGCTTGTGCTCTCTCTCTGACAAATAAAAAAGAATGGAGGCTGAAAGATCACAAATAAAATCTTAAAAAAATGTTATAAGCCTGTATATGTATGTATATACTATATATACTGTATGTATATGTATTGTATATACTACATGTATGTGTATGTATGTACTGTATATACTGTATGTATATGTGTTATATTACATGTATATGTATGTATATACTGTGGTCTGTGTAAGTGTGCAATACCATTATGTTTAAAAACACTATGTACATACCTTAATTGAAAAAATACTTTCTAGCTAAAAAATGCTAATCATCATCTGAGCTTTCAGCAAGTGGTAATCACTGATCATAGATCACAATAACAAATATAAAAATGAGAAAGTTTGAAATTTTGAGAATTACCAAAATGTGACAGAGACCTGAATTGTGCAGGGGATAATTGGGGGCCATTTTAGAGGCTGCCTACACACTGAACATTACAATTTCTGGGGCAGAGGGAAAAGAAACATGACAAATTGTGCATTGGCTCCTAAAAGATTCCTTTGGAAGTGGCATACAGTACTTCTGCTCATATTTTGTGGCCAAACAGTTTGCACTGTCATCACTAACTTCCAAGGGATGGGAAATTGCAGTCCTACCATGTACTGGAAAGAGGAGGGAACCCAGAACATTTGTGAACAGGGCCGACTACCAGAGTCACAGGTGCAGAACATGACGTTAACTGGGATTTGTCCTTTAGTTCAGGATGGAAACTAGGATTAAGAGGTGAGGCATTCAGCACCCCACAATGTAAAAAGAGCCATAAATAACTGGGGGCCAGACAACCTCTCCATTTCCAGGACTTACTAAAAGGTGACCAAACAGGCTTCTCCATCCTCCACCATTTCCCCAGACCTGTTCTGACAACCCCCACCACCTGAAATAACTTCAAGACTAGTTGGCGGGTGGGGATGGAAACCAGCAGCCATGAATCAGCCTTGGGGGAGAATGCCCCCCGGGGTTTGCTCCAAAAATCAAGTGAGGATTCTAAGAGATGCCCTCGTGGAGATGGAGACTGCTTACAAGGAGGAGGTAGGAAACCTGTACAGAAACAGGAGGGAGGAAGGGCGGCCAAGTGGGTATCACATTAAGTGTCCTGACTGGGGACGGGGGAGAGGCCCGGGGTTTGGCGGGGTCACCTTGGGCTGGGGCTACGCATCAGAGAACTGTGCGAGAGGGAGGGCCGCACACTCAGGCCCCAGGAGACCCTATCTGAGAACGCCTGCTGGCCCAGAGGAGCCAGTGCGATGACATTCCAGAAAGGACCACCGGCCAAATAAGAGGAACCAGTCCCTGCCCGTCTCTTAGCCCCAACCCCTAAGAAGCCAGACTCCCAAGTGCGAGGCTCGGGCTCGGAGCTCTGCCGTGCGGCGCAAGCTTCCACATCGGAAGGAGGGAGAACGTCCTCCCACTGAGGATCCCAGGAACTGAAATTAAAAAGTGACTTTCCTACCCACCGGCAGAGCTGGCAGAGGAACCTCTGCACGCCCGGGGGCAGGTTGCTCACCCGGCAGCCGGGGGGCACTGAGGCGGCGCGCCGCGGGGTCTTGTGGGCGGTGCCGCGGGCTCCCCGCGCGCAGGCGCAGTGCTGCCGGGCGGCGGGCTTAGTCCCGGCCACCGAGCTCTTCGCAGCGCCAGCAGTCACTCGCGGAGAGACTGGGGCTTACAGGGGCACTCGGGGTCAGCGGAACGATGGAGATCAGAACGCCGGAGTGCGGGTGCGATGGAGGGACTTGAACCCCCAAATCTGGGGCCCCGGGGGCGATGGTCTCGAAAAGAGTGTGACGCCGAGATTTGACTGTAGAGGGTGGGAACCTTTCAGGTTCTCTAAAGCACTCACCTCACGATGCTCTGCTCATCTCCGACGGGGGTTAGTGGCATCTGCCTCCGAGTGGCTCGTGGATCCCTTTCTCCTTCCGACTCCAGGCTTGGCTCCGCAGCCCTGTGACCGGCTGCTCCGGCTCTGAGCGCCTCCCAGGTCGGGGTCGCGATCCTGTGTCTCCCCTCTCAGAGCAGTGTGGCCCCGGGGGCATCCAACCTTTGGTGCCTCAGGTTTCTCCCTCAAGTGTTTGGTCGCCTGCGTTGCCGTTCTTCTGTGCAGAGGTCCCTAGCCCGAGTTCCTCCGGGTATGTATCCTGAGAGGTGCTTAGCGGAGCTTTGAGCCCGGCTGGGTTTTCGAAGACTTGTTGGGGGGAGGGGGCCGGATAGAGATTTGGAGCCCAGGAGAAAGTTGCCAGCCAAGGACATGCTGTTCCTGAGCCAGTGGGAACAGGCCATGCTCTAATGAATGAAGGCTGCAGCAACACAGGCAGCTGGAACCCATCCTTGAGGGGACACACCTGTGACCTGAGGCCTGCCAAAACTGAGCCAAGGCTGGGGTGTGGAGGAGGACGGGATTGTGGAGCTGCTGGGGCTGCAGAGGTTACTTAGCTAGGCTTGGGTCACGTGACCACTTTCAGAGACCAGGGAGAGACTGTCGAGGTTTGACTCAGAACGGAGGAAGGACAACTTAACTGAGACGGTGAACAATCTGTAGCATGGAGAAAAGAAGGCAACATAGGGCAGGGGGGTTGAGGGAATGGTTCAGACAAGGCAGAACAATGGCCACACTCTCTGGGAGCTGCAAGGAAGGCTTGGTGTCTCATGGCTCCTTCCTCCTCCAGCTCTGCCTCCTTAACTCCCTGACCTTGCCTAGGAGGGAGAAGAGATGACCACTTCCCAGGTAAGATGCAGTTTTCCTTTTTCAGTCCAGACTCTTGAGGAAAAACATAAGCTCCTCTTTCTTCCTTAGGAAAGGAGAAGGAAATATTCATGGAGCACTTACTGCATGCTAGATACACTCAACATTGACTTTTAGTTCTCACAATAGGTGTGAGAAGTGGATATTATTCCCGTTTTACAGATGTAGCAACTGCCTCAGTGAGGTTTAGAGACTTGTCAAGTTCGCCAAGCTATTAAATGGGGAAGTCAGGATTCATCTCTAGGTCCCTTGCCTCTGCTGTACACGTTGTCAATGGACAAGTCTTCTTATCCATGGACTGGGCATAAATTGTCCACATCCAAAGGGCTGGGTCTAATCTGTGACATGAGGGACTCCAAAGAGAATGCTACCTTCAGGCCTGATGCCCTCCTTTAAGTTTGTTCTCTACCTGACATGTTGCTCCTTCATTTATCCACTGAGTTGTGATGCTCTTTTTATTTGTAAGAGTAAGACAAATTGACTTCGATACACTTCTTCAAAATACGTGATTTCTTTGGGGGAGATTAATATATACATGTGTAAAATAGTGATTACTCATGTATCCATTAATTAAAATGAAAGAAGCCATATTTAAGTATCAATCTGAGGATTGAAGTCAGTGGTATCAGTGCTAGAGAAGGGTGATTGAGGAAGACTTCCTAAAGGAGGTGAGCTTTTGTTTCTTAAAGAGAAGATTTGAGTATATGAACTTCCATACCTCTTTCAAGTCTTTACTTTTTTTATTGTTGATAATTGTTTTATGGCCTAATAGGTGATCAATTTTTACAATGTTTCATGTGTGCTTGAGTACAATATGTATTCTCTAATGGTAGGTGCCAACATCTATAGGTGCCCATTTATTTTTGTTTGTTTGACCCATCAGTAATTGAGGAAAAAAAATGTGTGAAATTTCTTTGAGTAGTAGATATGTCAGTTTCTCTCTACAGTACTTACATTGTTTAAAAAGATGTAATTTGTGGATGTTTTAAGAGGTATATACAAGTTTAGAGTTGTATCTTCATGGAGAATTGAATTTTTTATCTCTATGCACTGACCTTTTATTTCACTAGTGATGCTTTTCATCTAGAAATTTACTTTGTTTGATATTACTATAGCTATTCCAGCTTTCTTTTGGTTATTATCTTTTTCCATACTTTTATTTCAACCTTTTCATGGCCTTATGCTTTAGGTATATCTCTTGTTAACAATTTAAAGCTGAAAAAAAAAAAAAAACAATTTAAAGCTGAATTCTCCCTCCTCCCCCCTCATCTCTGCCTTTTAACTGGCAGGTTTAGTCTATTTGCTTTTAGTGTAGTTATTGGTATATTTGCTGTGTTTACACTATCTTACCTTTTTTTTTAAGTAGGCCCCACACCCAGTGTGGAGCCCAACGTGGGGCTTGAACTCACAACCTTGAGATCAAGACCCAAGCTGATATCAAGAGTCGGACACTTAACTGACTGAGCCACCCAGGTGCCCCTATACTTACATTTTAATTTTATTTGTCCATTTTTCTGTTTTTTCCCTCCTTTCTTACCTTTTGGTTTTTGTATATTGTTTTTTAAGTGGCTAGGGTTTTTTTTGTTTTTTTTTTTTTTACCCCTCTCTATTTGTTTTAAATTTAAAACCTACATCTATTCTTTGGGTGGTTATCCTTGAAATTTTATGATATATTTGCAAATCCAAGTTTAAACAACTCAAAGAATATTGCAAAGACTTTAAAACTCTTTACTACTGATTGCATCTTCACTTATAAGCGATTATTTTCTGCATGTTAATTCTGTTCTTTTAATAAATTAGATATTATTAGAATTATTTTATACAGACGTTTGGATTTACGTACATATTTATCACTTATTTATGTGCCATTCCTTCTCAGACTTTCGGGATCACTTTTCATTTTCCTCAAGTGCATGTTTTTTTAAATTTGTTTTCATTTTATTATGTTATGTTAGTCACCATACATCATTAGTTTTTGATGTAGTGATCCACGATCCATTGTTTTCGTATAACACCCAGTGTTCCATGCAATACGTGCCCTCCTTAATACCCATCACCAGGCTAACCCATACCCCCACCCCCCTCCCCTCTAAAACCCTGTTTGTTTCTCAGAGTCCATAGTCTCTCATGGTTCATCTCTCCCTCCGATTTCCCTCCCTTCATTTTTCCCTTCCTTCTCCTAATGTCCTCCATGCTATTCCTTATGTTCCACAAATAAGTGAAACCATATGATAATTGACTTTCTCTGCTTGACTTATTTCATTTAGCATAATCTCCTCCAGTCCCATCCATGTTGATGTAAAAGTTGGGTATTCATCCTTTCTGATGGCTGAGTAATATTCCATTGTATATATGGACCACATCTTCTTTATCCACTCATCTGTTGAAGGGCATCTCGGCTCTTTCCACATTGCTGCTATGAACATTGGGGTGCATATGGCCCTTCTTTTCACTACATCTGTGTCTTTGGGGTAAATACCCAGGAGTGCAATTGCTGGGTCATAGGATAGCTCTATTTTTAATTTTTTGAGGCACCTCCACACTGTTTTCCAAAGTGGCTGTACCAACTTGCATTCCCACCAACAGTGTAAGAGGGTTCCCCTTTCTCCACAACCTCTCCAACATTTGTTGTTTCTTGCCCTGTCCATTTTTGCCATTCTAACTGCCAGTAGTGGCTGACGGAGGCTCCCTCCCCCGCCGTCTATCTTCCCGAATATTGCCTCAGATTCACTTCTCCACACATCCTACCTTCCAGAAAGTGGTTGCTTTTCTGTTCAGAGAGTTGCTTCTATTCTTTTCTTTGATCTCCTGTTGAGTTCATAGGTGTTCAGAATGGTTTGATCCCTATCTAGCTGAATTCCTGGGACCAGATGAAATTTAGGTCTCCTACTCCTCCACCATCTTGCTCCTCCTCTTGGCCTGCAAAGTTTCTGCTGAAAAATCCACTGATAGACTTATGGGGTTTCCCTTGTATGTAACTATCATCTTTTCTCTTGCTACTTTTAAAATTCTCTATTACTACTTTTTGCCATTTTAATTGCTATGTGTTTTGGTGTGGACCTCCTTGGGCTGATTTTGTTTGGGGATCTCTGTGCCTCCTGGGTATCTTTCTTTCTCCAGATTAGGGAAGTTTTCAGCTAATTCTTCAAATAAATTTTATTCCCACTTTTCTTTCTCTTCCTCTTCTGGGATCCCTATAATGCAAATGTTATTGCACTTGATGGAGTCACTGAGTTCCCTAAGTCTATTCTCATTTCACAGAATTTTTTTCTTTCACCTGCTCAGCTTGATTACTTTCCATTACTCTGTCCTCCAGTTGCTAATTTTTTTTTTAAAGATTTTATTTATTTGCCAGAGAGAGATGGCAAGAAATGGAACACAAGCAGGGAGAGTGTGAGAGGGAGAAGCAGGCTTCCTGCTGAGCAGAGAGCCCGATGTGGGGCTCGATCCCAGGACCCTGGGATCATGACCTGAGCTGAAGGCAGACACTTAATGACTGAGCTACTCAGGTGCCCCTCCAGTTACTAATTTGTTCTGCTTCCTGTAGCCTGCTATTTATTCCATCTGGTAAATTTTTAAATTTTATTTATTGTGTTGTCTTTGGTTCCTTTTTGTTTTCTACCTCTTTTTAAGGGTCTCACTGATGTCCTCCACTCTTTTCTCAAGTCCAGTGTATATCTTTATGATCATTACTTTAAATTCTCTATCAGACATATTATTTATATCCGTTTCACTTAGGTCTCTTGCTGTGGTTTTGTCCTGTTCACTTGTGACATATTCCTGTCTCCTCATTTTGTCTAACTCTGTGTCTAAAGAGACAGAAAGCTGCATGTTAGGAAAGCCCACTATTGTCTCCTGCTCTTGAAAGTGGTGGGTGGGATGTGCACTTTTAACAAGGTGGTGCTGTTCCTGTTCCACAGGGGACATGCAGCCACCACTGAGACCAGGGCAGCTAGGGCTGCTGCACAAAGCAGGGGAAGGGCAGGCAGTTTCAACAAGGTATGTGCATCCTCCACAGGAGGTAACCAGCTACTGCAGCTGCCTGGACTGAAGCCCCACAGAGAGCACCGTTGGGAGACACTGGCTTGGCAAAGTTTGCACTGGTCTTCTGGGGGTGGGGACCCACAGTGCTGGGACTGAGGCAGGCTCAGATGGAGGGGGTGCGGCACAGTGTAAACAAATTAGGTAGTGAATGCCTGCACCACACTGGTTTCTGCAGGTGACCATATATTTATGTGGGGAGCAGGGGAGGGAAATGGTGCTTGCCATCTCCTTTGCTCTTGCAGGAATCTCCCAGTGAAATGTGTCCCTCTAGGACACACTCTGTGATTAATAAATAGCTCTCCCTCCCATATGCTCCAGGCATTTTTCGAACTGCTACTTCTGTACTATATCTCTATGGGCTGTTTGTTATGCTCTCACTTTAATGGCAGTGACTCTGTTTCCTATTGCCCTCTGGGCTCTCCCAGAGCCAAGCCTGCTGATTTTTGAAGTTCCAGGCTTTAAGTACTGAACTTATGAAATTTGACCTATCTGGTTTTCAAAGCCAAATGCTATGGGGATTCATCCACCCTGTGTAGGCTCGTTGGTGTGATAATCTTTTTCTCTCCCCTCTCTGCACCTGTGGCTCCCTCCCTCCCGCTGATGGCCCACAAGTTATTTTTAGCTCCCCACTGTATCTCCATTCTTCCCTTTTTGATGGTATTGGAAGTTTAATTGTGGAGTTTGTTCTGCCATTCTTGTTGTTTTCTGGGTTACTTACAGTGATGCGAGTGTTATGTAGTTGTATCCATGGATGAGGTGAACTTAAAGTCCTCCTATTTCACCATCTTCCTTGGAAGTCCCTTAGTTGGTGTGTTTTGCCTTGAATCCTGCTTTTTCAGATATTAATGTTGTTCATCTGTTCTCTTACAGTTAGCATTTGCCTGGTATATATTTTTCTCTTGCAAGCTGAATATGGCTGGATTTTTTTTAACCCAATCTTGGAGTTTCTAAGACTCTAAGGGGAATTTAGCCTGTTTACATTTACTGTAATAATACATTAGGTCTGATTCCTGACATTTTATGCATTCTAATTCTTTACTGCCTTCCCTTATTTGGGAGTTCTAAATGAATTCTTATTTCTTTCCTTTTTCCCTCCATTATTTTTATCCTTCAATTAATTACCCTCCAGATTGTAACATGTTTTAAAAGTTATATTTTTCTATTGGTGGCAAGTGTTAAACAGTTATTTATAACTTCCACTCTCCAGAACAATACAAGGCCATTAGCAAACTTTCACTTAGCTTTCACACACCCTCTCCCCATGTCCTGTGTTTTGTTGAAACCATATATAATTGTGTTAATTTTTTACATTGTACCTTCATTTTCTCAGAGATTAAAGTGGCCTTAATTTTTTGGCAGCCCTTTCTTTCCATAATTTCTTAAATCCCACATCTGTTTTTTTGTTTTTTTGTTTTTGTTTTTGCTTGAATCTGTTTTTCACTTGCAAACAAGCTTTTTGAATCTCTGCATGTTTGTAAAGGTATTTATATTCACCCCAGTCTTGAATATTAATGTGGCTGAGTAGAGACCTCTAGATTCAAACTCATTTTCCCTGAGAATGTTTTAGCCATTGTATCTTTGTTTTTGAGCTCCTGATTTTGGTTCTTCCAATCTGATAGATTCATTTAGTAATTTTCTCTTATTCTTATTTAACCTGTTTTTTTTCTTCCCCCCCCCCCCCCACTGAAAACATTTAGAATTTTTTTTTTCCATTTCTCCTTGGAATTTTGAAGTTTTACCAGAATATGTCTAGGTATGCAGCTTTTTTTTTCCCCCAGAAATTAGGTTTGCCAGTCATTGAGCCTGTTCATCTCTGAATCCTTCAGCTCAGAGAAGTTTTCCTTTATTATTTCATGGATTTTGTTGAGTGAAAAGGAGGAAAAGCTTTTATGTTTTTTTTTTCTTTTAAAGATTTTATTTATTTATTTGAGAGAGAATGAGAGACAGAGAGCATGAGAGGGAGGAGGGTCAGAGGGAGAAGCAGACTCCCTGCTGAGCAGGGAGCCCGATGCGGGACTCGATCCTGGGACTCCAGGATCATGACCTGAGCCGAAGGCAGCTGCTTAACCAACTGAGCCACCCAGGCGCCCCAAAAGCTTTTATGTTTTCATTATTCATTTCTACTTTTTATATTTCATGTTTTCCCTTTTCATGAGTTTTTATTTTGATTGATTTTGGTCGTCTTTGCTTTTTTGAGAGTATCTTCCTTTTGCATATGTAAGGGAATCGTCAGTTGAGGTTTAGAATTCTTTTTTTTTTTTTTTTTTTTTAAAGATTTTATTTATTTGACAGAGAGAGACACAGCAAGAGAGGGAACACAAGCAGGGAGAGTGGGAGAAGGAGAAGCAGGCTTCCCGCGGAGCAGAGAGCCCGATGTGGGGCTCGATCCCAGGACGCTGGGATCATGACCTGAGCCGAAGGCAGACGCTTAACGACTGAGCCACCCAGGCGCCCCGAGGTTTAGAATTCTTGACTATAGTCTTTTCCCCTCAGGACACTGGAGACATTGTACCATTATCTTCTGCCAATCTTATTCTCTTTTCAAGGGAGTAACTTGTTTTATTTTGTTTAATGTTTTATATGCTTTTGTTTTCTTGATCCTTGAAATTCAGAAATTTCATCTAGATAGGTGTATGTTAGTCTTTTTTTTTTTTCTTTCTTTCTTCAATAATCCTACATGGTACTGGGGGGATACTTTCAATCTAAAGAATCAAATTCTCTTTCAGATTAAGTACATTTTCTTTAATTCTTCTGTTTGCTCCTTCTGGATTTCTTATAGATATATAAGATCTTCTAGATCTATCCTTCACAACTTAATATTTTTCTCATAATTTCACTTTTTTAATCCTTTCCGAGTCCTGGTAGAATTCTTCAAGTTGGTCTTTTAATTGACTATAGTTTTCCACATTCTCTAGTCTGACATCCTATTGTTTGCAGCCTTGATTGAGAGTTTTAATTTGATAATATTTTTCATCGTTGTAAACATTTTCTTGTTCTCAAAGAATCCCATTTTCCCCACAGGCAAGAAACTTTACGACTGTGCTGCATGTGGGAAGAGCTTCAGTCGGAGCACAGATCTTCGCTATCATCAGAGAATTCACACCGGAGAGAAACCTTTCATATGTGATACATGTGGCAAAGCCTTTAGTTATAACACAAACCTTCATGTTCATCAGAGAGTCCACACAGGAGAGAAACCTTTTAAGTGTGAGGAGTGTGGCAAGGGCTTCAATCAGAGCTCCAATCTTCGCATCCATCAGAGAGTCCACACTGGAGAAAAACCTTTCATATGTGATACATGCGGCAAAGGCTTCAGTTATAGCACAAACCTTCGTGTTCATCAGAGAGTTCACACAGGAGAAAAACCTTTTAAGTGTGGGGAGTGTGTCAAGGGCTTCCATCAGAGCTCCAATCTTCGCATCCATAAGAAAGTCCACACCGGAGAGAAACTCTACAAATGTGGTAAGTGTGGTAAGGGCTTCAGTCAGAACAGAGATCTCCAAGTGCATCGGAGACTCCACACAAGAGAAACTGTCTCTGAAAACATAGACTTAATGCTTGTCTGTAAGTCCACACAGGAAAGAAATGCTACAAGTGTGTGTGGTAAGTGCTTCTTCAGTCAGAGCATAGATCTCCAAGTTTACCAAAAAATTCACACAGAGAAACCATTAAATATGATAGATGTGGTAAGGGTTTCAGTTACAACATGAACCTTCATGTTCATGAGAGACCACAGGGTCTCACAAGGGTAGAAACCTTGTGTACATGAGAAGTGAGCTCAAGTCTTCACATTCATCAGATCCCTTGTGGGAGAAATACCCTACACATGTGGTCACAACTTCTGCTAGAGTGCATCTCTCCTCCTTTTACCAGAGAGTCTTTTTCTCTGACAACTCTGTGAGTTCCATGAGAGTCCAGCTATGCACGCTTTGCTTTCCATTTTGTCCCCAGCTCCTGGCACACTGCCTGGTACAAGTAGCCATTCACGAAGTATTTGTTGAATGCAAATCCACATGGGAGAGAACCCCTGTAAGTGTGATGTGTGGTGAAGACTTCAAAGTCCACACATTGAAACCTTTTTAAAAAATGCTGCATGGTAAACATTTCGGTCAGACCATGGTTTTCATCATTAGTTAATCCCTGTAAGGGAGAAGTCCTGTTAACCTGATGAATATACTAATGGACTTGAGATAAATATTCAAGTTAAATCAGTGTAGTAAATTTAAAAATATATACCTTCAACGTAAGAATTCTCATCCCTAACCTCTCAATTGTAAAAATACATGTTTTACCATAGGAGTTTTGACAAAAGTATCTGTTGTATTATTCAGGAAAAAATCCTGTGAAATGACATTTTGTGTCAGGCTCTGCACTGTCTCCACAGAAGGTTCATTCCATCTCAAGGAGGCTTCTGTTAGACATAACCAATGAGTTACCCAGCACCAATGACAGATAAGGTCTTCCTCCTGGGAAAGACACCCCTTACCTGGCAAAGGCCCTTCTAGGCTGAAAGCCTCCTGGCCCTAATTGAGCATCTCCCCATCCAGCAGGTCTCCAGGCTGCTGGATGCCTTGCAGCATAGATTGTAGAAATCTCCAGGTAAGGCATCTTCAGGGTATTTGTCTCTAGAAGGGACAGCTAAAGAAAAGGGCTGCAGCAGGTTTATGGAAGGGAGTTAGAGGAGAGGAAAACAAGTCTGAAAGGGAATAATTAGAGGGAAAAGGAAGAGAACAGTGCCTAGAAAGGAGGTTGTGGGATAGTGGGGGAGGAAAGCCCAGAGGCTTCTCCAAAGTCTCTAGCAAGTATGGTGACCCCCAATACAGGGCTGTCCCTGGAAGTCTGAGCTGAGCAAAGAGTGGTCTGTAGTGGGTAGATCTTGACCCCATCAGCATTAGGGCCAGTTGGGACCAGAGGTGGAAGAGCTGCTGTGAGGGTCCTTGGAAGGCAACTCCATGCCCCAATTTCCCCAGGTGGCCCAAGTCAGGCATGGCAGGACCATTATCCCTCAATGGGAGGAAGGATCATATAGGAAGGCAGCAATAAGGCTGATTCTTTTCAGGAGGCATAAATTAATCAGAGACAGAGCCTGGCAATGAAGAGGGAAGACCTGGACCAGTGGAGGTTAGGAAGAGGTCAAGGACCCAGTTTCATCACTAAATGTGGGTAGGGAAGAGAGATGCTTTGTCTGAATCCTTCACCTAGGAGCAGTATGTTCTATGTGCCCCCTAAGCAGCCATTTCAAGGGGAAGGATATCTACAATTAGAAAGGCTTTGGGGCTCTAGGACTGTCAGCTGAGCAGTCCAGAGACCATCGGCTCACGTTAGGAGAAGGGGTTGATATGCTGGAGGGCTTTAATGGCAATTGGCGTAGGAGAGGCACTCAAATATCATTGAATGAAGGTATTAATAAAATTCTAATAACTCACATTTTATATTAGTTTCTTTTCCTTCTTCCTCTTCATTTTTCCTTTCCTTTTTCTGTTTTTAGATTTAAAAAATATTTTAAGTATAAAATATATCAGGCATACAGAAAAGTTCAGAAAATATAACGACTATAATAGTATGTTAAAATTTTTGCCATATTAGCATCAGATTTTTTTTTTTCTAGCAAGGAAAAAACAGATTTAAGTAAAGCTTCATGCTATGTCACTTTGTTCAGAGGTATTAATTATGCTTAAGTCACTGTGTATTATTTCTGTGTTTTGAGTTTTATTACCTGTATGTCCACGGTATCTTAAATTTTTACATAGATAATATAATTTGCAATTTGCTTTATGCCCCAAACATTACATTTTTTATATTTTTATGCTGATGTTTTAGAACTAATTAATGAATTTCAGCTTGTCATCTTCTATCAGATAATCTTTTCAAAAGATTATTTGTATACCTCTGTGCCCATAACACATTTTCAAGCTTTTATAGAAATTGTCCTATTTAAAGACCTTGTAGAATCAACTTGTCAAAGTCCGTGAAAAATTTGTTGGATCATGATTTTTGGGGTTTTCTTTTTCTTTCATTCCTTCCATTGGATTAGGTTTTCTTTATTCTCTATTTTCCTCTACAAGATCAGTAGTTAAATTTTATCTTTTTGTTTTAACATTTGTTAACATTCATTACTTAATAAAGTCTGCATCATGCCTGTCCTTAAGAGAGTAGAACACTAACTGTGCTTCTCCTTCTCCCAGGTTATGTTATGGTTGTGTATAGTTTTAATTTCATCATGTTTTTAACACGTCCCCAGATTTGTCATTATTATTTTGTTGTAAGTAGACAATGCAAGTTTGGATTAACCTGCACATTTGCCAGTTTCTTACCACTGGTTCTTATATTTCCTCCTTCCTCGTGAATTCCATTTCTCAGCCTCCCAGAGCAGAGGCAACTTGTGCAGTGGTCAAAAGCACCAACTCTGCAGCCAGATGGCCTGGGTTTGATATGTGGCTCTGTTGTTGATCTTTAGCTCTGTGACCTTGAGCAGATTACTGAATTTCTTTGTGCCTCAATTTCTCTATTTGTAAAGTAGGGATGATAATAGTATCTACTTCATGGGGTTGTTATAGGGATCGGATGAATTAATATTTGTAGAATGGTTAAAATAGTGCCTGGCTTGTAGCAAGCCTTATAAAAGAGTTCCTTATATAAATACATTAATCTCTCAGATTTTTCTAATTTTTCAGCAAGAGTGTCTGTGAGTAGTAAGTTCTTTATTTCTCCCTTACTCTTGAATTATGGCTTAGCTAGGTATAGAATTCTAAATTGACATTTATTTTTACTCAGCAGTCCTGAGCCTCTGGTGCTACTTTTTAAAGTCTGTAATTAGCCAATTTATCGTTCCCTTTGAGACAGTGTGTCTTCTCTCTCTGGTTGATGTTCAGATTACCTCTTTATCTTTAAAAAGGTTTAGCAAAATCCTGAAAAGTAGGTGCTATTTTCTGAAATGTATCTAGGTGTGGGTTTACTTATATTTTTTTCTAATCAGGACATATTATGCTTCTACATACTATTTTCTATTAATTCTTTATTCTTTGTGTACTTCTGTTAGATTTGTCATTTTTCTAGCTTCTTGAGTTACATGTTTAGAACTTATTTTTAGCCTTTTCTTATTTTCTAATATTTTCTGTATTTCAGTGAATTAAATTTCCTGTGAATACTTTGGCAGCATCCTTTCCAGAACACAGTTTGGCAATCTATATCAAAGTCCTTTAACATGTTCATATCATGTGGCTCAAATGTCACATTTAAGAATCTATATTAAGGACATAATCAGTTGAATTATATATAAACGATATACATTACCATGCTATTTCTACTATTTTTAAAAAGGAAAGGATTACTTTACAGAGATTTTTTTTCTAAATCATAATATATTTATATAATGCAGTATTCTTCAGCAAGAAAATGTTTGGGGTCATTTTTAATGACTTAAAAATGTACACGATATAGATGTAAAGACAAATAGAGGGAAAAACTTGAAAAAATACACTAATGTATTAATAGTGTAAATGGATGCTATTTATTTTCTACTTTGTGCTTCCTAGTCCCTGCCAACAGAAGTATTGGTTCTTCTAATTACAAAATGATATATGTCTGTTGTAAAATATCACAATATTATGAAGCAAAAGTAAGTGTAACTGGTTTATTGTGGAGTGTCAACTCAGTGGGGTATAGGTATATAAGATCATGAAATGGTGTTACTTTTTTTTTCTAGTCACTTCCTTCATCCATATTCTGTTGAATTCCCCTAATTGATTGATCGAATGAATTAATGAATATTGAGTGGGAAAGAGAGCCCCTGAGGGAGGGAGAGCTTTAAGAAAGAGAAGCCCTTCTCCCTCACCAGTTCCCTGAGTAAGAGTACAAACTGGGTAAAAGATTACAAACTGGTAAAAATATTTGCAACCCATAAAGAGATTCACCTCTCTATTCATGAAGAGCTCTTAGAAATCAAGCAAAGCACACACACACAAAAATGTGAAGAGACTGTTCGGAGATAATATAAATGGCCCTTAAATGTATGGAGAGGTATCAAATTTTCTCATATGAGAAATGCAAATCAAAACCATACTGAGATACCATTTCTCACTTAACAGATTAGCAAAAAACTGAAAAGTTAAAAAAAATTCATTCTTAATAAGGTATTGAGAAGCAGGCATTCTCATAAGTTGCTGTGGGGATTACAAAATAAAACTATGGAGAAGAATTTGACAGTATCTACCAAAATTATAGATACATTTGCTTTTTGACCCAAATATCCCATTTCTGAGAATCTGTCCCACAGATATATGTGCATTTGTGCCTTAAATATTTGGCATTGTTTCCCGTAGTAAAAAAATGGAAAACACAAATGTCCATCAATAGGGGACTGATTTAATAGACTGTACATCTACAGTGGAATGGTGTGCAGCTGTAATGAAAAAAATTTTCTTATTGAAATGGAAATATCTCCAAGATGTATTATTAAATACAAGGTAGAGAGGGGTACCTGGGTGGCTCAGTCATTAAGCATCTGCCTTTGGCTCAAGTCATGATGCCAGGGTCCTGTGATGGAGCCCCGCATTGGGCTCCCTGCCCTGCGGGAGGCCTGCTTCTCCCTCTGCCCACTCCCCCTGCTTGTGTTCCCTCTCTAGCTGTCTTTCTCTCTGTCAAATAAATAAAAATCTTAAAAAAAAAAAAAGCCAAAAACAAGGTAGAGAACAATGTGTATATATGCCTGTATATATAAATATATAAAAATATATTGTATAAAATATATAATACATTTTATTAAGAAGAATGAAAATATATATCCATATTTGCTTATATTTGCATAATGTCACACTGGAAGGATAAACAAGGGACTAATGAAATGGTTGTCTGGGAGAGCAGGGCTCAGAGTGAGGGTTTTCTCTTTTTTCTAAATATAGTTTTTATTTGAACATGCTATTTTTAAAACAATGCTCAATGAGAGCCAACAGCTTTTAGCATTTATTGATATTATATTGGCTTCCCTATTTTGTTATTTTTAATAAATATTTTAATGCAGAATTTTTGCTTTTATGGGTTTGAGTTTTTGTTTTATTTTAATCAGGATTTGTTATTATGGTTTTATAGTCTTAAAAGTGGGGTAATTCATTTAAGTAACTGAGAAAAACAAAAGCAAAATATACTCAAAAGCAAGCAGAAGGAAATAAAGGGCAGAGATCAATGAAATTGAAAACAAAAAGAAAATATATGCAATTGATGAATTAGTGAACTTTACATCTGAAACTAATGATGTACTATATGTTGGCTAATAGAATTTAAATTAAAAAAGAAAATAAACCAAAAGTTGATTCTTTTTAAAAAAGTTGATAAGTGTCTAGCCTGACCAAGAAAAAGAAAAGACAAATTATTGACAAGAAAGACTATTCTCCCTACAAACATTAAAATAAGGAACTACTCTGTGAACAACTCTACACATACATGCAACAACTTAAATGAAATGGACCAGTTTCTTGAAAGACACAAATTACCAAAACTCATTCAAGAGAAATAAAGTGAACTATACGTATTAAAGAAATCTAATTCATGGATTCCAAAAAAGAAAACTCCAGGTGCAGATGATTTCACTAGTGAATTCTATCAAATGTACAAGGAATAATTAACAATTCTTCAAAATCTCTTCCAGAAGATAAAGAGGCAATACTTTCTTACTCATTTTATAAAGCTAAGAGTACCTTCATATCAAAACTAGACAAAGAATACAAGAGAACTGCAGACCAATATCCCCCATTAAAATAAATGCAAAAATTCCTCAATATTAGCAAATCAAATTTGATATATAAAAAGATAACACAAAACAAATGTTATTTATCCCAGGAATACAAGACTGGTTCCACACTTGAAAATCAATGTAATTCTCCACATTAACAGACTGAACAACAACAACAAAAAAAACCCCAACATGATTATATCAATAGGTGCAGAAAAAGCATTTGACAAAATTTAACATTCATAATAAAAATTCAGCAGATGCAGAATAGAAGGGAACTTCTTCAGTCTGGTAAAGATCATCTGCAAAATACTACAGCTAACATACTTACTAGTGAAAGATGGAATGCTTTCCTCCTAAGATTGGAAACTAAGGCAAAAATATCTACTATTGCTACTATTGAATATTGCTCTGGAAGCCTTAGCAAATGCAATAAGGTGAGCAAAAAATAAAATCCATTCTGGTTGAAAAAGAAGAAGTAAAACTATTCACAGCTGATGTGATGGTCTCTGTAGAAAAGCCCGAGGAACCTAAAAACTCCTGGAACTGATCAATTTAACAAGGTTGCAGAATACAAGATTAATATACAAAATCCATGGTCTTTCTATACATTACCAATGAACAAGTAGAAACTGAAAAGTTTTAAACTACCATTCCTAAAAGCTCCAAAAGAGAAAGATAAATACTTATGCAACAAAATATGTATAGGCTCTACATGCTAAAAAAATACAGAGTGCTAATGAAAGAGGTGAAAAAAAAATGAGACCTATCATGTTCACAGATGGGAAGACTTGATATAATTAAGATGTCAGTTCTTCCCAAACTAATCTATAGATTTAATGCAATCCCAAACAAAAACCTGTATAGGAAGGTGAAGGGGACTAGATTAGGCAAGATGATTTTTGAAAAAGAGCAAAGTTGAAGGACTTGTATATGATTTTAAGACATATAAATCTACAGTAGTTGAGGCAGTGTAATATGGGCAAAAGGATAATGTAGAATAATGGAACAGAATAGAAAATCCAGAAATAGACACACAAATATGATCAACTGATTTTTGACAAAGGTACAATAGTAATTCAGTAGAGAAAGGACAGTCTTCAACACAAGGTACTAGAACTGGACATCTGTGTGCAAAAATACGAACCTTGATGTACACTTTATACACAAAAATTAAAATGGATCACAGCAAAACCACAGTGAGGTACCACTTTACATCCACCGCCTGGGCAATAAAAAGACTAACAAGTGATAGTGGTTGGAACTCTCATAAATTAGTGGTGAAAAGTCAAATGGTGCAACCACTTTAAGCCAGAGTTTAGCAGTTCTTCAAAAAGTTAAATGGAGTTACTAAAAGACCCAGCAATTCCACTCCTAGGTATGTCCAAGAGAAATGAAAATATTTGTGTGCAAGTTTTTGTGTGGATATATGTTCATAGGAGCAGCATAATAGCTAAATTGTTGAAACAAGCAAAATGTCCAACTGATGAATGGATAAAATATAGAGCATTTATACAATGGAATATTATTCAGCTATAAAAAGAAATGAAGTACTGATACATGTTACAACATAGATGGACCTTTAAAATATGCTAAGTCAGTCACAAAAGGTCACATATATGATTCCAATTATATGAAATCCTTAGAACAGGCAAATTTATAGAGACAGAAAGTAGATTAGTGGTTGCTAGGGCTAAAGATGGGAAGTGGAGAAGGGGATTGATTGCTAATGGGCATGGAGTTTCTTTATTGTGGGGATGCAAAAGTTCCAAAAATAGATTATGGAAATGATTACACAACTCTAAATATGCTAAAATAAAATTAAAATTAAAAAACATTCATTTAATGTTAAATGGGTGAGTTGTATGGTATGTAAATTATACCTTAATAAAGCTATTTTTAAAAATAGATCAGAGACCTGGGGCACCTTGGTGGCTCAACTGGTTAAGTGTCTGACTCTTGGTCTTGGCTCAGGCTGTGATCTCAGGGTTGTGGAATCGAGCCCACATTGGTCTCTATGCTCAGCACAGAGTCTGCTTGAGATTCTCTCCCTTACCCTCTACCCCTCTCCCCTCTCTGCACGCAAATGCTTATGCTCTCTCTCAAATAAATAAATAAATAAAATCTTTTGAAAAATGGATCAGAGACCTAAGTGTAAAGCATAAGATTATAAAACCCTTAGAAGATGACATAGGAGAAAAATTTCATGACTTTTAGTTAAGCAGTGTTCTTAGATATGATACCAAATACATAATCTATGCATTTAAAAACTTGATTTCATCAAAATTTAAAACTTTTGCCCTGTGAAGGACACTGTTAAGAGAATAAAAAGACAAATCACAAACTGGGAGAAAACATCTGTATGACACCTAACAAAGGAATATATCCACAAGATATCGTTTAAAAACTTCCTAAAACTCAACCAAAAAACTCAATTAAAAAAAAATATGGACAGTTCACCAGAGAATATACAAATGGTAAATAAGCACCTAAAAAGATGCTCAACATCATTAGTCCTTAGGGAAGTGCCAACTAAAACCACGAGGTATGGGGCGCCTGGGTGGCTCAGATGGTTAAGCGTCTGCCTTCAGCTCAGGTCATGATCCCAGGGTCCTGGGATGGAGCCCCACATCGGGCTCCTGGCTCAGCCGGGAGTCTGCTTCTCCCTCTCCCTCTGCCTCTCCCACTGCTCATGCTCTCTATCTCTGTGTCTCAAATGAATAAATAAAATCTTTAAAAAAAAAAAAACCCACGAGGTATTATTACATAGTGTATTAGTTATCTATTGCTCTAACAAATTATCCCCAAATCTAGCATCTTAAAACAAAGTACATTTATTATCTCAGTTTCTGTGGGTCATGGATTTAGGCACAACATCAGTGGGTCCCCTGTTTCAGAGTCTCTCATAAGGTTTCAATCAAGGTGTTGGGTGGTGGGGGGCAGGGGTAATCTCAAATGGAAGCTCCACTGGGATAGGACCTGATGCTAAGCATGGTTATTGGCAGGATTCAGTTACTTGAGGGCTATTGGACTTTGGGCCTTAGTTCCTTGCTGGATGTTAGCTGAAGACTGCCTTAATCCTTTGCCAGGTGGTTCTGTCCATCAAGGTGAGCTCACAAGAAAAGCCGGAAGAGAAGGCCAGTAAGATAGAAGTCAGTCTTTTGTAATCTAATCACAGAAGTAACACCCCATTACTGTTGCCATAATTATTCAGTTTAAGAAAATGAAAGGGAAATTAATAGTTACTATTTCTTACTCTGTTAGAAGCAAGTTATTAGGTCCAACCCAAACTCAAGAGGTAGGGATTATCCAAGGATGTGATTACCTGGAGCAATGAACACCATGGGAGCCATGTCAGAAGCTTCCTTCCCACACACCCTTTTTAGATGAGCTAAAATTTTAAAATACTGACAATTCTAAGTGCTCACAAGGGTGCAAAGCACAGCACTTTCATACATTGTTGGTGGGAATGTAAAGTGTTAACAGCCACTCTGGAAAACTGGCAGTTTCTTAAAATGTTGAACATATACTATAGGACCCAGCAATTCTACTTCTCGATATTTATTCTAGAAAAATGAAAGCTTACATTCACAAAAAAACATGTACACAGATGTGTATAGAAGCATTCGTAATCACCCAAAGGTGGAACCAATCCAAATGTCCCTCACTGGATAAATGGATAAACAAATTGTGGTATCCACAAAAGAGATACTATCCATCAATAAAAGGGAATGAATTATTGATGCATGCAACAACATGGATGAATTGCAAATAAATTATGCTAAGCCAAAGAACTCAGTCTCCAAAGGTTACATACTATATAATTTCATTTGTAGGACATTCTGGAAAAGGCAAAAATAAATAGAGAACAAATCAGTGGTTGCCAGGGTTAGGGGCTGGGGGAAGCAGTCTGAATACAAATCAGCCAGGAATAGTATATTTAACGATAAAAAGCATAGAGATGGTTTCTGAACCTGAAGGTGGAGAAGTGGTACCTGGACACTATAAAGAATTTTGTGTGCATTGACTAGACAATAAATACCTCTTCTCTACCTGGTCTAAATCATCAATAGATCACTATGCCTTACATGAACCCATGAAATTCTTAATGTATTTTAAAATCAAATTGCTTATACTGATGGGGGCTCTACAAAAAAATATTTGCCCAGACAGTTGCACATCCTAGATAGACGATTCTACTTGACCGAAACAGAGTACATTTGCTGGGTCCAGTGAGACACAAACTTTATTACATAAGAAGCCCTCCTTGAAGTACATAGAGATTTTGTACTAGGGGAAGATTTAATCTTCTAGACATTTGAAAAGTGAATATATGGAGTTGTTTGTTTGTTTTTTGTAATAGACATAGAAGGGAAAAGGTTAGTGACTACAGCTATAGTCAAAAGTTGAGAATAATAGTTGCATTTATTGCATGTTAACTACATACTAGGTATGATTTGAAGTGCTTTGTCTATATTATCTAATTTAATCCTCCCCAAATCCCAAAAGTCAGATACCATTATTATAACCATTTTATGAATAAGGAAACTGAAGCACAGAGAGGTTATACAAAGTAACATAGCTAATAAGGATTTGAGATCAGGAAGACTTGGTTCCAGAGCCATGTTAATTCTTCTTCTGTACTTCCTTTGCAGTATAAGAACGTGAAAGAAAAATTGGTATTGCCAGTATTTCTTATATACCAGCCATTGTGCAATATGTTTTATAATAAAAACCATTTATCATCCTCATTATAGCCCTGGTCACGGAATCAGGTTGCTATTCCTGTTTTACTGAAAAAGAAAACCAAGGTACAAAGATTTCATACCATGTTCCGTGTTATACTGTAAAAAATGATGGTTTCAGAATTTGAACCCAGGCCTATCTAAGAGTCCTGTCTTCCTATTCTGAAATACTAAACTCTGGGGCATGAAGGGATGGGGGAGTGAGGAAGGGATCTTACATGCCCTCATTGATTCTCACAGAAAACTGGAATTAATACTGTCTAGGAAATCTTCAAGTAAAGTAAGTTTAAGAAATTTTACAGATAGAGATTTCTTGCCAGCAAATCTAGGGGAAAGCGATCATCAAAAAACTGAGTCACAACTACATTATGACTCTTCAAGGGGGAGCATTTTAGTAACATAAAACAAAATCTTGCCCCCGTAATAGATGTTAAGGAGAACTTGCAGATGCAAGAACATGAAATGAAGTTAGTGTTCAAGAGGCTGATTCTAAGAACCTAGAAAACCAAGAATATCCACCTTGAAAAATAGAAATCTGCCCACT
The DNA here is from genome assembly GCF_004348235.1 of Phoca vitulina. Classification (NCBI taxonomy): domain Eukaryota; kingdom Metazoa; phylum Chordata; class Mammalia; order Carnivora; family Phocidae; genus Phoca; species Phoca vitulina. The sequence continues at coordinate 70,053,792 of NW_022589705.1, read as the reverse complement.
CACAGCCTTTTGTAAAAATCCTATGTGCGTGAAGACAGATTTATTCTCCAGGCAGCAAAGATTACTTTGGGACCCAGAAAAAATGTTGAAGAAGTAAAATGGAGGTAAAGAACATCTCCCATAGAACATTGCTCAGAGAAGCTCCAAGGTCAGCTGTTGCCTGACCCTATAGAGCAAGACTCCCCACTGCCTAATGGCTAGGTAACTTCATTCAGCTCTATGTATAAAGGTATAAGAACATTTATAACTGAAAATCATTTGTCATAAATAGGCACCAAAGAACTCACTCAGAAGAGAAGCCCTAAATTTGTAATAACCATGGGAAAATCCTTTATAATACCTCAAACTTAGAAATATAAAATTATTCAGAGAAATCATTATATATACATGAATTGTATGTAATTATATGAATTATAAATATGTGAATGGATGGCTTGGATATAGCTGAGTCCCTTAGTACATATCTTCAAATTCAGACACTCCACAAATGAGAAAAACACTGCAAATGTTTGAGCATGGTAAGGGCTTCAGTTGGAGTATGGATCTTTGATTACATCAGACAAACCAGACAAGGGAGATACTATATATTTGCGAAGAGTGTGTTAAGTACTTCGGCAGAATTTATCTTGGAGTTCACACAGTAGAAGAGCCTTACAAATGTGATGAGTGGGTTGTGGGTGTCAGAAGCATAAAAATATTTGCAATCATGAAAGTGTCCATTGGATCTCTAGGGAAAATGGAGGACTAGGAGGATCCTGAGCTCTGCTTGTACCACAGATACACCTAGGCAACATCTACAGCTATGCAACTAACCTGAAGACTGACAAATAGATCTTCCATAGCTAGTTGTAGAGGGAAGGCCATGTGAAAAAGGGTAGAAGGGGCAGAGATGTGGTAGGGAACCAAGCCCCCAGCCCAACTAGCTGTAAATGGGAATAACATCACAAATACAGGAATAAGGGGATCAGACTGTTCACTGCAAAGCCCTCGCCCTGGGACCTACACTGGGATGAGTCCCCATAACATCTGGCTTTGGAAATTAGCAGGGCTTAACTCCAGGAGTTTTAGAAATCAGTGGGGCTTAACTCTGGGAGAGCAGGAGGGTAACAGGAAAAAAAAGTCCCCACCTTTAAAGGCCCAGGAAGATAAAGAACTCAGCCTGAGATACAGCAGAGAAATAGTGGTTTGAAAAGTGCTTAGGATATAGGTGAAGATTTATTGACTCATCTTAGAATGTGTGCCGGAGAGTCAGGATCTGCAGATTTCTCCAGGAACAAAAGTGCTGACAGTTACAATTTTTTCCTGTCCTCCCCCAGCCTAGATAGATGGATGCTTATGTAAATCAGGTCTAACATTCTCCATTCACTGCTACCTTGTTAGCACTGCATGCCCTGCCCTAGCATTCCCCTGCATACCCACCCCACCCAACCTGCCCAACCTGGCAAGCATTCTTGCACATCTAGCAGGCATCCCTGGCCAGGACCAGCACCACTGCCCTGGGGAAGGGGGGAGATAACCCCCTACACCAGTGTGTCTGTAGTTCCTGCCTTTCTGTGCACCTTCAGCTGTGGCAGAGAGGCTAATTGCAGACAACTAGGTGAGTGCTGACCCCACCCACCAAGGAGCCCATGGTAGCAACAGCTGGGCCTTTTAACAGCAAGGTGAGTGAACCCTGCTCAGTACACTCGTAGCAAACAAAGTTGGTCATTGCAACCAGGTAGGCTGAAGACAATCATGGCTCAGCCACAACAGGAAGGTGCATGCACCCCATACAGGCCACACCCCTGGAGTTCCTGGTTCTGGTAACCAGTGGATTATGTTACAGGGCACCACAGGAACTCTTCTATACAAGGGCACTACTTTTGAAACCAAGAGATGTAGCTGACCTACCTAATATGTAGAAACAAACACAGAGTGTCAGACAAAATGAGGAGACAGAGGAATAGGTCTCAAATGAAATAAGACAAAAATCACAGAAACAGTGCTAAATGAAACAGAGATCAACAATATACTTGATAAAGAGTTCAAAGTAGTGGTCACAAAGGTACTCACTGGACTTGAGAAAAGAGTATATAGAAAATATAAAAAAGAACTGGACAGAGCTAAAGAATACAATAACTGAAATGAAAAAATACACTAGAGGGAATCAACAGCAGATTAAGGGATGCAGAAGAATGGATCAATGATCTGGAAGACAGGGTAATGGAAAGCAACAAAGCCAAACAGCAAAAATAAAAAAATAAAAAATGAGAATAGGTGAAGGGAACTCTGACATCACCAAGCGTAATAAAATTCACAATATAAGGATCCCAGGAAAAGAAGAGAGAGAAAATGGTGCAGATTTGAAGAAATAATAGCTGAAAACTTCCCTTGCCTGGGGAAGGGAATAGACATCCAGGTCCAGAAAACACAGACAGACCCTAATAAGAAGCCAAGGAAGTCCACAGCAAGACACATAATAATTAAGATGGCAAAAAGTAGTGATGAAGAGAGATTCTTAAAAGCAGCAAGAAAAGGGCGCCTGGGTGGCTCAGTTGGTTGAGCGACTGCCTTCGGCTCAGGTCATGATCCCGGAGTCCCGGGATCGAGTCCCACATCGGGCTCCTTGCTCGGCGGGGGGTGTGCTTCTCCCTCTGGCCCTACCCGCTCTTGTGCTCTCTCTCTCACTCTCTTTCTCTCTCAAATAAATAAATAAAAATCTTAAAAAAAAAAAAAAAGAAAAAGAAAAAAAGCAGCAAGAAAAAAGAAAACAGTTACATATAAGGGAAACCCCATAAGGCTGTCAACTGATTTTTCACCAGAAATTTTGCAGGCCAGAGGGGTTGTTACAATATATTCAAAGTGCTTAAAAGGAAAAAATCTGCAACCAAGAATATTCACCCAACAAGGTTATCATTCAGAATTGAAGGAGAGATAGAGTTTCCCCACACAAAAGTTAAAGGAGTTAATCATTGCCAAAGTAGCCTTACAAGAAATTTTGAGGGCATGACTTTAACTGGAAAGAAAAAGTCATAACTAGAAAAATTATGAAAGGAAAAAATTTCATAAGTAAAGGCAAACATATTGTAAAGGTAGCAGATTCATCACTTAAAAGCCAGTATGAAGGTTAAAACACAAAAGTACTAAATCAATTACATCTACAAAAATTAGTCAAGAGATACACAAAATAAAAAGATATAAAATATGACATACATAAAATATGGATGGGGGAGTAAAAATTTGTGCTTTTAGGATGTTGTGCAAACTTAAGTGACCCTCAATTTAATATAGACTGTTACATACATGGAATGCTATATATGAACATAATGGTAACCACCAATCAAAAACCTAAAATATATACATAAAAGAAATAAAGAGAAAGGAATTCAAGTATAATACTAAAGAAAGCTATCAAATCACAAGAGAAGAGAGCAAGAGAAAAGGAACAAAGAAGAACTACAAAAACAACCAGAAAAAAATTAACAAAGGGGCAATAAGTACATACTTATCAACAATTACTTTAAATGTAAATGGACTATACACACATATATAATGTTTTAAAAACATCACATTAAAAACATTTTTTAAAAATGTAAGTGGACTAAGTGTTCTAATCAAAAGACATAGGGTAGGGGCGCCTGGGTGGCTCAGTCGTTAAGCGCTGCCTTTGGCTCAGGTCATGATCCCGGGGTCCTGGGATCGAGCTCCGCATCGGGCTCCCTGCTCCACAGGAAGCCTGCTTCTCCCTCTCCCACTCCCCCTGCTTGTGTTCTCTCTCTCACTGTGTCTCTCTCTGTCAGATAAATAAATAAAATCTTAAAAAAAAAAAGACATAGGGTAACTGAAAGAATAAAAGCACAAGACCCATATATATGCTGCCTACAAGAGACTCACTTCAGACCTAAAAACACATACAGACCGAAAGTGAAGGGAGGGTAAAAGATATCCCGTACAAAAGGGCAGGGGTTGGGAGAAGCCAGGATAGCAATACTTACATCAGACAAAATAGATTTTAAAGACTGTAGCAAGAGACAAATAAGGGCATTACATAATAATAAAGGGAGCAATTGCACAAGAAGATGCAGCAATTAAAAATATCTATGCACCCAACACGGGAATACCTAAATACATAACATAAATATTAACAGACATAAGGGGAGACATTGACAGTAATACAATAACAGTAGGGGACTTTAACACACCCCACTTACATCAATGGATAAATCATTCAGACAGAAAATCAATAAGGAAATAGTGGCTTTGAAAGACACATTAGACCAAATAAGACCTAACAGATATATACACAGAACATTCCATCTAAAAACAGCAGCACATTCTTTTCAAGTGCACATGGAACATTCTCCAGGATAGATCACATGTTAGGCCACAAAATAAGTCTCAATAAATTTAAAGGTTGAAATCGTATCAAGCATCTTTTCTGACTGCAACAATATGAAACTAAAAAACCAATTACAAGAAAAAAGACTGGAAAAACACAAACACATGGAGGCCAGATAACATGCTACTAACCAACCAATGGATCAATGAAGAACTCAAAGTGGAAATAAAAAAATACCTGGAGGCAAATGAAAAGGAAAACACAATGGTTCAAAATCTTTGGAACACAGCAAAAGCAGTTCTCAGAGGGAAGGTTATAGTAATGCAGGCCTACCTAAAGAAACAAGAAAAATCTCAAATAAACAATCTAATCTTACACTTAAAGGAACTAGAAAAGAACAAACAAAACCAAAGTTAGTAAAAAGAAAGGAAATAATAAAGATTAGAGTGGAAATAAATGAAATTGAGACTAAAAAAATAGAAAAGCTCAATGAAACCCAGAACTGGTTCTTTGGAAAGATAATCAAAATTGATAAACCTTTAGCCAGACTCATCAAGACTAAAAGAGAACTCCAATAATATCAGAAATGGAGAAATGACAACTGACACCACAAAAATATAAATAATTATGACACTATTATAAAATTATATACAAAAAAACGACATCCTAGAAAAATGGATAAATTCCTAGAAACATATAATCTTCCACAACTGAATCGGGAAGAAATAGAAAATCTGAACAGATTACTAATAACAAAATTGAACTGGTAATCAAAAAACTCCTAACCAATAAAAGTCAAAGACCAGGTGGCTTCACAGGTGAATTCTGCCAAACATTTAAAGAACAGTTAATACCTCTTCTTCTCAAACTATTCCAAAATAAGAGGAGGAAGGAAAGCCTCCAAATTCATTCTATGAGGCCAGCATTACCCTGATACCAAAACCAGACAAAGACACTGCAAAAAAGAAAACTAGAAGCCAATATCCCTGATGAACATAGATGTAAAAATCCTCAACAAAATATTAGCAAATCAAATTCAACAATACATTAAAAGGATCATTCACCACGACCAGGTAGGATTTATTCCAGGGATGCAAGAGTGGTTCAATTTTCACAAAATCCAGTGTGATACATCACATTAACAAGAGGAAGGATATAAACCACATGATTATCTCAAAAGATGCAGGGAAAACATGTGACAAAATGCGAAATCCATTCGTGATAAAAGCTGTTAACAAAGTGAATTTAGAGGGACCATACCTCAACATAATAAAGGCCATATATGACAAACCCACAGCTAACATCATATTCAGTGGTGAAAAACTGAAAACATTTCCCCTAAGATCAGGAACAAGACAAGGATGTCCACTTCCACCACTTTTATTTAACATGATACTGGAAGTTCTAGCTGCAGCAATCAGACAAGAAAAAGAAATAAAAGGCATCCAAATTGGTAAGGAAGAAGTAAAACTGTCGCTATTTGCAGATGACATGATACTCTGTTTAGAAAACCCTAAAAACTCCACTAAAAAAAATATTAGAACTGATAAATGAATTCAATAAAGTTGCAGTTTACAAATTTAATATATAGAAATCTGTTGCATTTCTATACACCAATAACAAAGTATCAGAAAGAGAAATTAAGAAAATAATCTCATTTACAATTGCACTAAAAAGAATAAAATACCTACGGGGCACCCGGGTGGCTCAGTTGGTTAAGCGACTGCCTTCAGCTCAGGTCATGATCCTGGACTCCCAGGATCGAGTCCCGCGTCGGGCTCCCTGCTCGGCAGGGAGTCTGCTTCTCCCTCTGACCCTCCCCCCTCTCATGCTATCTCTCTCTCATTCTCTCTCTCAAATAAATAAATAAAATCTTAAAAAAAAAAAAAAAAAAAAGAATAAAATACGTAGGAATAAGCTTAACCAAGGAAGTGAAAGACCTCTACTCTGAAAACTATAAGACATTGATCAGAGAAACTGAAGACAACCCAAATAAATGGAAAGATACAGCATGCTCATGGGTTTGGAGAACAAGTTTTGTTAAAATGTCCATACTATTCAAAGCAATCTACAGTTTCAGTGAATTCCTGTCAAAACACCAATAGCATTTTCCACAGAACTGGAACAAATAATCCTAAAATTCATATGGAACCACAAAATACTGAATAGCCAAAGCAATCTTGAGAAAGAAGAACAAAGCTGGGAGTGTATCACAATCCCAGATTTCATGATATACTACAAGGCTAGAGTAATCAATATAATATGTTACTTCCACGAAATTAGACACATTGATCAATGGAACAGGATAGAGAGCTCATAAATAAACTCATGCCTATATGGTCAATTAATCTAAGACAAAGGAGGCAAGAATATACAAAGGGGAAAAGACAGTCTTTTCAATAATAAAATGTCATTGGGAAAACTGGACAGCTACATATGAAAGAATGAAACTCAACCACTTCCTTATACCATGCATAAAAGTACACTCAAAATGAACTCAGATCTATGTAGACCTATGTGAAACCTGAAACCATAAAACTCCTAAAAAAAATATATAGGCGATATTCTCTTAGACATCAGCCTTAGCAACATATTTATGAATATGTTTCTGTGGGCAAGGGAAACAAAAGAAAAAATGAACTATTGGGACAATGTCAAAATAAAAAGCCTTTGCTTAGGAAAACATATATAAAACTTATACCACTCAACACCAATAAAACAAACAATCCAGTTAAAAAATGGACAGAGAACCTGCATAGACATTTTTCCAAAGAAGACCTACAGATGGCCAACTGACACATGAAAAGATGCTCAACATCACTCATCATTAAGGGAATGCAAATCAAAACTACAATAAGATATCCCCTCACACCAGTCAGAATGGCTAGCATCAAACAGACAAGAAATAACAAGTGTTATCAAGGATGTGGAGAAAAGAGAATCTTCATATGCTGTTGGTGAGAATGTATTTTGGTGCAACCACTGTGGAAAACAGTCTGGAGGTTCCTCAAAAAATTAAAAATAGAGGTACCATATGATCCAGCAATTCCACTACTATGTACTTACCCAAAGAAAACAAAAACAGTAATTCAAAAAGATAAATGCATCCCTATGTTTATTGCAGCATTATTTACAATGAGCCAAGGTAGGAAAGCAACCCAAGTGTCCATGGATAGATAAGCAGATAAAGATAAAAATAAGCAGATAAAGATGTATATATATATAAACATACACACACAATGGAATATTATTCAGCCATAAAATAGAATGAAATCTTGCCATCTGCAACATGAATGAACTTAGATGGTATTATCCTAAATGAAATAGAGAAAGACAAATACCATATGATTTCACTTATATGTGGAATCTAAAGAATAAAACAAACAACAACAACAAAAAACCCCCAAAGACTCCTAACTACAGAGAACAAACTGGTGGTTGCCAGAGGGGAGGTGGGAAGGAAGATGGGTAAAATTGGCGAAGGGAATTAAAAGATTCAAACTGCCAGTTATAAAATAAATGAGCCATAAAGATGAAAAATAAAGCATAGGGAATACAGTCAATAATATTATAATAACATTATATGGTGACTACACTTGTGGTGAGCACTGAGTAATGTATAGAGGTATTGAATCACTATGTTGTACACTTGAAATTAATATAGCTTTGTATGCCAACTAAACTTCCCCCCCCCCAAAAAAAAAAAAAAAAAGAATGATCACTGTGAGATATCCTGGACCCATAATGAGAAAAACAAACCTCATGAAGAGTTGGGTTCAGACCATGGCCCATCCTGTGGTACAAGATTCTGCCTACCATGAAGGTAGGCCACAATGCTACTTCTCTCAGGTAATGATGTCCTATGCATTGCAGAAAATCTTGTCTTGAGATGTGTGAAATTTTCCACTTTAACATCTCTTACATGAGTATTCTTGTTTCTCAAAATGTGGTTTGCACATCACCTATATCAGAATTACTCAAGGCGAGTCCCAGAGTGTAAATAATACTTCAGTATTTAGTGCACAAGGCATCAGTATACATAATTATGCAGGAGTCTTGTAAAAATTCAGATTCCTGGGCCTTACCCCATATTGACTTAACCAGTCTGTAGGTGTGGGGACCAAGGGTTTGCATCTGTAAAATCTCCCCTTGCCCTCGAGGCTGATTATCATGTCCACCAAAGTTGGAGAATCACTGTGCTTTGGGACGTTTGGATAAGGTTAAGAAACAAAATCTTAGGCAGCACTTTTGTGTGTGTGCTGAATCCACTAGATACAGAAATTTTTACCAGATTGATTGAAGTCGGGAAGTAAAATTCAGGAGACCGGAAAATGCACATCAACTGGCCCAAGGAAATGTGACATCCCCACGAATGAAAGCTAATGGGGACAATCTGTCACAACTCATCTTTTAAATGAGGTTCTTTTCTTTTTTTTTTTTTTGAGAGAGCGCGCGCACGGGCACGAGCAGATGTTATTTCTAAAGCCTCAACATCAAACATACTTTGGTGTGGGAATGTACAGCTTGATAAGGGGGATCTGGTAGGAGTCTATTGTATATGAGAAATAAAACACAGATGGAGAAATTCCTATAGTAGAGTGGGAGAATGGTGAAATCATCCTTAGTGCAGCAATGATTAAATTAGACACATCAGCACAATCTGTAATTGAAATAATCTGCACTCTCTGGCATCAGCCTAGTGACTGCAAATAGTCCTACGGAATGGCATCAACATGCAATTTGTACCCTTCTCTGAATCTGTATCCGTGGCTCCCAGATGTGACTGGGCATTGGAATCAACTCTATAGCTTGTTAAAAATATAACTTATCCAAAAAATCATATATATATGTGTATATATATATGATTTTTTATAGTTTATCTTGGGTCCCACCCCAGGAGGCTAGGATACAGCACTTCTACGAGAAGGCCTCATAAACATCTCAGTTCCAGGTTGGGGACCCCCTGCTTTATACTTTCTAGAGGTTGGTCATTCAGAATCTTGGTCCTGGCAATTAAGATGGGGCCCGGGACATCCTGTTCAGGTATCGATGCTTGCAGCGTCTGCTGGGGTGGTAATTAAGGGAAGTAAAGCAGTAGATGAGAAGAGGGCTTCCACCTGTGAGCACGGCCAGCAACCACAAGCTGAGTCGTTAGTGCAATCTCCTATCATCCTGCTGCAGGGCCCGCGAATGTGTTTCCCAAGCACTGTTTAAAGAATATAAAAATAATTGTGCACTTGTCAGCAATTCCTCCCTGAAAAGGATTTCTGGTACTGGAACATTTTGCTAAGTAAGAGCTGTTGGTCCTGGGATGAATAAGCCCTGTTTTTTGACATAGTGCCAGAGGATGAGTGAACCAATAGACTCCAAGCACCGCCCCCCCCCCGCCCCTCTATGGAAACCTTAAGATGGAGCTCTGATACTTTTTCAAAGACACTCAATAGAGTTCGAGAAGAAGCAGATGTCTGCTTCTGAGAACAGGCTGCGGAGGGGCAGAGAGATCACAGTGATTAAGCAGTCGTCAAGGGCAAGGAAACTGTGGTGTCCATCCTGCTTTGATGACACTTTAAGACATTTAACACCTTGGCTTCTCTGAAACCAGCAAAGAGCGAAGGGTGAGGTCCCTTCAGGAGACAAGCCAGAGTCAGGAGAAGCCTCCTCATCAAATGCTTTGCCAGCACACTTGTCTGAGACTAAGGGTGGGGAATTTGGGGTGAGGTTAAAGGCATCACCATTTTGGAAGGTCCATGGATCCCTGAAAATAAGCCTTTATTTTAGAAGTCTACTATGAAGCAACTAAATTGATCAGTCCACATGGGTAGGTTATGGAGGATAACCGTTCCTTAGTACAAGGAGGGACAGACAAACCCTTTTCTAATTCCTCCTGCTAACCTGGCCATCCGGAGTGCCAAAGTGTACTTGGCAAACTCACCCATAAGCAGCTCAGGCAACTTTATCAAGACTTTCTCCCAACTTAAAATTTCCTCTTCAATAAGAAAGTTATTTTTGTTATTTTTTAAATCTTGGTTTGTATTAAACCACGCCAAATGAATGCCTAAACCCAGGAATGGCTCTTGGGCGTCAGGGAGTGACTTCTCTCCTCTGTCCCTACTTGCCGAATCTTGGAAACGTTACCCTCAAGTAACTATGATTGTTATCTTTACTTTTGATCTCTTTCTCACCTGCTCTTTGACTGCATGTTGATCTTCAGAACTGGGAATAAGTAACAGCTCTCAGGCCAGGGGTATGCTGTTCCTCGATAGTTTCTAAGTGTGTAGCTCCTGGCAATCCTTGGTGAGCTTCTGGTCCCTTCACCATCCAGAATTCTGATTGCAAGCTCTTTCACTCGGACCTCAAGGACAACCAGGACTTATTTCAAACACTCTCAGTGGAGTAGTAATAAGCATTGACTAAGTTCATTTTTTAAATGGTATCAGTGGAGGGAAATGGTACACAGAAGGCAGCTTTGGGAGCACCAGGGAGCTGGCCCTCTCTCCCAGCCTCTCCATCTCCCTCTCCACCAGTTCTGAATACAATTTTATTACATCTCTGCATCTGGGATACTGAGCCAAGCTTTGCTTAACTTAGTCATATTATTCTAGTTAAATGAATTGCAACCTTCAAAATGAACTTGGGCAATCCTGATATTCATTTAATTCCAAATATTGTTAACCTTCCAGCCATAAAGTCATTGGAGCCACTTTACTCACTTGCTCTTAAAATTTCCAGAGCTTCAGTTACCCATTAAAATTGACTTAAATTCAACCATGAATTGTCCTTGACAGTCTAATTGGATGGATATATTTAGTAAATGCTCCTGCATTGAAAGCCATTCACTCATTTAAGAGGCATTCACTGAGTGCCCGTCCTGTGCCAGGCAATCTGATGTGTAAACGCCGGCCCTACTCATTCCTCCTCCATGAGCCCTTCTGTGTGGTCTGGAAATGCCTGTCCTCTCTGTGAGTTAGCTAAGGTTGGCCAGTATGATGTAGGTCACTTGGAACATTCTGGAATTTTAGTAAGAATTGTCATTTTTGCAGATATCAATGAGATCATTTAAAGCAGCATTCCCTTTATTCATCTTCTGTGACTGACTGCAATTCAGATTTCATGGAAGGCTCTCAGTATAGCAGGATAAAGTATGGATGGCCTAGAAAATTAGGTAGAGGTCTGTGACTTAAAGCAGTGGAAAAGGAATCACTTAAGGTTTTTTTTTTTTTTACCAGGTGCAGAATAAACAAAATTGGATGTTTCAGGTAGGAAATTGGGCAGAGACATTACGATTACTTAGAAAGTGTGAGACGCTAGCTCCATCCGTGTCATTGCAAATGGCAAGAGGTCATCCTTTCTGACGGCTGCATAGTATTCCATTGTAGATACACCACGTCTTCTTTATCCATTCATCAGCTGATGGACATGTGGGCTCTCTCCATAGTTTGTCTATTGTTGATGGATGGAGTTAGAGTGTGTTTTGCTAAGTGAAGTAAGTCCGTCAGAGAAAGACAAATACCACAGGATCTCACTCATATGTGGAATTTAAGAAAACAGATGAACATATGCGAAGGGGGAAAAGAAAAAAAGGAAAGAGGGAAACAAACCATAAAAGACTGTCGATGATAGAGCACAAACTGAGGGTGATGGAGGGAGGTGGGTGGTGGGGGGGAATGGGCCAGATCGGGGAGAGGTATGAAAGAGGGCACCTGTGATGAGCACTGGGTCTTGTAAGTGATGAATCACCAAATTCTACTCCAGAAACCAATATTGCACTATAGGTTAACTAACAAAATTTAAATTAAGAAAGAAAGAAAGAGTGTGAGAGCAGTAAATGCTCACAAAGAATTCTGTATTTCAGTCACGGAGTGGTGGAGACCCACTCAGCAGTGTACAACAGGAAAGGACAGTATTTCCCTAGAAAAACTGTAGAAAACAAGGAGAACATTTGTGGTAGAAAATATAGTATTTATTAGGGCTGACACCGTGGTTTCTAGGAGAGAATGCTATGAAGATGGAAAGGTCAGATTTATTCCAAGGTTTCTGAATAGCAGGGACAATGAACCGGAGTTTGGAAGGACCAAGGACCTTTGCTATCAGGCTACCAACTCCCCCTCTTGGTGGCTCTATGACTTTACAGAAGCTACTTAACATCACTGACCACCACCTCCTGTCTTTCCAGTTCGGGTTCTCTGGTACCCACATTCTCATAATTCTTCAACTTCATTGGCACCTCCAGGACCGGATGCCCACGACTTTCCACTAATTATCCTTCTCCTCCTGTCTCCGCTTTCCACCTTTCCTGGCATAGATTCCATGGTCCATCATTTTGGATCTTTTTAAAACAAATTCAACCCTCTCTCTCCTCTCCACCCATCACATTAATCTAGGAAACCCCCAACCCTCAATAAACCCAACTCTGACGTCTGGGCCGGTACTCAAGCAGCTGATCGTTGCAGGAGAAAGGCCACACGATACCGACTGCCTTTATCTTAACTCCCCGACTACAGACAAATATGGTGAGGAAATACCACTTATGACATAATCAAATGGACTGGTCTCTTACTATCCCTTTAATACTTATTTAGTGGGGGGGGGGGTCATCTCCTTCCCTGGAAAAGAGTCTAGCAGACCTGTAATTGTTCTTCTCTTAGCAAACAGACAGTTCTACACTCATTTCTGGTCCCAAGCCCAGTCTAGATGCAGTGACCAGAATGTCCCGAAGGGACTTAGCATTGAGGCTTCCCACCCGGAGCGTTTGGTAGGAAGCTTGCAATGGGAAAGGGGCTTCATCACTGTGCTCCCTCCGCTCTTTCTGCTCACCCCCTTCCTTATTCGTTAACCATTGTTGGGGACCCACCAGAGTGTAAGGACAGAGGAGGAGGAAGAATAATAGTACGTGAACTGGTGCTCTTGACATCTGCTCTCAAGCCCTTGGGTGCCCCCCTCTGGTCGGGTCTGGTAGATGAAGAAAGTCAATGTTCTCATGGTGCTTTGACGGTTATTCCGAGGTTTCACAGCCTGGACACATCTCTCCTTGGGTGAGCTTGACTCAGAGGAATGCCCCTCTGTTCCAGGTGGCTGCTGAGGATTCATTCCTCAGCCTCTGTCCGCCAAGGTCTCCTCAACCCTCCAGACAGTCCTGTGGGTTGGGACCCAAGACCGTGCCACCAGGTCCTTTCCAGCTTCCGGAGCACAGGAAACATTTGTACCCCCTTGCCATACCACATTCAGGCACGAGATCGGTCCCAGTGCAGCAAGATGCCCTGACCAATGCCGTCAGACTTCCTCTGGCCCTCCAGATTTCCACATCCACGGCCACTGCCACTGCCACGTTCCCAAGCATCATCCCTCAGCCTCTTTGCTCCTGGCTCAGGAACACAATTCTCAGCTGTCCTGGTGGGACCCTGGAAGACCCCCTGGAAGCCCCCTGCACGAGGCTGAGGTTCCAGAGTAGCATCACCACCAAAGTGGAGGGACGACCCTCGGCCTGGCGTCGGCAACACTGCCCTATAGAAGTCCCTTCACTCCTCTCCTCTTGGCCTCCTTTGTCTGGCAGAAGGTTTGAGGAGTTCTGGGAGAGATCCTTAGGTCATTTTCCTTGCAGATCCCCATAGGGTGATTTGGGCCCCCCACTCTGGGATCTCACATGCCTTGCATCTTGTCTCACATCGACTGGATCTTTTTGCCAAGTCAAAACTTCAGTTTCAGTTCACTAAACTGAATTCAGTTCAGTTCACTTCAACTCCGTTCACTTTGAAGAGTACTCAGTACCACGTGGGAATTCTGCAGCTCACCAGTAGTGTGCCTGCCGGCTTTAAGAAAACTCGAGAGTTAGGGCAATGGTGTCTGAAGGTGCGGGGCTCTCTCTGCCCACTGAGTAGCTGGGTAACCTCAGGCAAGTTACTTGTACAAGTAACTTCTCAGGGTTGTAACGAGGATTGAACAAGTGGATGCCAGCCAAGTGCGGAGAAGAGCCCCTGAAGCCTAGTGAGTTCTAAGTACGGGTCCGCTGTTACTACTCTCCTCTTTCCATCAGCCAGCTGCAGCTCAGCCCCGTCTCGGGGTGGCTTCCCTCATTCTACTGAAAGAATAAAGCAACCAGAAAGGGAAGCCCTCCTCTTCCTGCCCCCAAACCTACCAGCATGCCTGCATCTGTGCAGACGGATGTTCTTTCTGTCCTCTGCCCGTTAAAAATAGCCTTGCCAAATCCCCCCCTCCCCAACCCCATCTTCCTTCAGGGACTTGCCTTCCCCCCCCCCTTTCCAGTGTCACTGACTTCCCCGGCTGACAGCAGGCAGAGAACTTTTAGAACAAGAGCCAAAAAAAAACACAAAAAACAAAAAACCCAAGCCTTTCCTTAAGCCTGCGTCCCCTGGCAGCCTCTGCAGAATAGGGCGGGAAAGCAGAAGACAGACCCCCCCCCCCCGCGCGGGGACCCTGAGAGAGGAAGGACCTCATAAACCATGTCAAGGGCTAAACACAGCGCCTCGCTCTCAGCAAGCGCAGAAATGTTAGCTCTAGGGTTCTTGTGGCTACCCTTGGGGCAACAATTTTCATTTCAGTGCTCACTGCCAGGGTGGCAGCTCTTCAAAAGATATTTTAGGCAACAATTACATTTTCGGATCCAAAGTTGGGATACAGTTCATGTAACGCACTTCAATATTTCCCTATATTATAGCCGATTCCCATTTGATCAATCAGACACCACAGTCTTCTGCCCGCCAGCTGGCAAGTTTGAATTAGCTCACTCTCTTCGTCTTAGTATTTTTTTTTTTTTCATTAACGTGTCCGCCACTCTCTCTGCCCTGACCAGGAGAAAACATTTTGGCACAAAGTAAGCGCAATGGGCCTTGGCTTGGGGACAAGTCTTCCCTCCGGGTTGGGGCTGCCCTCCCTGCCATCCCAGCCCTGAGCGTGGGGAGAGTCTCTAGAACCTCGGGTGCTTTGCCCTCAACCCCAACTGTTGGCAGAGGCATCGAGGCTCCCAAGGTGAGCGGGTTCCAGACCTATATTTTGGGGTGCAGAGCCATCCTGCCTCGAGGCTCCTAAAGCCGGTGGAGGAACAACCCCTCCCCCATCAGCTCCAACACCTGTGCTGCCCTATCTTTTCAGGCCTAAGTGGAGAAACCTTCCCATTCAATTCAATTCACATCCAAATCCATTCAAACCAGAAGAAGCTGAGGAATTCTTAAGATAAGCTGTCTGGGTGCCCTCTCATGCCTAGGGCAAAGAGCAAATATGTGCAGAGCGAGCATAATTCTACAAAGGAAGCAGGGGAGGGAAGGCCCTTCCTCCAGGCCAACACTCACCAGCGCAGACCGAAAGCTCTCGGGCTTACACGCAGGGTGGTCCCAGCTGAGCAGGGGCAACCCCTCCCCAGGCCGCCTCCCTTAAAATAAGAACGCGCTCCATTGGGCACAGCTGTATTTCTTGCCACCTTTAGGGAGTTCCTTGATTGGGTTGGGTTACTGCTAGCCTGATAACTCAATCACCTTGATTCAATTATGGGTGAAGTCTATAGAACACCTGCGAGGGTGGTAGCTCCATGGGCTTGTTTATCCCCCGAACTAATTTTCTTTAAATATCCAGTGCAGGGTGGGTTCAAGCAGAAGGCCCTTAGTAAGGCCAGGAGTTGCGGGTACTCGGAGGAGTTATTAGGCATATCACTCCTGGCCCCTGACCAGCCGCTTCCACCACACACTGAGGCTGCTCACTGTCCCCTGTGTAAATGCAAAAAGTCCTTATTTTGTCTGATTATTCCCTTCATCTTAAAACACTCTCTTGCCTGGGGTTCCACGACACCCTACGCTCCTGGGTTTCCTCCTGCCCCTTGGGCTGCTCATCTCCAGTCCAGTTTGTAGGCTCCTCAGCCTGTCTGGGGCCATAAATGCTGTTCTTTGGTCTTGGGTGCTGTCGCTACTCCCTTTATACACCTTTTGAAGAGTGTATTTCTGCAGATGCTTCTCAAATGGGATGCCTCACTCAGATCTCTCTCCTGAGCTGCCCACAGACAAGGCAAAGGCCAGCTGATGTCCTCCAGGGCACTTGATTCTTAGTAAGTCAAAACCAGGACCCATCACCTTCCCATGCTTTCTCCCTCCAGACAAACCCAGTCTTCTAGTCCTCCCCATGCACCCTGTTTCCTAAGTCAGAACCGAGAGCGCTAAGCTGACTTCTCCAGGTATCTCCCTCCCAACGAGTCAGTAAGTCCTGCCCGTTCTGCCCCCTTAATCTATCTCAGATTGCCCCCTCCCGCACTCCCTGGCCCGGTGGAGGCTACTCTCCACCTTCTGGCTCCAGATTCACGGCAATAGCTCCCTACCCGCGCTCCTCGCTTCCTCCTTCCGTAGAGCCCACGTGCGCGATCCGAGGAGTGTTTCTAAAACATGATTCCAACCGTGTCTTTCTCCTTCTCAAAAGCTTTCAGAGCCTCCTACCTTTCGTAGGGTGAAGTCCATCCCCTGAAGGAGGCTTACAGAGCCCTTCCAGGAGAGAACGCAGCTCAGCTCTTCAGCATCGCTCCTGCAGAAACGCCCCGAAACTCCACGCGCAACGAGCTCGGCGCCGCAGCGAGACTTCCCGGCGCTCTCCGGACGCGCGTCTTCTGTGCTGTTCTTTCTTTTTTTTTTTTTAAGATTTTATTTATTTATTTGCCAGAGAGAGACACAGCGAGAGAGGGAGCACAAGCAGGGGGAGTGGGAGAGGGAGAAGCAGGCTTCCCGCAGAGCAGGGAGCCCGATGCGGGGCTCGATCCCAGGACCCTGGGATCATGACCTGAGCCGTAGGCAGACGCTTAACGACTGAGCCACCCAGGCGCCCCTGCGCTGTTCCTTCTTTTCCCTGGACGTTGCTGCCGTAGCAACCCCACCCCTTTAGCTCCGCGAATTCTCTCCCCCACCACACGCCGCCTTCTCACTGCTGGGGCCTGGCTGCAGCCCCCGGACGTGCTGCCCCGCGCTCCTGCCCAGCCACGTGCCCCGAGCTCCCACTCTCCTTCCAGGGGTCCCCTGAGCAGTCTCTGCCTCGCTCCTGAGCCACCAGGCCTGGCTCAGCACCCTGCGGTGAGCTTCCATGCCCCCTGGGCCTCCCCTAGCCGCCCTTGTCACACGGTCTCTGATGACCTTTCGCTTGTGTCCCACTAGATGGCAGCCGTTTTGTGACAACAGAGGGTTGTTGTCCTGTTGGTTCTGATTCTCTGAAGAACCATGACTAATACAGTATATTAAGAGTTCAGGGAAGGGGGGGCGCTTGGGTGGCTCCGAGGGTCGAGTGTCCGGCTCTTGGTTTCAGCTCAGGTCGTGATCTCATGGGTTGTGGGATGGAGCCCTTCACTGGGCTCCTCACTCAGCAGGAAGTCTGCTTGAAAATTCTCTCCCTCTGCCCCTCTACCCCTCATGCTCAAGCTCTCTCTCTAAAAATAAATAAATACATCTTTTTTTTTTTTTAAAGCGTTCATGGAAGGGGCAGGTGCACACACACATACAGTAATAGGACAGGATTCACTGATAAAGCAGAGGTTCTGGTCCAAGGTGGGAGGCTTAGTAATCCTGTAAGATCCTCCTTCTGTGCTGAATCAGAGAAATGAAAAAACATATATTTTAATAAATCCATATTTTTATTTTAAAGATTTTATTTATTTATTTGAGAGAGAGAGAATGAGAGACAGAGAGCATGAGAGGGAGGAGGGTCAGAGGGAGAAGCAGACTCCCTGCCGAGCAGGGAGCCCGATGCGGGACTCGATCCCAAGACTCCAGGATCATGACCTGAGCCGAAGGCAGTCGCTTAACCAACTGAGCCACCCAGGCGCCCAATAAATCCATCTTAATACTGGGAATCAGGAAGGGATTTCCTCAGTGGATGAGAAATGATTAGGAATCCCTGAAAGCCAGAACTAGATCAGCTCACAGGGACACATCAGTGACTGATGAGTACTCGAGAATCCCTAACATTGGAGGAATTCTAAAATCATAAAAGAGGCACAACGGAGACAGAAGGGATGGTTGTGGCTGTTGTCATTACAAACATGTCCCCTTACATGCCCGTCCCCTTTCCCAATGTAGTCATTTAATGAAAAGAGCACAGAACCAGGTGCCCAGTTTCTGGTTCTGCTATTGTTCCAAGGCTGTGGCCCTGGGCAAACTGTCTGCCTCTATCTGGGCATAGTTTCTTCTTCCTTAACATGGAGGTAACACTCCTGGCCTGTGAAATTCTAATGGGACCGAGTGAGACAGTTGTGCGGACATCTAATGCAATCACCAAAGGGAAGCTCTAAACTCTCCTCGACTTGTGCTCCAGGGCCTTCCTCCCCTGGCGCCCATACCCAGGCCTGGAGGTGAGCTCAACTGTTGCTCAGTGAGTGGGTCAGTTTTGCTGTTCCCTTCGTGTTCAGTCTCTTTCCTGGGTATATGCTGCAGGCTTTCCCGTGGCAGGGAGATAAGGTGCTTGTTGTAAATTCTGGCAATGGCTGGACAGGGATAGCAGGTGCCTTTCTAGTCTCCTTACAGGATGACAGAGAGTGGCCACCTCCCTCACCTCTTTCTAGGGCAGACCCGAATGGCCAGAGGGACCCCCGCCACTCCCTGGAGAGCCCTACACTTTGACCCACTGCCAGTCAGCCTGGGATTGGTTTTGTTTGTTTGTTTCTAAGATTTATTTATTTATTTGAGAGGGGTGGGGGGCAGGGAGAGAGAATCCCAAGCAGACTGCATATGGAGTGTGGATTCTGCCCCCCCCCCCCCCCGATGCAGGACCCAATCTCAGGACCCCGAGATCACGACCTGAGTCGAAACCAAAAGCCAGCTGCCTAACCGTCTGCACCACGCAGACACCCTTGGGATTGTTTTTATGAGCTCTGGGTTGGGTTCTGTCCACACTGTGTCCCTAACTGACTGCTGGGTGATTTTGAACAACCTCTGGGCCTTTGTTTCTTAATTTATAAGATGGAAAAGCTCTACTTGAGGCCCTCCAAGTCAAAATGTTGTAGAATCTTGGACTCTCTTTTAATGGAATCTGAGTCATAATGGAATCAAGCAAGGAAAGAATGCAGAACAGTGAACCCATCACACAGACCTTCATTTCTCAACGCATCACACAGACCCTCATTATGCAGAAGAGGCTGCCTGGCTTCACTCCCACTCAACGTCCTCTTCATCATACTTCTCCAGCCCCAGCTGGGCTTTCGGCCCCCTCCCTGCCTCCTGTCCTGCCTCTTGTCCCTATGACGTCCCTGTATCTGTGCCCTGTGCCTGCCTCAGTCACCAGTTACTCTGACCAACCTGGTCTTCTTCCCACCTCATGCCCAGACCACCTGCCTCCTCTTACCAGTTTCACCCCTTCCCACCTCCCTGCCTGGAGCCCCTCCACCCTTGCCTGCCCCCCTGCTCCTCCCACCACCTGCCTTCCCCCCTCCCCTGCATCCGCTGCTGCTTCCGACTTGCCCCCCTCTTCTCCCGCACCTCTCCCTTTACCCCGGCCTCTCCTACTCACCCTGCTTCTTCCCCCACCTGCGTGGGCCTTGGGCCCAAATAGGCCTCCCCTGCTCCTGCTAGGACATCTGCCCCAAACAGTCCTCACCGGGCCTGATGATTCCCACACGCCATCATGGGGGCCTCATGTCCCTCCCAGTGGGGACCCTGGCCCAGCCCAGAACTCCTGGGAAGGCGGTACCCAGCATGCTGGTGACCCGGTGAACATGGGGGACGCTGGGTGATGACCAGCAGGCATACAACCAGGAGGGCCACCTCCTTCAGGTAAGGGTCTCTTTCCCAAGATGGGGGGCTCAGCTACCCCCATGTCCTGGTTATCTTGCTGCCTGAGAATAGCACGTGCCTCCATTTCCATTCCCTACATCATAGATAAATGGGGATCTTATTATTTGACATAAGAGACTCCACAGGGAGTAAAGCTTGGGGCAGATTGCTGAATCTGGATGATCCTTGTCCATCTCAACACGTAAGTCAAGGACACCGATACGCACACGGACACACGCCGTGTGCACCAGCAGGCCCAAGTCACCACAACCCTGAGCAGAGATCAGCACGGAGTGCGAGGTAGCTTTGGCCTGATGATGGTTTGAATGGAATGTTCTGAGACGTTCTGTTTTCGCACCCTTTTATGCCATCCGAAAAACTTGGTTCTGATCTCTTAGTTTCTATCTCATGTTGATCAGTTGAGGTCCCTGTGGCCATAGAACACATTTCCCCTGGGATGAGGAACCTTTTTTTTTTTTTTAACATCAGGGTCAGAGGACTGAGTTAATCACGCTTTTATCATTGGCCTGAGTGAGGCCCCTCTTTTGTTCTATTTATTCACTTTCATGCCCATTTCTCACTTCTCCTCCCCTCGTGAAAACACTACTCAAAACGTTTTGTATTCTCACAAAATCTGTGGTGTTATTTTGTTAGCTGTATTTTTAATTTTCGTACGTGAGATTGTGCGCTAGACTTCATTGTGTTTACTACCTTTCACCCGCACTCTCTTTTCAAGATGTGCCTCTGTGTGTGTCATCTCCACTTCTCACTTCCACACTGTGTCCTGCCGAGCGTCTCCTCCAGATTACACTCATCCATTTCCCCAGGGACAGCCACACACCTAGACGCTCTGACTCTCCACCATGGTGGACACTTCCAAACCAACCATCCTGCTACATGCCCACTTGTGACACTATGGGAGACTTTTTCAGGACAGGTGCCCAGCACGGGGAGCACTGAGTTAAAGAGTCTAATCTTCCATCATTCGTGTGCAAGTGTTCTTGTTGGGATGAGAAACTGTTCATTAAATATCTCCCTGAGGTGAGTTCAGCAAGCTCCCTCTGGGCCATTCTATGCCCAAGACCTAGGAAGTAAAATAGTTTTATGAAACCTACAAGATAACTTTTGGCCTTTTATAACCAGCCTATATTTCACAAATTTTCCTGGATCTCAGTGGCTTTTCTTTATCTGTTTCTGGAGTTTGGGGGCAAGTACACACGCCTATGAATCAAGACTGTAGACTCTTCTTGACCACCAGCACCAGCCAACATTAGTGAATGGGTTAACATCTGTTGTCAGGCTTTATTTATAAAGAGGCTGCATGTTGGACATCTTCTGGAACCTCTTTACACTTTGTTCTTATAATTATTAGTTAGTATTACCAATTACAGTAGTTACTGTTCTATGTCAGTCCATAAAACCTCACACTTTCAGAAGCTATTGAGATCTTTAGTAAGTTCCTTTTCCTTAGGCAGGTTGCTCTTCCTGTGTCCCTTATCCCTGTCTCGTTGATTGGCCAGGCTTGAAAGGCACCCCGCTTTGTAATTGTCCTCTTACGCTACCTGGGCCTATGGCTAAACCATGAAGATGCAGGACTAGTGATGGCTGAGCTGGAGAGGAATGCAGGGGCCTACCCTCAGAGAGACCCTGGCTGGAGTTCCCTGGGTAACTTCCTTCCAGGTGCACCATCTCATCTGTATCCCAGCAACACCCAGAATAATCCTTTATGACCACCAAGGCCTTCCCATCTGAGAATGCACCTCTTGCAGGAAGAGGGAAGGTTTCCAACGTTCTTATCAAAGCTGTGATCTTCTCAGATGGCCCTTACCCTGGAATTTACAAAGTAACGTTGCTAAACGTATATGCCGATGTAACCACGACCACATCCAGATGTAGAGTGTTTCATTATCACCCCAAATTTCTCTGTGATCCTTTGCAGTCAATACCACCCACCCCAAATCCTCAGGAAACACCAGTTGGCGTTTTGTCCCTATAGATTTTTCTTGTGTGGGCTAGAATTTCATATAACAGTATTTACCCTTTCGTGTCTGATTTCTTTCATTCCGGATGCTGTTTCTGCCATCCATCCATGTTGTCTTGTATATCAGCAGTTCATTCTATTTAGTGCTGAGTGGGATCCCAAAATTGTTTTTCCATTGCACTTGTTGCTAGGTATGACCGTTATCAATCTGTTGCCTCTCGACTCCAAATCGGCCCTTCATTACCTGCTCTGCAATAGTAGGAGAGCCCCTTGAAGCAATTCTCCTTTGCAGTGAGAACAATACCGAGCCATGTCAGTAGATGGCGCTGGAGGGACACTGCAGGAGGAAGGCGCGCCCCTTCCCTGGCCCAGGGTGCTTCTGTTGGCTTCTCCTCCTCTGACTGAGACTGCTGCCAGAGATGAATGCATGGGGACATCCATTGCACAGCCCCAGCTATGCATCAAGAGCACACAATGCCTGTGAGCTCACAGCCTCCGGCCTACCCCAGTGCCCACCTTGCTACACCCTCCCATCATGGACTCTGCAAACCTCCAGCCTCACACACCCTGCTGGTGAGCAGGACACCGAGTCCCCTGTTGCCAACCTGCCGGCCTCAGCCCACCAGCTCCCTAGAGGAGTGTTTTCGGTGGCCCTCCAGACACGGACACGTGCATCCCAGGCCTTCACCACTCTGCCTGCAAGTAGGTTCCCGACTCGGGCTCTCCTGGGGCACTCCCTGCTAACCTCTACCGCCAGTGACCTGGAGACCATGGGCCAAGCATGACACATTTTTCAATAAGGTTTGAATCCCAGCTTGAAGGAGAGGGTCCCCTTCTAATTTGTTCCCTCCTTGGATACTCTCCTTCTGCCTTAGAATCCTCCGTAGAGTTCTCTTAGGGTCACTCCACTGCAGAGGTAATAATTTTTAAAATTCTATTTTCCTTGTTCAAATTACCATGTGGTTTCCATATTCCGCTGGGCCCCTGAGAGATATGTTAGACATTTGTATTGTTTCAAAGTTTTGGCTGTTATGAATAAAGCTGCCATGAACATTTTGTCTTTGGATGGCCATAGGTTGTCATTTTTCCTGATAAACACCTAGAAGGGGAATTGCTGGGTCACGTGGTAAGCGCATAAGCAATTTAAAAGAAATTGCCAAACTGTTTTCCAGACTGGCTGCACCATTTTATATTTCCAGCAAAAATGCTGCTCCCATCCCTGCCAGCACTTGACATTGCCAGTCTTTAATCTGAGCTATTCTAGTGGGTACGCAGCTCCCTGATGAATAATGGTGATGGAGTGTCTTTTCAGATGCCAGTTGGCAATCTGTGTATCTTCTTTCGTGACACATCTGTTCCAACCTTTTGCCCATTATTCCTTTGGTTCTCTTTAAGTTGTCATCTTATTAGGAGTCTTAATGGTGTCCTTCACAGAGATTTTAGTTTGGATGAAATCCAATTTATCTTTTTATTTCAGGGTTAGTGCTTTTTATGTTCTAAGAAACCACTACCTACCACAAAGTTGTGAAGATTTTTTTCCCTACATTTTCTTGTAGGAATTTTACAATTTTAACTTTTATATTTGGGTCTATGATCCACTTTGAGTTAGTTTTGTGTATAATGTGTAGAATGCGAAGTAAGGGTCAAAGTTTGTATTTTTCCCTTCAAATATCCAGTTGTTGCAGCACCATTTGTTGAAAAGATTATGGAATTACTTTGGCACCTTTGTCAAAAGTCAGTTGGCCGAGCATAAGTCTGTTTCTGCATACTGGTCTGTGCCACTGGTCTATTGGTCCATCCTTATGCCAATACCACAGTTACTTTATAGTAAGTCTTAGTCAGGTAACATAACTCTTCCAACTTGGTTCTTCTTTTGCAAAATTGCTTTAGCTATTCAAGGTCTTTTGCATTTCCAAATAAATTTGAGCATCAGCATGTCAATTTCTCCAGAAAGCCTGTTGGGATTTTTATTGAAAGTGCAATGCATCTAGCGAAAAATATGGGGAGAACTGACATCTTCACAATATTGTGTCTTTCAATCCATGAATATGGTATGACTTACTCTCCATATAGTCTTTAATTTCTCTCACACTGCATCTCTCCGACCATTCTTCTGCAATCATATCTCGCTTTGACGACAGCCGGGAAAAGTCTTCCACTTTTAAAGACCCAAATGATTAGACTGGGCCCACCCAGATAATCCAGAGAGCAGAAGTGGAAAATAAGTAAAAGACAGAAACCTGGGAAACATTAGGGCTCATAGAGTGAGCCTGGTTTCATGAGCCTTCCCTCAAGAGAGGGTGTCCCCTGGAAATGCAAGGCCAAGAGCCAGAGCCAAAGAACTGGAGGTCACGCTGGAGGACTCTTGGGAAAGAGGTTGCTAGCCTTTCCCCTGGCAAGCATGTGACATTGGGACACTTCCTTTATCCATCTTCTGACCCCACAGACCCAGGCCTAGGAGGACAAGGGCACTGCCCAGAAGTGATGAAATGTTAACATACCTTTCTGTCCCTACCTGAGGCAGGGAGGGGAAGGGGTGCCCCAGGGGTCGATGACTGCTGTAGTTCACAGCACTGGAGGTCAACTGCATGTTTACTGCTTGTAGCGAGTGTGACTGAAGCAAACGAGACTGCCCCAGCCACATGCCTGAGCAGAGCTCCTGGACCTGAGAGCTCAGAAAGAAATGCATGCGGGATCAAAAGCAGTGGCCTTAGCTCCATCTTACCTTCTCTTCTATTTGACACTGGGCGTCCCTTGTGGAGTCTGTGGAAATAGAAGGCTTCGAGGGACTGTAAGCAGGCAGCGGGGGACAGCTGGGAAGCTGCCTGGCTCCATCAGATTCCATGGCCCACGGACATCAATGTGGCAACAAAGTCCCCACACAGGAGTCAGAGGCCCCGGTCAGAACTTTTGAGGCCTTTTCCCGAGATGTCCTGCCCTCTCCTGCCTCTCAGCCTTGGCGTCCACCTCCTCTTTCTCGTTTTAGTCACCCGCAACCCTGTTTTCTCTCTCCTAGAATTAAGAACCGTCTTCAGAAAGCAACACAAGAAACCATTTTCAAACTGACTTTAATCTTTTTTTTTTTTTCTGCCCAAATATCGTACATGCAGAAGCCATGTGAAGAATTTTCTCCTCGAGGGAATTGGCAAGAATGTTGTCGGAAAGAGCCGGAAGTCCTCCCCAGCTGTCCACCTGCCACCTAGGAGCCACAGCAAGTTTGGAAAGATGCTGCACATAGAAAATGTAGAGAGCACAGATATAAAAGGCTAATTGCTTCTTATCTAAACAGTGTGCTTGTCAGTCCCTATCAGCGATCTCTTTCTTTGCAGGATGCATTTGGAAATTCTAAAAAAGGGGTTCCTGCCTCCTGTGAATTTACATTCTGAAGGAGTGGATAGACTAATCAGGCCAACTTTTCCTAAGGAAGCAGCCGCTCACTCTGCCTGCTGAGGTGAGGTCTGCTGAGACATTCTGGAGAGAGGGGTGGTTTCAAGAAGCAAAATACGTGGATGGGGAGTAAGTGCCCCCTCTCTTCCAGTCAGGGAGCATTGCCTTTCACATTCTCAGGTGTTCTACTCTCTCCCACGGATGTCATTCTAGAAGCAGAGAGGAGGACTGAGCCAGTCTCATCTGCCGGTGGGGGTACTGAGCTGTGTAGGACGCGGCTGAGGGGGTCCCATCACATCAGCACCTTGAAAATTGTCCATTGTAGACAACCCTTAAGTATTTCCGGTCATTACACAAGAAGAAAAGAGGGAGAACAAACCACAAAGAGGTGGAAGCAGAGTCTGTTAGGATTCCCAGAGTTCTTGTCAGAAGCAGCACATCTGGGCGCGGATGGATGAGAACCTGCACCCAGTCGGGGTACCAGGAGCTGGACGAAACCAGCCCGTGGACCCAGGCGCACCAGACTGGAAACCCTCCTCGCTCCAGATCAGACTTTTAAAACCTGGAGGGAACCATGGAGCAACTAGCAAATGCTCTGATTTTGCAGATGAGGAAGCTGAGGCCCAGACAAGTGAGGAGTCTTGCACAAAGTCACAGTTTGGGACAAAACTGTATAGGACAGCCTTTGATTCTCTGTAGCCAGCTATCCAGGCCATCGAGCTGGGGGGCGGATGCTCTGTGGCCCCTGGATTCCCAGGGCCCCTTTCTTTAGCCAAACTCTCTGGAACCCAGTCCCCAGGGACCCTTCCTGACATCGGTGTGAACTCCCTGGGGGGGGGGGGGGCGCAAGGCCC
Organism: Phoca vitulina; assembly: GCF_004348235.1. Classification (NCBI taxonomy): domain Eukaryota; kingdom Metazoa; phylum Chordata; class Mammalia; order Carnivora; family Phocidae; genus Phoca; species Phoca vitulina. The sequence continues at coordinate 70,027,509 of NW_022589705.1, read as the reverse complement.
CCGGCCTTACTAAGTTTCCAACTAGAGCCCTGGAAGGTTTCCCCAAAGCAGTAACGCACTTTTCTCAACAAGCACTGACCCCAAGCTAGTCTAGGCCCCTGACAGAATTCAGTTTCTCTTATTGGTGTGGTTTTCCTCACAGGCACAGCCAGGCTGGGCCCACAAAAGCCCGAGCTTGGGGTTTGGGGGGAGAAGGAGTTGCTTTGCTACATGGAAAGATTAAGCCCTTTGTCAGAGAACAAGGTCCCCCATCAGGCATGACAACAGCCGAAGCCGCCTTTGTGGGGCCTCATCGGCAGGGCTGGCGCCCAGGGAGACCAAGTTGCTCTCTTTGGCATCACCGACATTGCTCTGAGATGCTCAGGCACTCTCAAAATCAGCCTTTCCCAGCCAGACCAGGCCCCGCCAGCCGCCACCAGGCCTCCCCTGACTGGGCGGGGCTCCCCTGCCTTCAGTCGTTGAGTGTTTGGTTTTGCCCCATCCTCTTCTGACCTGAGTGAAAACAGACTTGAGGAAGAAGACAGGAGAAGAATCTACACGCCTGTCTCCTCCCTCTTCGTTCGATGAAAGAGAATCCAGTACAGGAAGCAGCATGTTCACGAGCCTCTTTCCGTGTCAGGATCGGGGAGGAGAAGACGCCGGGGAGAGGAGCATAAAGGGAGGAGGCAGCAGGGAGCAGGCCTCTTCTTTTCCATCTCCTTGCAGACGCCTGCCCGCCCGCAGAAATGCTGCGGGGCCCACCTGGGCCTGAGTGGTGCGCCCTCTCCCTCCAGCCAGGTGGGGGGGCGCCTCGTCTCCGTCATCAAGCAAAGGCAGCCGTTTCTTGCACAGAGTTTGCACAGTGCAGGAAGCAATCAGAGACCCAGAAGAGCGGCCTTCCTGAAGCTCTGCTGCTTTCTGGGCCGAGGAGGATAGGGAATCGGAGGCATCGGGGAGCCCCGGAGCCCCCGCGGGGGAGGAGCTCAGCGGCCCCCCCGGGCAGCAGGGTGTGGAGCGAGAACCCTGGTTGCATGTCAGGGTTCCTGGTCACGGGGTCGAAGATTGTGCTACATTTCGTTTCCAGAGACGTACCCTTGGAGGTCTCTATTGTCTCTGAGGGGGGGAGGGGGCTGTTCTCCTCAAGGCTGGCAGTAAAGAAGAGCTTGGGCATGCTTGCCCTGGTAGGGGTCACACCCCTGGGAGAACTGGCGATCCCACGAGCGAGGAGCTACCCGGGTGCCCTCTTTCTGGAGCCCCTGGGCTCTGCCTCACCCCCGCCCCTGGGATGCCGGCATGCCAGGAGGGCCTCCTAAGCCCTCCGCTCCTTTCCTGGGAGAACTGGGAGGTGGAAGAGATGGGATGGGGAGGAGTTTCGGAGCTGGTTCTTCCCTGAAGGATCAAATCCCCCTTGTCAAACCTAGACGTGGCCCCATTTACTGGAGCGTGATTCATACCAAAGGCCCTCAGACGTCCCTGTAGGGATGGAGTCTATGAAGGAAGTGGGACACGTTGAACAGAGCAGAAACGTGAAGACAGATGCTCTGAATCATCCGTCACGGTTCCTGCCCACAGCCCAGCATTGCTGCAGGGCCACCCCCATCTCTGCCGCATCCTCCACGAACCTGCCAGAGCAGAGGAAGGGGGATGACAAAGCGTCCCGTCCTGTCCTCAGCTCTGGGTCTCACCTGGGGGAAGCAGGCCTGCAGAGCCAGGGCGTGGTACCTGGCAGTGCGTTGGTCCCAGGGTAGGGAGCATTCTGGGGGAGATCGTGTTGCCTCCTTCCCCCACCATCCCCTCTTCAAAGATGCTCCCCACCCCAGGGAAGGCCAGGCGGCACACTGTGCCCCCTCCTCTCCTGGGACAGGCTAGCTCCCAAACGGCTTCTCAGACAAGCCCCTGTATCGAGGAGGATGAGAAACAGACCCTGAAACCCAGCCATTCACCATCACACATGCATCAGCCTCAAGTGAACTCACCATCATGGGGGGAAATCCAGGTGCAGATTAGTAACTGATTTGGTACAAAGGGTTAAAGAGGATAATTCCCTAAGGTCAACCTGGGGAGAATTACTTCCCATTAAAGAGGTGGGCTGCCCAGCTCCTGGGCAGTTTGGGCGGCTAGGGCCTGGAGGCAGGTCAGCGCCAGTTACCCGCAGGTCAGGCCCCAGCTCGGGCTAGACCTTCTGCTGTGCTAACTAACCTGCCCCCAGAGGCAAGGGGACCGTGGCCTATAGCCACCCAGGGCCAGGCTCTCTGCTGGCAGCCCTCCACCTTCCCTGTCTTCCCAGGCCCCTCAAGGAATGAGGGTGATATCCCTCCCTGATATCCCCCATTCCCCTGGGTCTCGGTAGCACCACTCGGGGCTACATCAGCAAATGTCTACGCCACCCTAGGAGTCATTACTAATCCCGCCGTTCCAAAAGTGTAGAGTATGTTCACGCCATCCTGAGGGTGACTGTTTGGGAGAGGTGAATACATCACAGACAGGACATAAAATACCCTTTTGTGAGCGAGTTTCCCTCTCCCCACCCTAGGGTCAAAGAGTACAGAGCCCTTTGCCTTATTTTTAGAAACATGAGAAATGTGCGCATTACCCAATCCCAACAACGGGAGAGAATTTCTGCCTAAAGAGAAAACTCGACCCAGCTGCCTCCTCCCTCTCCCTACGCCCACAACCGTCCTCATCTGTGATAAGACAAGAATGGAGGCTTTGGCAGCAGCCAGGAGCCCATTTGGTTCATTTCTTACTGCCCTTACCCACTTTCCGTCTGTGGGCAGGACCAGGAGGGTTTTCCTGGGAGGGAGGTTACCGGGCTCTGGCTTCACCCTGATGTGGGTCCCTACCAGGAAAGGAGGCCCTTTATCTCCTGACAGCCGCCTCCTCCACCTGCCCTCAGAATCCGCCTCTATGCCCATCTGTCCGGCTTTGGTTATGAATGGAGTCCAAGCACGCAGGCCCCGAGACCGCTCCACTGCTCAGCTGGGTAGCTCCCCTCCACCTTGAGCATGTGGGTCAGTCATGCAGCACTTGGGGCTGACGTCTGGGGAAGAGGCAGAGGGATGGTCTTCTCCATACCTTGACCCCTCCTGCCACCTCTTTTCTTCCCACTAGACACAGACCCAAGGGCTGCTGTGTCCACCCCCTTGGGCAACCTCTCGCCTTTTGCCCTAGACCTGCGGAGGGAGAGGACAGATTTGGGCATTCCTAGCAGACATCTCAGGGGTCCAGGCCCTGGTACCCTCCCCCACACAGGGCCCAGCTGTCATATGAAGTCGGGGTTTGAGTGGCTTTGGGAAGCTCCAACCAGACAAGGGTGGGAAGAAAGCAGAGGCAGGGGAGGTGCCGAGAGAGGCCAGGCCCCTCCCCGGAGGACGGCTGCGGAGTGCAGGGAGGCGGGGAGGCAGGGGGGTAAGTATTGCTTGTACAGAGCTGGTGACCATGGCAGTCTAGCTGAGTCCAGAGCCAGGCTGTCCGTGAGGCCAGGAAGCTGGAGCCCAGGTGAGTCTGAGCTCCCAGACAGGGACCCTGGTCTGGAAATGAGCAAACAAAGAGAGACCCAAATGATCGACCTCACGCAGCTAATCCCCAAAGGTCAGACAGGATTCTCAACAGTGGCACAGGGCAGGTCAGCCCCAGCCCTCCTCATTCCAGCAACAGCCCCACCCTCAGCACTTCCTCCACAAGCCAGGCCCCACCGGGATGCACCCCGAGGGGGACAGGGCCACCCCCAGGGCCTGGAGAGCACACAGGCGCCTCAGGGACCATCTGCTTTGGCAGAGAACATCCCCCCTGAGGCCAGCCTCTGGGGTGTCAAGACCCTCCAAGTCCACACCTCCTAGGGTCCACTGGGAGAGCTCCTTTGGCATGTTGGAAGCGAGGAGGCTCGGAGGAGGACAGGAGGTGAAGAACAACGCTAAGGGAGGTGCCCGCACTTCCCTCCAAGGGGCCTGGCCAGCCACCCTGGGAACTAAGTCTTCCTAGTGTTCCGCTTGCAGGAAGGAGGCGGCTCCTGCCGAAGGGAGGAGGCGATCTCCAAGCCCTCAGCTTCCCAGGCATGTTCCACTCCCCCGGCCCCCGGCCAGGGCACTAGATGAGCATGCGACATGCTGCAGGTGCATTCGGTAGGAAGAGCTGCCAGAGCACTCGGGGGGGAGGAGGGTGTCGGGTCCCCGAGGGGCCTCAGTGTGGCCAGCTGCAGTGGGTGCTACATTCCTCAAAATAGAGCAGCGGTGCTGGGAGAAGCACAGGTGGGACAAAGGACGAGACAGAAAACGAAGCAGGGACCAGCAAGAGGCGGCCCGGACAGGGACACATGGGCTCCGCCCCGGGCACAGGACCAGGCAGGGTGGATGGGTGGCCACATTCCCCGCTTCCGCCCCTGCACTCGGGGATCCGCACCCACACAACACTCCTTTGGGTTTCTTTTCAACGAGACACAGAGAGATGTGGATTTTAGCTCATGTAGTCACCAAGACTGGCTATACCCAGACACGTGAACGGATAGAACATGGTCACAGACACACACAGACACACACGCACGCACACACTAGTCTCCGCTGCCAGTTGGGGTGGGCCCAGTAGCCGACAGGCATGCAGCAGGGCAAGGGGTCCAGAGAGACACGAAGACTATGTACAGAGGGCGGGGAGGGGCCGTCAGGCACCCCTTCCCACACTGCCTCCCGGCCTCTTCTGAGGTCCTTAGGAGCACGAGGGGCTGGTGGCACTCTCCAGGGAGGACTGGGACAGGCGCCTGGTGAGGGATCCAAGTGTAGAGTCTGCCACTGAGGACGTGGGGAAGAGTTTGTACCAGCCCGTGACCGCAGCACTCAGGTCCAGCTCGTCCAGCATGATCTGGGCCATGCCCATGAAGCATTTGTGGTCCATGCGGCCGTAGTCTCCCCAGACAATCACCTGCGGGGGAGGGGGTGGGAAACGGGGGGCGCTGAGCCAACTCCCCGACTTCAGGGCTCAGTAGTGGACCCAGGAACCGGCAAGTCTCACGAAAGCACAGATGAGGCAGAGAGAGCCGGAACCGAGACTGATTTGGGGGCAACAGCTTACTGAGCACTGAAGACGTGCCAGCCTCCATCGAACCAACTCCTCTCCATTATCTCAGCCGTTACAACTGTCTAGGTAAAGGTGCTACGTACCATCGTCTCGACAAAGAGGCAACGACAGCTCAGAGAGGTTAATGAGCCCAAAGATACACAGTAATTGGTGGCAGAGCTGGGATCAGAACCTGGGTCTGACTTCCAGAGCCTCCCAGCATCCCAGATGGCAGCCTTCCCCAGTAAGAAGCAGACGGAAAGAGTCTGGGACCTGAGTCACAGCTTCTAGTCTGCTCCTGGCGAACGGCGGAGCTTGGGGAGACCCCTGGCCCTCGCTGGACCTCAGTGTTCCCACCCAGAAAACTGGAAGAGGGGAAGAGATTAGCTCAGTGATTTTCAAACTTGTATTTTTATCAGTGGATCTTTTTCTCAAAATGGAATCCCAATATATATATACATGAAAACAGATACCCAGGATCCTCCCTACCCCCACAGAACCCCAGGGTTCTGCAGTCCTGGCCATTTGTGACCCCAAGGGCCCTTGCCACGCAACCACCTCAGCCCAGAGGAACAGCCCTAGATGAGTAGTTACACAGCCCAGACAGCCCCTGGCTCAGGCCTCTCCTCTGCCACCCATGTGGCCTCAGGCAAGGCCCCCAGCCACAACCACCACTAATACTCCGAGAGCAGCTGTCTATGGGCCAGGCACTCAGTGAGGCCCTCCATGTGCATCTCTCATTTACACTTCACAGTATGCCACCCACAGACCATGATGGCGCTGGAACTTGAACCCAGGACTGAACCCAGAGACCAGCCCCCACTTAGCCTCTTGCTAAGCACCTCAGGTGCTTCATCTGTGAATGGGCGTGATGATCCCTCCCTCCCGGGACTGTCGTGAAGGGCACCGCACTCTCTCGGAGTTGGGGTGGCGTCACCTTGGCCTGGGCCACCTGGGCTCTGCAAGTCGCTAGCTGAAACCTCAAGTGAGTCACTTCACCTTTCTGAGACTGCAAGATGGGGAGAATCATACCTACTTCACAGCTTCATCTGGAGGCTGAAAGGAGGTCAGGATTGGAAAGCCCTTCGCCCAGAGCCTGGCACGGAGCTGATACGCAATAAGCATTAGCACCAGGCGGAAAGAGAAGGCGGTGGTCAAACGCTGCTTCTACCTACAAGCTGAGCAACCTGGGGTGGCGGGTGGGCAGTGGACTTATCCCCCTGAACTCTGGTTTCCTTACAAATCAACCAGGGGCAAAAACCCCTCACTGGGCTGTGAAAACAAATGGGTCATGCGCATTAATGCACCTGGTACAGTGCCTGGCAGAGGACGCATCATACATGAAAGAGATTTTAAACTACAACTTGCAGTTTTGGGGAGTCGTCCTGCCCCAGGGGCCCCGTAGCACTCACCTGCAGCACCTTGCCCTGGGGCCCCTCGTCGAAAAGCAGAGCCTGCTGGTACAGGGGGTCACAGGTCTTCTTGGCCACCTTTGTCTTCTTTTTGGCCAAGCAGGCCCCGTTCTCAAGCAGGTAAACCTTGATATAGGTGGCTGAGGGATGGGAGAAAGCATGCTGGGGAGGGGTCCAGGACAGACTGATCCCCTAACGTCCTGCTGCTCCTGGAGGTGAGCAAGGTGAGTGGGATGAGCTGACCAGTGGACAGCAGTAGAAAAGATGGGCTCAAACACTGACTCGTCCATCCTCCCCTCCCCTCAACCCTGTCCACGGGCCTTCCGGGCCAGCCATGACTCCGGGGTCAAGAACACTGATCTAGGCCAACGGGCAGCTGAGGACACGCTAGACCCGGAGCTCAGTTGCACACCCCTGCCTGGCAGGACCCCGTATCCAAAACCCCTCTCCCCGCTGCTCGGCCTCACCTGGGAGGGATTTGGAGCCTGGTTTGGGGGTCAGGCCCCGAGCCTCAATCACTTCCACCTCTAGCTGGCCACTGCGGTCCATGATGGCAATGTGCACGTCCCCTGCAAGGAAGAAAAGGGACCCTCCAGGCAGAGGCAGAGCCGGGGCGGGCTGGCCAGCTGCTGTGCAGAGCGCAGTCTGCAGAGGGCGCTACAGTGCTGGAACAGGCAAAACATGCAGAAGACTGCTTGTGCCAGAACGGCTCTCGAGGGGCCACTTGAAAGGAGGTGAGAAATACTTTGATAGGTCCCCTGGGGCAAGGGCGGGGGCATGACCCTCAAGAGGCATGCTTGGGTAGCAACGAATGGCTGCCCAACTCCCAGTAAGTCCCAGTGAACTGGGGGGCTCCTGTCTTACTGAGCAGAATAGCAGCCCTCGGCCACTCCCCAAATATTTACAGACTCTCCTTTTGAAAAGATGCCGAGATAGGAGCCTGCGCGGGACAGGAGGCATTGCCTGGGAATTAGGGCCTGTTCGCACCCCAGCCAAAGGATGCAGGGAAGGCCGGTTCTCCCGGGAGCAGAGAACTGAGAACTCCTCACTGTGCTCCCACAAACGATTACCTCGCCGAGGCAAGTTCTGTATGAAGTCATGTCAGTTATTTCTAGAACTCTTAGCTTTGTTCAACATCAGTTAGCGGAATTTGAAATTATGCATTAGTCACTTGGAACAACCTTCAAAGGAATGCAGAATCATAAGCCTGATGCAGAGAAATTAAAATTGGCCAGACTTTGGGTTCAGCCACCCATTTTAGATACTCCGAGCTATCATGTAATTGTTTGTATTTGCATACTTGGGAAGATGGGGATTTATTACTTTCAGGAAACATCCTGGAAGTCATCACCCTCCCTCTAGCTATTTCTGACCTCCCCATAGGGAGGGAAGAGGGGAGGTCTCACTCTAACATCCCTAAGGAGATAAGCTTAGGCAAGCCTGTCCTTCCCACTTCTAGACACCAGGAGGCACCACACACAAGTGTTCTAGGCTGGGAAGGCACAAAAGCCTTGTGGAGGTGGCTGGCTCCTCTCACTGCCTCCCAGTCCCTGGCTGGGCCTAGGGCTGGGAAAAGCAGACTCCCCAGGCCCTTAAGAGCCTGTGAGCAAAGGCTGAGAATTAGGCAAATCCTACCCCAGGGCCAGAGGAGAGCTGGTGCTCACCCTCCGAGGGTCCCCGTGGACAAAGTCTCCTGTGGAAGCATGTCTGAGAAAACCGAAGCAGTGCAGTGGGAAGAGTACTGGCCTGGGACTGAAACCCAGCTCCAGTGCAGGGCTTGCAGCAGGGCACTGTCTGAGCCCCGCTTCCTCATGTGCTGTGAGGTCAAAGGTCGAACACTGTTCCAATGAGGACTGAGTCCAGATGCCTGGGGGCAGACTGCTCAGGTTGGACTGATGGGGAAGGGGGAGAGGCAAGGGGCATCTCTGGGGAAGCAAGTTCCTGGGAGGAGCCCCCAGAGCCAACACAACCAGTATCTAAGACAGAGGGAGAGAGGGAGGGAGGTGGGAGGGAGCCAGAAGTGCAACTGAGAGGACTGAGTAGAGACCCTGGAAGTAGGTCCCAGCTGCAGGGAAGGGGGATGAGAAAATTATTTAAAAGGCTTTTAGGTGCCAGGCAGGTAGAAGTAACAAGTCCAATAAGACACAGTTCCTCAGGAGTAAATGAAACACTTCATTCAAAGCATCAGATAGGAACTCGATGAATTGTTGTTAGATTGCGGAACTAAGGCAGGGATTCTTATTCCCATTTTACAGATGAGGAAACGGAGGCTCAAAGAAGGGGAGTGACCACCCAAGGTCACACAGAGCACCAGGGGTAGCACAGACTCACTGAGCATCAAAGCTGCGATGCCTCTGGTTCACCGTCTTACACCGAGCAGGCACTCAGCACTGCCAGGCGTGCAGCTGGTGGTGGGAGAGCGGGTGGGCGTGTGGTGAGGGCGGCCCATGTTGTAAAGCCGCTGCGGGTAGCCCGCAGAGCAAAGCGGGAACCCCTGTCCTCTCTGAAGAGGGAGGGACCTCAGAGGGCCCAGCCAACTCCTTCTGGCTGGCGCAAAAGCCAGAGTGAGGGCTCCTCTCTGCGGCTAGCCCTGTGTCGCACGGGGCCCCCACGGAGCTCACCCCTTCTGTGGCGTGGCCGCCATCACCCCGCTCGCTCGGCCCTCAGGAAGACTCACCCATCGGTGGCGTCGCCAATGTCTGTCGCCCCACAATCTGGGCTGGCCCCAGCCCATCCAGGAAATCACTGAACTGGCTTTCAGCCCCAAGCCGAGTGGTGGGGAAAATGAACCTGGAGGAAGACGCAGAGGGGCACATGAGGTGGCCTGGATGGTGAGATGCAGTGGCTCCGCCCCGCGGACACTGGGCCATGCCCCTCTGTGCCTCAGTTTCCCCTCTCCATAGCACGAGTGCCCTGCTTTAGCTGGGGACAAACAGAACTCTTCATCTCTGCACGTTAAATAAAAATACTCTGGTGTCCCTTGAGAAATAGTAAACATAATAATGTTATCTAATCCTCAAGCACCAGGATTTTCTAAGGTGACCCTTAAAAGGCAGGGCTTGCGGGACACCTATGTCCTCCCCTGGGGATACGAGTGCCAAGAACCAGAAACATAGGCCAGAAATTTCCATGCCTGGAGCAAGTTCTAAGAACTGAGGTTTAGTTGACCATATGTTTGGAATCCAAGTCGATAACATGAGGTGGTGTCCAAAACAGCAACCGAGACCAAAATAACACAATTGCAGGGTTGAGATAAAAGGCGAGCGATGGTGGGTGGTCCCTGGTTGTGGGGCCTGGAAACAGTAGCGAGCAACACTGATAGTGATCGAGAGCTGGGCGGGCGCCAGCAGCGCACCAAACGCTCCGCACGCATCGAGTTCATTCCTGCCATTCTGTGCAGCGGGAGCTACGCTCGTCTTACAGACGAGAAAACAGAGGCTTCGAGAGGTAAGACTTGTCTTGACTGTAAAACAGTGATGCGATGCCCACCTTGCAGGGTTATGGTGGCGATTGGGGCAGCTGGTGCGTGAAAGGTTCCAGACAAGCAGCACACAATAAAATGGTAGTTATGATGTTGCTGTGAACATCGAGGGCAGTGCCCCCCCTTATGCGCTCAAGGCTACATGTTCTGGGGGTGGCCAGCAGAGAAAGGACCAATGGGGGAGGGCGGACCCAGCTCTGCTCGGGGGGCTACAATGGACCAAAGTTCTAAGACCTCCTAGAATCGCCCAGGTATCTGGCCTGAGAGATCAGACTGTCCCAGAACGACTCCCCACTTGGAAAGTTGGGCCTTGAGTCCCCCTTGGCCAGCGACAGGCAAGGAGAAAGACGGGTTGCCTACACTTGTCAAAGAGGGCCTGAATTTCCCCAACAAGGCTGGCCTCCACTCTGAGGGAAGGGGCTTCGAGGCCCACCCACTCTTACTGGCTGTCAGCAATAACCCCAGCCCACACTCTGAAGAAAACCTGAGAAGGTTAAATAAGGTCACAGACTCTCAAGGTCACAGAATTTTAGGAGCTTGGTCTAGAGAGTGTAGAGGTTGTGAACAAAGGTTATAGAGTCAAATGGCCTTAATTCAAACCCTGACTCCACCACCACTGAACAGCTGTGACCTTGGGTGGGTACCTCACTCTCCTCCCATGCCTCAGTCTCTCCACATGGAACATGGAGATCATGGTAGTGCTGACATCCCTCAGTGTTAAATGAGACAGTTTTTGGTCTGATGGTGGCTGGTAGATCCCAGAGTAAGAAGCACCCATCTGAAGTGCCTAGTGACACCCTGCATATGCAGTAAATGCCCCTGGCCATTTGCATTCATGGAAGTGGGCACAGTAATGAGACACAAGATCATAGAATCCTAAATAATAGAGCCACAGGGCCTTGCTATCAATGGGCCTTGATGAAGCCGAACCAGAAAATCTTAGTCGTATAACCAGCTTCATAGATTTGGGAGGGACGAAGGGAATATCTAACCCAGTGACTTTTGAATTTTTGACTGCAACTCCCATGCAATGGAAAAAATACATTTAACATCATAGACCTCTGTGCATCCATATATTAAAAAACCAAAACAAAAGTTCACAAGGTAATTCATCCTCACACCACAGGATATGTTTGAAATTTCTATTTCTTTCCCTAATGCTGGTTTTGACCCACTAAACTGATTTTACTTCCTGCCTGAGTCACCAACCACAGTTTGAAAAACACCAATCCAGTCCAACCTCCTTCTCTCAGCTCCATGCAAGACCACTTGTGAGAACTCCATTCATCTGAGCCGTAACAATGGTTTCAGATCGAAAAGGATTCTGGGTCCACATTTTCCTCCAGAGCCCTCTCGTCTGAGGGCAGTGTGTAGGTGCTGGGGGCTGGGAGGCATGAAACATACAGATGGGATGCACTGCCCCTGGGGCCGCTGGGGGGTTTGGATGGGAAACAGCAGCCCAGAGCAAGAGGAAGACTGGGGCGCAGGCAGCGGATGTCCACGGAAGGCAGGGACGCAGAGGAACCCAGACATCTGGACCCGAAACCCAGCCAGAAAGATTTCCCCACCCTGCCCCCTGACTCTGGGACTAGAGGACCATGCGGGAAGGTGGGGACTAGAGTGGACATGGGCTGCACGCACGTGCCCTCGGAGCTGTTGCTGTTGGTGCTCCCATCTGTGGACTCCCGGCTGCCCTGGCGTGTGACCCGACTCCGCATCTCCACCGCGATGCCCGTCTCTGTGCTCCGCCGGATGTTGCTGCGCAGCTTCTTGGTGGCCCCTTCTGGGACCCCCGAAAACAAAGAAAGGGAACAAGGTCAGATCAGTGATGAGGCTTCTGTGGGAGTGCTGCCAAGGTCACCTCTTGGGATGGGGCAGGACGGGCAGGGCTCTGACTGGAGGCAGGGGCGCTGCTGAGCTGGTCTGCAGAGTGACAGGGACGAAGACTAGAAAGATGGCTGGAGGCAGCGTCAGGATGGAGGGGCTGTGGGGTGGGAAGTCACCAGGTGCAGCCCAGCCCTGCAGCGTTCACCCTCATCCCTGCCAGGCACCCTGATGGCCACCTTCCCAACTCAATTCCAGCCTTTGCCCCAAATGGAGAAAGTGTTCCTTTCTCTTCTGGAAAGGTTGCTTTCTCTGGCATTCCCAGATTTGCTTTCCCTCTTCCAGGTACCCTCATGAACCCTATCACACCCGGACCTCACACTCCACCTCTGTGATACCTTCATAGGCCCAATAAAACCCCCATGGGAAGCTTGGCCACTCTGAAACTAACCTGCATTCTCAAGGTGGGTCTGAATGTGGAGGGGGATGTGTGTGGAGGGGTGCAGAGGCCATTAGGGAAGCAAGACTGAGAGAGACCACTAGGTTGACCTGAACAGACCTTGGCTTTGAGAGGTCTGCAGAAGAACCCCAGAAACCACATGGTGAGAGCTCACTCCGTGTCTCTGTACCTCTTGTTTGGAGGGCCCTCTACCCTCACCTCAGCCCCCCTCTTGAGCCTTGCAGGGAACATGGGGCACTTTGCCTCTCCTAGCAGCACACCATCCTGCCTGGGTTTCCATGGCAACCTCCTCAGCATTGCAACGAGGTCCCCCTAGACACCCTCTCCTCCTGGGGGTGGGGGGGAGCAGAAGACGGGTTGAATTGAAGGTTTGTAGGCCTGCCCCTGCTGAAGCTTCACTGCCTGAAGAGCTTGATAGGAAGGGAAGGTGGCATCACATAAGGACTGTGCCAAAGGAGCCACTGGTTAGAGGCCTGGGCAAATTAAGAGTGGAATTGCCACCAGGGCTGAGGAGGCTGGGAGGGGGGCTGGCAGCACAGCCTCCAAAAGCAGTGGGGAGCGGGGAGCCGGTTATGCTGGCAACCCCCTCTCCGGGCCACACCCCAGTGGTGTGTTGGGGACGCATTGTTCAAAATGCCAGCCTGAGAAAAGGGGGGCTTCAGTCTCGCTGCTTCATCCTACTTACATTTCAGGAAGTCCCCCCAGCGGGAGGGAAGGCTGAGAGGGCCGGCCCCACCAATGGATGGGATGGGGGGACTGGGAGTGGGGATGGGCCGGTGGTGAGGAGGAATGTCTTCTCTGAAGCCAGCCCAGCTTCTGGGATATTGGAATAGCTACTATCCACAAGTCAATGAGACCACCGATATGTCTATCAGTCTATCTCTCTCTCTCTGTGTCTCTCTCTCAAACACACACAGAGTCACTTTAGCTGATACGTATTTCTTTCACACAAGCATAAGCAGATACACATGAGTGCTAACAACCACATATATGAGTACAGTGATCTCCCACACCAGGTCATGTATGTTCATATAATGGGCACACAGTCACTAACAGTCCTACTAGGTCTTAGTCACACATACACACAACACACTCTGCCACATACATGTGACCGTCACACCATAACACCTGACTGAACCCCACCACTTGATCACAAACAGTGTGTGACCCACCACACAGAGGACTGGGCAATGATGGTGGGTGTAGCGTGCTCACCTTATCCCTGACTCCTAACTGCCACATCCCCTCTAACCCAGTTAGGAGACAGATGGGTCTGTGGGAGCTGCACTTTACCCTCCCCCATATCTCCCCTCCCCCGACAACACACACCCTGAGCTGAAGCCAGAGCCTCACCACCCCATGGCCCCAACCCTCCTCTTCTAGACCCACTTGGGAGAAAATTTACCTTCTTTGACCTACCCAATGCACTGTAAGCCCCTGGGTAGGGGTGTCACAGAATCCTGAAGTATTAGAGACACCTCGCTAGCCCCCCACTGCCATTTCACAGATGGGGAGCCTGAGGTTCACGTGCTCACAGGGCTGGGGTCAGACCCCAGGCCCACACTCTCCTGGTCTACTGACGGCCTACTTTTCACTCCTCTCCATCAAGTCCACATTGGTTTGAGAAGTGATTCAGCAGAGATTAAGTTCCATATCTTCTGGGTGGGGAGGAAGTTCTTGCAGCTTCAGAGGTCTTGTCCAGTCTGAACTCTGTCGATCTGGGAGTAACTTTATGTAGACTCTCTCTCTCTCTCTAAAGAACTGGGCCAAATTGCTTGCAATAATTCTGTGGTGCCTGGAGACTGAAAGACTCCAGGAACCATCTCATCTGTCCCACCACATACAAGGGAGAGGCAGAGCCTTTAGCAGCACTGCCCATGGCATCTCCTGGAATGGTCCTGAACCCTCTTCCCAGAGCCCAGAGCCCAGGTGGGAAGGGCTGCTGTCCCTGGTACTGAAACGAGGAGCTTCATTTGGGCAGAGGCTAGAATGGCCCAGCCTAAGGCCAGGCCAGAACCTACCTATGTCCTGGGACCCTAAAGCTCTGACCCTACCCTCATCATTGCTCCTACAACTTAGAGAGTGTTAGATCTAGAAGGAAGCTGGGAGACTAAGACCGTCTTTATAGCTCCATTTTACAGAAGAAGAAATTGAGACCCAGGGAGAATATGACTCTCCCAAGGTCCCATGGGGAGTTAAAGAGCTAGAACTAAACTCTAAAGTTTCAGGGTGAGTTTCTGGAAGGCCACTTGAGTTAAATGTGAGGAATAAACTGGAAGGGGCAGGCATGAGGCAGGGGAACTAGAGAGGAGGCTGGGGCAATAGTCCAGGCTAGATATCACGGGGCCTGAACTAGGACAGAGGCCTTGAAACAAAGGAGATGGGTGGGGCTGGAGCCAATACATTGTATGGACAGACCATGAGGAAGGAAGCCCCTACAGGGGCAGACCTAGAGCTCAGAAGATTGGGTCCCAACTTCACACAGCCCAGCCTTGCAGGGATTCTAGCAGGGAACTGAACCATCCCATCTGGGGACAGCAGGAACACCCTGCTAGGATCTTTTCCCAGAACAGAGTTTCCCGGGCCAGTGCCCATGGTGAGTCAGCCCATACATCCCTCTGGGGCAGACTCTCCCACCCAGGATGGGGCTCCAAGCTAGGACACTGGCAACCTCAAGGCTGGGGAGAGGTGTATGCTATAAGCAAGGGGGCAGAGCTGTGGGGGCTAGAGAGCTCACTTCTTATTTGGTCCTACTGTGTGACCATGGCCAATAATAACACTGACAATTTACTAAGTATCTACTATGTGCCAGGCACGAGGCTGGGTGCCTTTGTATATCCTATCTCATGTAATTCCCTGGACAACTCTGCAAGGCAAGTATCACTGTCCTTATTCCACAATCAAGGAAGCAGACTCAGAGAAGTGAAATAACTTGCCTGAGTCACCCAACTAGCAAATGACAGGGTGTGGCTCGGAAGGCCAACTTGAAGTTGTTCTCCAGGAAAGTGCCTTCTCTCCAGGCTCAGATGCCTCATCAATAAAATGAGTATATCGGACTAGATGATCCCAAGGGGCCCTCCCTGCTCTCACATTCAGAGATTAGGTGATCCACAGAGACTTTCAGTTAAAAGGGCATCTGGGCCGTTCACCTGGCTCAGGCCCAGGCCTTCAGTTGTACCCTTGCATACTACGGAGACAAATGATCCTGAAGCCCTATCGTCATTCATCTCCCCTTGAGGCTTCAGGTCTTCTTGGTGTCTACTCCAATCCCTGCCTGCTGACTGTGGAGTCTGGGTAGGTGGACAGCCCCAGGCCGACCACCAGAATGTCTCCCAGTGACTCAGGTCCCAGCCTGGGCCTTGGAAGACTGTCTGTCCAAATCGCTTGGGCATGAAGAAGCCTTTGGGTCTGAAGCTGAACCAGGTAGATTCAGCTGGAGATTAGCAGGGTTTGGACTCCTGAAGCCACACTCCTGGGGTCCAATACCTCCTCAACCTAATCTTAATCTCCTAAGCTTAATCTCACCCCTTGGTCCTGTACCAGCCCAACTCCTGGATCCGTATCTCCCTGACTCCCTAGTACCGGGCCTAAATTGCACACTTACAGAGGCCATGCCCATCCCGGGGCACAGAAAACCTCAGCCCCCTCCCCATCCAGCGTTTCCCTGAGCCAGAAACCACATCGAAGCTTGATTGCTGGAAAAGACCATCCCACGTGCTCCTGTGAAGGGCTTTGTAAAAATCTATTTTAAGGCCTGGAAAAGTCTCCCACCCTCAGCCCCAACTGGGAGTCTTGATGAGCATTCTCTCTGGATCCTCTGGCGCCCCCACCCCCTCACCACCCCCATCCAGCTGCCCTATTTGAAGGTTTCCTGGGAAAGTTGTTACTCTGAACAAAATAAGCAGGAAGAGATTTTAAAACAAAACCAGCTGGTGTCTGGCTGATGCCACAAAGTGAGGAGGTCTTGGCGGGGGGACGGGGGGGCTGGCTCTTTTGTGATGTGGGGTCCAGTGTGACTGTGTGTGACAAAGTGGGTCACCCACCAGTCTGAGCATAACTGGCATTCCAAAACTAGGTGTCTGAGAAAATACACGTTTCCAGATGTAGCTGTTAAGGTGTGTGTGAATCTGGATTCACGAGGTATGGGCATATGGGAGTGCAGCGTGCTTCTGTGACCATGGGCCATTGTGTGTGCATGTGTGTAACAACGCTTCTGTCATCTGGGTCTGTGCATTAGTATGCAGAGGGCTGTGCTTGTGTGATTTGCATGACCACGAACAGTGTGAATGGCTGTACTATGCTTTCCTGGCAGTAGGGGTGGCCCAGCTGAGCAACGGGGCACACTGTTTATGTGACTACGCAAGGTGTGTGTGTCTCTCTTGTGACTTGGAATGTATATGCATAACTGTAACTACATTTGGGTGGCTGTTTGCACTTGGGAAACTCAGAGAACACAGGTAAGCCTGAATCCTGTGGAAGTGTGTCTGTGAAGTTGTGTCACTTGTCACAGTGCCAGGAATACGACGGCTGGTTCATAAAGCATCGATGATGAATGTGTACGTCTGTGCATGGAGGCAGCAGAGTATAAAGTTTAGGAGCATGAACCCAGAAGCCCGGCTGCTGGGGTTTGAATTCAGGCTCCACCAGCCCACTAGCTATGTAGTTTGGGGCATCTTACTCCCCGTTCTCTGTGCTTTTGTATCTGCCTCATGGAGTTTGCAGGGATTCCTTGAGTCAGGACATGGACCGGACCCAGAACAGCACGTGGTATGCGGTACGTGCTCTAGAAGGATCTGTGGGTGTGACGACCTTCCCTGGGTGCCCTGTCATGACAAGGTGCCCCAACCCAGGCCCTCCGAGTCCTGTGCCCTCTCACCAGACGGGGGCAGCTGCAGCGTGCTCTTGCTCCACTGGGTCAGGCCCACGATGGCCACCATCTTGGCCCCAAGGCTGCTGCGCCGCTTCTTGGCCATGGTGGTCCCGGTCCCACCCCCAGCCTGCTGGGGGCCGCAGATCTCACCACTGATGCTGGAGCTCCGAACCACATTCCTGGAGGCCGCGGCCGAGGCCGGACCCGGCTCCCCGTTAAACATGGTCCGAGGGGCGGCAAGGCCTCAGGCAACCCTGTGGGGGAGAGCAGGAGACAATGGGGTCCCACATCAGGCCCTGGAGCCACTCTACTGCAGCCCACCGCTTCCCAGCTGTGTGACCTTGGGTCAGTCACCTGGCCTCTCTGAGGCTGTGAGGATTAAATGAATAAATAAAGGTAAAGAGTGTACCCAGCATCTGGCTCAATAAATGGTACCATTCTTATGAGCATATGGCTGTCCTGGCAAGTGACCTGGTTTGGCAGTCAAGGCAGAGGCTGTGGAGTCATTCGGCCCACTCTCGAATTCCAGAGGCCTCTACACACCGGCTGTGTGATCTTGTGACCAAGCACCTTGGGGTTTCAGTGAACACCTCAGCAAAATGAGAAATAAAAGCACTTACCTCACAGGACTGTTGTAAGGATTAAATTAGAGCATGCGAAGGCACCTAGAACAGTGTCAGGCATGGAGTAAATATTCAGTAGGTGTGGTTACTTTCACAGCCAATAATAAGAACAAGGAGAGCAAAAGTGGCCCCAGCCTCGGGGGACGACGGAAGGGGACCTCCTGCTAAAGGGGACAGCACAGAGAAGTATAAAGGAGCAGGCACGAGTCACCCTGAAGCATCCCACAGAGCGGCAGCCTCTGGAGGTGTTTTAACCCGTTTCCCTCCCAGGGTCTTTCCTATCTATGCATTTTTAAAAATAATTGAACTCATACTGCAAATACAATTTTACATCCTGGTGTTTTTCATTTAACATCAGATCGCAAGCATTTCCCAATGTCATTAGCATGTTTTAATATACGGTATACATGTTTTAATACCACCATAATATTCCGTTGTATGGTGGTAGCATAATGGACTTAACTATTTCAATGCAGTGACCTCTTAGATCAGGTCCGACTTCTTCCCCTCTCTCCTGCCTTTTAAATAACACTGCAATAAACATGTTTCTACACTGCTTTGATCTGCTTCTTTCCTTAGGATTGATTCCCAGAAACAGAGTGACTGGGCTGGGTGTGGAGACTGCTGGGAGCCTCCCCAACGTCCACTCTCCCTTCCTGCTTCCTGGCAGAGTGCTGGTTTTGTCAGGTACCACCCATCCCATTTTGGAGGTAGATCCAGATTAGCTCAAGCCAATCAATGAGTGGCACTCACCTCGGTAACTAGTACTGGTCCGAGGGCAGGCCTATGATTCAGTTGGCCCCATGTGACTTAAGGGGAAGATTTGGATTCCATGCTTTTCGGAGAGGTGGAGTCTCCCTCCCCCACTTCTTCCCTCAAGACCCTTCCCCCTAGGGAGGGCCCAGTCCTAGGAGGAAGCCAGTGTCGCTGAGTGCCGCAGAGCAATGGGAAGGACCTCAGGCCACCCCAGAGCCTGCCTTTTTCTGGCCTAACCAGTTATGCAGATAATGTGCTTATGCCAGTTGGAATCAGTGTTCTCCGTTACATCCCAAAGCATCCCACCTGATACCGAGGACACAAACATTTCTTTGATTCTTGAAAGATATTGCCAAATTCCTTCCAAAGCTGCATTCAACGAATATTTAAGCCCCTAAAATTCCAAGACCTAGGCTGAGTGCCAAGGATATGGCAGTGAGCCAGGCCAACGTGGTCCTGCCCTCCCAGAGCCTCCAGTCCAGGAGGAGAGACAGACAGTAAGTCACTGATTATATAATTAAATATTAAATCTGATGAGCACGAGGGAAGAAAGAGGGCATTGGGACCCACTTTGGGGGAGCAAGGGAGCAGGGCAGCATGCGTCTATGGCTCACTTTTGCACAGAGGTGGGATCGCCAGCTGCCGGCCTCTACAACTTGGCCCAAAGTCCCATACAGCAGTGGGTGTCCTCCGCTCAGGGTATAGGAAAAGTGGCGCTCCGGCAGGCTCTGCCTATAACCCTTCCCAGCTCTGTCCCCGGCTACAGAGCTCTTGCCAGGGCAGCTCCTCATCCCAGGGCTCAGGTCACTCTGCTAGACCCTCTGCCCTCAGGCCTGTCACCCTGAGGGTATCTGACTTCAAAAGGACAGAGTTGAAGTGTGTGTGTGGGTGGAGGAGAATGAGGGAGAAGGAAGGGGCCACTCTAAAGGATTCAGTCCCCAGATAGCTGCGAATGGTAGCCGCTTGGCCTCCTGGTCAGTGCGGCTCCTGCCAACCAGGCAAATTGGGGCTGACAGTGGGGATGAGTCAAAGCTGTGTTCTCCCTCCTTTGTGGTTGTCTGGGCTGTTTTTGCTCACCCCGTGATATGTGCAGAGTCCCAGATTCTATTTCTCCATCCATCCCCCACTAACCTTGCAGCTAATGGAAAGTCCCCTGGACGTGGGCCTATGATGATCTCTTCTCTTTAGTTTCCAAATCTAGTGCCAGTTTGTGTGTTTTTTGAGGTATCTGCATGGTCTTTTGGTGGATGGTGGGAGAGGGCTTACAGTATAAGCCTAATTTACTCGTTAAAGTATTCCTGTTAGGTGTGTGGTAATCTCCATGTCACAGATGAGAAACTTGAGTCTCCGAAAAGTCAAGGCCTTGCCCATCCTACTCAGCTAAGAAATGGCAACACCTGGACTCGAACCCAGCTCTCCTTTTCCCACAAAGATGCAGACATACGGGCTCCTAGGTGGCTCCGTCGGTTAAGTGTCCTATTCTGGGTTTTGCCTTAGGTCATGATCTCAGGGTTGTAGGATCCAGCCCCCTGTCCTTGGGCTCCACGGCAGATTCTCTCTCTTCCTCTTCCTCTGCCCCTCCCCCCCACTCATGCTCTCTCTCAAAATAAATAAATAAAATCTTAAAAAAAAAAAAAGATGCACACATGCTCAGCAGCTCCTGCTCCTTCAACCCAGAGCTCACCCAAAGGTGTGGGCCCATCCCTCCCCTTCAGCCTTTGCCCTGGGTCTCTGGCTCTTTGAAAACTCTGCAAAAAAAAAAAAAAAAAAGATCTCTGATGCAAAAAATCTCTCTGGCCCAGGTTATCACAGCTGGCATGAGCATGTGAGGGGCAGGAGAAACCCCACTCAGACCACAGCTGGAGAAGCAAGTGCCTCCCCGGCATAGGCTACAGGAAGTTCAAGAGTACCACTCCCAGGGGCTGAGAAGGGAGGAAGGTATGGGACAAAATTCCTGACCCCGCCAACCCAGGGGCTCATGTTTCCTCATGAATAAGGAATGACACTGACAAGCAGATGGTTTGACATCCAGGACTCGGCACCATCTGGAGCTACTTTCTCATCTTTAACCACCCAGGGATCACCCAGGGGGCCTGGAGAGCTGATGAATGCTTCAGAGGGCCCCACCAGACAGGCCGCCCTCCAGGGGCCAGGAGGAGCCAAACCCGAAGCAGGGGACCCAAGGTCTTAGGGCCTGACCCCTGGGGTGGGTGGCCTGGGAGAAGTAAGAATCAGGAAGTGGGATTAGAACGTTACACAGACTCCTGTGTCACTTTCTCTGGGCCTTGATTTCCTCATCTGTGTGTAAAATGAAGTGGTTGGATTAGGTGATCTCTAGAAGCCCTTTTAACTAGAGAGTAGAGCCTGTGAACACATACTGCATTGGCAGGCTCAGAACTGGGGCTCCAGGTGCTTCTCTGACAGCTGGTCTAGCTCGAGAGGAGTGAGACAAAGAGACAGGAGGAGAGCCTCCTCACAGTGACACTACAGGGCCCAGTGATGGCCCTGAGCCATGACACTACAGGGAGAGGGGCAGCAAGCAGAGATGGGGGCAGGGTGGTGAGGGGCCAGCAAGGCACAGAACATAGCACCCCCCATACTGGTCGTTCTGAAAGACTGCTAAATGAACTACATCCTCCCCACAAAAGTCACTTCAACAATTCCCTGCCTCTGAGCATGCCTGTTCCTTCCCCAGCCCAGTTCACGGCTCCCCAAGGAAGGGAACCCTCCCTCGCCAGGTCACAGGGACCTCACTCTGGAGCTCTCTCAGCCGACTCCCATCTACTACTACTACAGCAGCATCTCCTACTATGGCTCGGATTTCCCATCCAGGGACAAGGACTACTGTCCCCACTCCTGCCAAAGCTCCATGCCAGCAGAGACCTTCCAAGCTCCTCAAGGAAGGAGGCTAGTGTTTTCTTTCCAGCCATGGATATTTGGCCTCCACCCTGGAGTCTTAGTACACTAAGGGCTCTCCAAACCATCTCTTGAATCCTGGCAACAGGGGTCTCGGGGCTCTGCCAGGCTACCCAGGCCCCTTGGTCCCTTTGACGACGTGTCTAACCAGATCATGAGCCTTTTTTTGAGTGTCAATGAGGCGATCAGAAAGCCCAAGATAAACCCAGCTACCCACCCTTTCAACAGGAGAGAGCAAGGAATCTGTCACAGGGTGACGGTAGGTCCACCCACAACAGACATCACTAATCCAATTCTTTCCCATCAAGGCCAGATTTAACCTCCGAATCCCTCTCAACCAATTGGTGAGAACTGGCTCATAATTAAAAATAGATTTGCCATCCCTATTCCAGCCTGAGTCTTTCATCTTGCAGAGTGGGACCTTAAGGCCCAGGATGGGAAAGAGACACACCCAGGGTCACATAGAACGTTGGTGACAAAACCAGAGCTCTGACTCAAGTCTCCTAACTCTCAGGTCCCACATCACCTGGCAGGTGCTTCCTCCCCACTCTGAAGAAAACCCAAACTCACCGAACTGATGAGTCTGAGCGTGGTGTTCCACATCACAGGGGGCTGTGCCCCTCTCAACAGCACACCCCTAGGGCATTTACACGAGGCTTCAGTTAACTTCTGCCCAGACACCAGTTTTCAGGAAGGAGGTGAAGGCAATCAGGGTAGCTCCCACGAGGAGATGATGTGCTAAGAGTCTGGAAGGAAAGAGGGAAGTTTAGAGGAAGGGCTAGCGAAAACATTTGTCCTTAAGAGCTTCTAGTAGCTTGTGGTGTAAAAAGACTTCAGAGATAGCTGTGTGATGTTGAGCAAATTCATTTAAACTCTCTGATTCTGTTTCCTACTTTGTAAAACCGTCCCAACTCCTGGGTCCCCTAATCTGCTTTTTGGCACTTTAATGTCAAACTACTGTTGCTGAAGCCCCCCACACAACTTTAAGACTTTTAACACATGAGGGACACATGGGGGTCCAACTGCTAAGGAGCTCTAGACCCTATTCTTCCTTCCACAGTCCTCCCCCTGACTGATGGGGTCTGTGTCCTTCCCCAGACTCTGTGACATGCCCGGGGGTGGGGGGGAATCCTGGCTCCACCCCCAGCCATGTGACCCTGAGCAAATCATTCAGCTTCTCTGAACTTCTATCTCCTCTTCTACGTGAGGAGTCTACTTGCCACCTGGACCCAGCCCCACTCTCCAGGTAGACTGGGTGTTGGATGGGTATAATGAGGAGCAGGATAACACTGTGATTAAAAACACAGGCTTTAGGGGTGCCTGGGTGGCTGAGATCATGATCTCAGTGTCCTGGGATCGAGCCCCATGTCCGACTCTCTGCTCAGCGGGCAGTCTGCTTCTCCCTCTCGCTCTGGCTCTCACTCTCTCTCAAGTGAATCAATAAAATCTTTAAACACACACACACACATACACACACAGGCTTTGGAGACAGACGGACTTGGTTCAAAACCTAGATCTGTCACTTACAAGCTGTATGACACAGGGCAATTCCTTAACAAACCCCCTGAGCCTACTGCTCCTCATCTCTTGAGTGGGGACAATAATGCCCGCCTTAGGATTATTAGATGAAATGTTGCAAAATAAAGATTGGTAACATGCTAACTGCTCAGCTGGGCAACTACACTGTTACTACTCAGAATGGTGCCTTTGTAATGACTATACAGGGGTCAGTGCGTATTGGTCTGGATTGCACACCAGATGCAACCACTTCATGGGAAGGTTCACAGACCAACAGGATCACCTCTCCCTCTGGCCCGGGCTGCTTCCACCCCGAGCCCAGGATAGCATGGGATCCGGGTCCCTGCGCCTCTCAGGTGAGGTGGGAGCTGACACGGAGGCTGTGTTCTTCTCTGCCAGCATCTCAGCTCCTGGCCCCTCACTGGATGTTGGGTCTGGCATTTGAGACCCCTGATTCAACCTTAACCCAGCACCAGAGCTGCCCACCACATCTCCCATCCCAATCTGTGCCCATGTCAGAGGCCAGTGTCTGCCTCCACAGAAGGCGAGAAGGGGTCTCTTTTTTCTAGCCTCTCCTTTCCCCCCTCAGGAAGAGATGGGCGGGTGACAGGGCTGGCAAATGGTGGGAGAGGTAGGTTGGGCTGAGGGAGCGCACCCAGCTTGCATTGGGAGCACCATGCCAGCTCCCCTCCTGATTATGTGACCTTTGTCTCCCCCCAGCCAGACTCCCACACACAACGCTATGCACACACACAGGGAGAGACATAAGACACTTGATTTCAAATGTGTGATCACACACCCTACACACCCAGACAGATGATATACACTTAAAGATACAATCACATGCGTACACAGATATGCCATGCACCCCCAAGACAAAGGCACACAGAAGCCGCCTCACTGACAGCCACAGGCGTCTGCAGACTCACATATGTGTACACACCCACGCACACTCATACACACACCCCCCTCTGTGGCCCCTGCCCAGCCCAGAGAGGCGGGAAGAGCCCATCCCCTCAGTGGGCAGGGAAGTGGGAAGTGTCTTACCTGGATCTTGGGTTCTCTTGGCTGAGGCACGCACGCCAGCTCCGGGCGGGCGCTTGTGTGAGCTTGAATACACACACACACACACGCATCCCCGCTCCAGCCCCCAGTACCACGCTCCTGGCCCCCATCCCTGCAGGTCGGACAAAAGAGCTCCTCGGGGAGGTTTGTGGTGAGGAGATGAGAAGACTGGCAGGGAGCAGCTGCAGTCACCATGGCTACGGAGCTGACCCACTTCTCCTCCACCCAGCCTGGCCCACCCAGCCCAGACAAGGGAGGACAAGCAGCCTGGGGCAGGGGGGCCCTCCCCATCACACACAGTAAAGAGGTGGCTCTCTGAGGGTGTGGTAAGGGATGGGTTGAGCCCCAGGCTGGTTCCTGCATAGAAAGGCAATAGCCCAGACATTCTTTGAGGGGAGCAAGGTACTAAGAAGATGGCCCCTGCTAAACCTAGCCCCTCGCCTCCTTCAGCATCTGTACCTCTGGCTTCAGGGACCTCCATGGGTCATGCGCTTGTCCTGGACACGTTCTCGGACACAGGCCTCATGGCAGGGCAGAGGGTGAGGCGGCCAGGCCCAAATCTGCGTCGCCAGCTCTAAGGACTCAGGACACTGAAGGGCAAGAGAGACCCAGAGCTGGTTGGACCCTGTGTCCTGCTCAGATCAAGGTGGTGGAGGGCAGGGCTTATCCTCCCAACTTGGACTAGGGGCCCCTGGAGGCATGGCCATGCCTTCATTCCTCAGCCTGGGCTGCCATGTGCATCTTCTCTCAGCCGGGGGCTTCTGAGGACATGGCCATGTGTCTTCCCTCAGAACCGGGGATAGAGAGGAACCACACAGCCTTTAGACAGCTCAGTGTTGTGAGGAGATCGCTCACAAAGCAGAATGAATCACTCCTGAATGACAGCTTCCCATAGCTCTGCATTCCCTTCAGGATAAAGTAAAAACCCCCTCACACCAAGGCCCATAAGCCCAGTGACCCAGCTCATCCCATGCTCTTGCCCCTCTTCTGTATTTCAGCTGCACTTGCCTTTTTCCCATTCCTCCAAAGTGCCCTGGGTCTCTCATCTGCCTGGAATGCTCTTCTCCAGCCTCCCCACCCTCATGTTCTGGGGCCCTGTATTTACCTGCTGAGCCACCTTTGCCTGGCTGATCCCTACTCATTGCTCAGTCCCAGTTGCAGTGTCATTTTTTAGGAGAGTCTTCCCAGATAAAGTGAGTCCCCCTGTCATGCTCTCCCAGACTCTGGACTGTCCCTGCCTGTTAGGTGAATTGTGTCCCCCACCCTCCCCCCAAAAAAGATATGTTGAGGTAGAAACCCCAGTACCTCAGAATACGACCTTGTTTGGAAGAGAGTCATTGCAGATGTGATTAGTTAAGTTGAGGTCATGCTGGAGTAGGGTGGTCCCTAATAAGGGTGTCCTTATAAGAATGTGAAGACAGAGACACACAGGGAAAATGCCATGGGATGACAGAGGCAGAGTTTGGAGTGAGCAGCAACAGACTGAAGAATGCCAAGGATTACCAGCTGTCACCAGAAGCTAGGAGAGAGCCATGGAACAGCATCTCCCTCAGAAGGAACCGATCCTGCCAACACCTTGATCTTGGACCTTTAGCCTCCAGAACTGTAAGAGAATAAGTTTCTGTTGTTTTAGGCAAGTCAGTTTGCGGTACTTTGCTACAGCTGCCCTAGTAAACTCATATACTGCGATTCCTAATGTGTTCAGTGCTTGTCTCCCACATCCCAGCCCCTGGCTGTGAGCTGCCTAAAAATAGACACCATGTCTTCTTCACCCTGACCCTCCAGGGCCTGGCACAGGTCTGGCCCATAGTAGGGCTCTGTAAAAATGTGTTGAATGAATGAATGATGATCTCAAACAAAGATTAAATTAACAGTATTTATAGTTGTATAGAATTGTGAGTCATTTTTATTTTCTTCATGTGACATATTGTGTTTTTCTAAGTTCCCACTTGAGAAACTATATTGATGTTATCATAAAGAAAAACTAAAATACATATTTTTCTTTTCAAAACATACATTAAGATAACAGTCATTTCCACGAATATGTGTTTTGTGAAGAGGAGGAAGTTCTGCTATCTGCTTGATAACTACTTTTTCATTGATTAATTGATTCCTCCTTGTGTTGCTAGAGTGCTTTCCGGAGTCAGATTTACAGAGCTTGAGCTCTGGGGCCTTGCGGGGAATAGATTCCAGGTGGGAGGGGTCCAGGCAAAGTATGCATGCTTCTCAGCCAATCTCAGCCCTTCCCATAGCTCATGGGATGTGACCCAATGTGGCACCTGTCACCAGATGGGGGCTGCTAGACTTCACACTTGAGAACACAACCAGCCCTGGCTGAAGACCATTCCCAAACAGAAGCAAAATCCTACCCTTCATGAATGCACCCTCAAACTTAAATATTCACACAAATCATTTGGGGATCTTGTTGAAATGCAGACCTCAATCCCATGGGTCCCAGGTGGAACCTGAGATTCTGCATTTCTAACAAGATCTCAGGTGATACCCCACACTGCTGGTCTATGAACCACCCAAAGTTAAAGATAAGATATTCTGGTTGTTCCACAAGAGTGAATGCTTTGGGATAGGGAGACCAGTAAAGGCACATTGGGAGGTGCATTGCAGAGTACCTCAAAAGATAGGTGGGATTTGGAGAGGTAGAGCTGGCAGGAAAGAGGTGGGAACTACCTGGGAAGGTCCAGAGAGAAAGTGCTATGTTGGCAGGATGGTGACTTGAGCAATACAGTTGGAACAGGAGGTAAGTACTATTGTGGAAGGGAGGGCTAGAAAGGTAGGCTGGGAACAGCCAATAAAGGGCTCTGAATGCAGGGCTAAGAAGCTTGGCTTTAATCCCATAGGGAGTGAAATCTGACATGACTTAGAGAAAATGTTTTACAGAGATCAATCTGACACTGAGTGCAGACTCAGAAGAAAGTCTGACAGAAGGAAGAAGAGTCAAAAGGCAGGTAAGAAGGTTGCACTGCTTCAGATAATGCAGATGGGGAAAGGAAAGGGGTGGCCAGGAGTCATGAGAAGGCTTGGGGGTTGCCTAGAGTTAGTGATGGGACACAGCTGGGGAGAAGAAAAAACAGAATCCAAAGTGATTTACAGGAAGGGTGGAGACTGAGAAGCACCATCAGCAAAGCTTGAGGTCCCAGAGGAAAACACTGGCTTAAGGGGAAGATGAGTCCCATCTTAGATGTGATGAGTCTGACATAATACTGCAACTCCCACATAAAGGCATTGGGCAGGTAAGCAGATTCAGCGGAGCCCAGGAGAGCAATGTGTGTGGGCAGGATTTGGATGTGTACCCTGAAGGGAAAAATGGGGTACAGAAAGGAAAGAATGCCCAGAGGGGAATACAAGTGAGCAAAGGGTGGCAGGTAATACCCACAGCTAGGGGTAGGAGGGAAATAGAATCCACTGAAGGGAGAATCAGCAGAGAGGTCAGAGAAGATACCATGGGTATACAGATGGCCAACCTGGAGGCCCTACCATACTGTGACATCAAAACCAGGGAAAGGCCTGCCCAGCCAAGGCTATAGAAGGGCAAGGGAAGCCCAGGCTCAAAAAAGAGCACTGCTTGAATGGAAAGCAGCATTTGAATTGGTGGAGAAGAGGACTGGATTCCCTGGAGTAGGTCTGGGCTTCAGCAGGATCCGAAGGGGCTTGGGGCTCCCAATCACTTATTCCAGATCAGCCCTAGCACAGGAAGACGATCCCTTAACCTGCAAACACACATACATGATATGTGCACACCCCAGAACCTACCAAACCCCCAGGGCAGAGTAGAGAAGTGGGGAGAAGGGGTCTTTGAAGCAAAACCTTATGGCCGGGAGGCACATAATTTATCATCCAACTAGGACTCTTTTGAGAGTGAGCAGAGATGCTACCAACAATCACAGCACAGATGTGCATTAAGACTTCCCAGGCAAACCCAGCCCTATGGTTACCCTAGCCCTGGGGGATACTGATCCCCCCAAAATGTCCGTTTGCTCCCCGTTCCCCCTTTCTAGATGGGGTGGCGGAATTGAGTCACAGGCGGGAGGAACAGGCAAGCTCATACTCCGAGGCAGCCCCCCCCGCCCCCCGCCTCCCGCGGAGGAGGTTGGTGGATGGGGAGATCTGGCTCCCCCCACCTCCCAGCAGCACCATGGACAGCGACCGGCCCAGGCCGCTCCCAGTCCCCTGGCCCTTGTTTAGGCAGGACCGCCGCGAGGCTCGATCAATATTTCATGGGGGAACGGGTTCGGGTTACCAGCCCCGCGCCTAGCCGGAAGGCGCCGCCCGCTCCCGCCACCCGCCCTGGGGACCCTCCCCTGGAACCCAGCACACCCGCGGCCCGGCTCAGACAGACACCGCCCTCAGGCGCGCTCCGCATTCCCCGCACACCGCTCCGCCCCCGGACCCTTCCCGGGGCACAAAGACCCGCGCACACGCCACACAGCTTCCCGCGGCCACTCAGACGCACCGCACAGCCAGACGCGCGCTGTACGAAGACGGCGACTACACAGAACAGGCACACCCCACACCCAGCAGCAAGCCACCTAGACACATAGCACACACACAATATGCCTCGCAGACACACACTGCGCGGAGAGTTCACTGCAGACCCCCTGGCACGTCACACAGACACCGTGCCACACACACAAACTCACATGCTGCCCGAAAACTCCCTCGCAGAGAAGCTCCGATACATTTACTACAGACACACATATCACACACTGTGTGCGCACACACACCGTATGCCTTCACAGAGTCCTTCAGACATATCGCCCAGAGCTACTTCACCACACACAAACTCTCTCTCTCTCTCTCTCTCTCTCACACACACACACACACACCACACACACACAGTATGCCTTCACAGAGACCCTCAGGCATTCACCACGGATACGGAAGCACATGCGTCACACTACGGAGGCCCACCACCACCCTCCTGGAGCCCAGGCCTGCCCTCCTGCTGTGGACATGGGACTGGGGAAAAGACAGGCAGGACTTCCATCCCTCCTGCCTGGCCCCAGTGTTGAATCCTGTGGATAAATTCTGTGTGTACTCTGAGGCCTCCGGGGGTTGCTGCCCAATCCCCCAGGGCAGACAGACAGAAGCACAAAGAGGTGGGAAGGGGGGAAGCAGGGGAAAGGGGATCTTTGAGACCCCAAAGCCTCCCCAGCCTTGCTGTCCCCAGGCCCCAAGCTCTGGGGCATGAGGCTCCAGGGATGGCCTTGCCCTCACCTGCAGCTCCCACAGCCTCTGTGCTCCCTGGGACTGCCACCTTCTGGGAGGCCCTGAGGTTTGTATTGTGCGTGGGGACCAGGAGAACTGTGGAGTCTGCAGCTCCCGCTGCCCCCCCGGGAGTGCCCAAGTGCTGCCTCAGAGTTGAGGGGACATGCTACCCCCATCCAGACAGCCCAACTCCAAGAGCTTCCCTCTCCAGCAGGGGAGGGTAGAGTGGCACAAATTCTCCTCTCTGCAGAATAATCATGGCAGGATTTTCTGAAAGAAACCCAAGACAGGGCATGAGGTGAGGAGAGGGAAACAGGCTGGCAGAGCAGGAAGAGACCCCTGAATTTTCCAGGCAGGTGGAAGGGCCCTTCAAGATTATCTAGGCCAATAGGCCATGTCTCTGACATCCCCATACCACTTCCCAATTTTGCATTTTCCACATAATGTGCCCCCTCGACAATTTCTGCCAAATTTCCATACTCTTGTTCTGTTCCTTATTTATGGTCTTGAAATTGACACTTTTAACTTGCATGCATATACTGTAAATAGAAACTCTGTGTTACTACTATAAATGCAAAGGCTATTATTGCTTTTAATAGAAAATGATGGTAAAATAAATACAGTAAAAGCAAATTGCATTATTAAATTTTAGCTACATGGAGTTGCCAGTCAAGACCTCTTTGTTAAAAAGGGAAGGGCAGCAGTGTTGGAAAGTTGTTAAAGACACACTGGCACCTTCTCCCTGGAACAACCTTGGACTTGATGGAATTGAAAGGTAACCGACTTTCTCACGACGTGAGCCAATGCTATGTAATGACAGGTCCACGAGCCACTGAAAGTCACCTCAGGTCTTGCTGAAGGTACTACCCCCCACGGTGGGAAGCTCTAGGCTTGCCCGCCTCCTGGAGGAGCTTGGGCACAGTGGCTAGCTGGACCCTTGGTGCTACGATCCATTCTGATAATAACAATCCTTAGAAATTGCGCAATTCTTTCCTATTTATAAATTGTCCCTACAGCCACCATCTAGTATGAGCTGCACAGCAGGAATTATCATCCCCATTTCTGAATGAGAAAACAGAGGCTCTGAAAGATTAAGAGATTTGTTCAGAGTCACATAGCTACACAGGGTAGATCCTCAACTCCCATCCCCCTTTTCTACTCTACCTGCCTCCATCTGTCCCATCATTGGGAGCCCTTGTTCTAGGCTGACCCCTTCCCGGGCAGGGGGGAGTAGAGGGAGAATGGTAACCTTGCATCTGCCTATGAGGCCCTCACAATCCCGAAGGCAAACAAGCAAGTGAGTAAGTAGAGCTTTTATTCTGGAGTCACACTGTTGTGTGTCCCTAGCCGAATAATGGCACCTCTCTGAACCTCAGTTTCCTTGTCTGTCAAATGGGGATAATAATAGTACCTATCTTATAGGGTGTGAGGATTCAATGAAATAATGCATGCGCATAGAGTTTGGCACAAAGTGAGGACTGAAAAATGTTATCACCAGGGAAGTAAAAAGAATAGAATTAATTCAGGTTAAAAAAAAAAAAAAAGGCTGCTGGGGGCGGGTAGGTATGGCATGGTTCTTCACTGAAGAGAGGAAATGAGTTCCGTCTTAGAGAATGAATATGATTTTGGTAGAGAGAACTATCCTGTCTGCTCATGCCCTCCTCTTCCTTCTCTGCCTGCTCCAAAGAGAGGTGAGAAAATACAGGGTCTCATCTTCCTATCTTTCTGCTCTGGCCTTTGAATGACAACTGACAGGCTCTTCAGAGCCTGCCCTGGGCATTGCTGCCCCAGTAAGACTCCCCTTTAAGTCACAATGCCTGGGCTGTTTTCTCCAGGGGCTATCCAGATGGAAGGCTGGGGGCCAAGCACACCCTGGCACTCTAAGGATCCTAGCAGATGTCTTTCAACGTACTTGTGCAGACAACAAAGACCCTCCCTACCACCACCTTTCTCCAACGGGGTCAAGAGTGATGTCTGCCTGTCTGACTTTGAGAGCTTTCCCAGCAGGTTGCAGGTTATTGGACCTGGGTGGGCACCTGACCCACTCAGAGCCAATCAGATCCTCTCATACAAATTTGGACTTGGACGGGCCAAACCCCGGGTTCTCTGAATGCGGCGGGAAGGAAGGACAACATACAGCAACTATAGGTTGCCCAGGCTCTGGTAAAGCAGAGAAAACCCAGTCTGTGGAGAAAGAAAGGTAAAGGCGGCCAGAAAGGTGCAGAGAACGGCTGCTTCCATTTCTCCTGGCCTACAGGTCCTGCCTCCCAGAAGCTAACGATTTTCTGCCCCTCCGTTCTCAGGAATCCCTTGTGTCCTGGTAATAAACCCTTCTTTATTACTGAAGCTGGCTTGAGTGGGTTTCTATATACAAGCAAAGACCTAATTAAGAAAGGGGAGAAGCTGGGAGCTAGAGGCACAAAGATGAACAATCCTGGGGGGGGGGGGGAGCGGGGGGATCAGTGTGTCTGCACCGGATGAGCTCAGCTTAATGGGAGACATGGAAGCAGAGATGTAGACTCTGTACAGATATGGCCAAAGGAGGGTGAGTTACCACCGTCCAGGAAGGGCTGGAAGGGTCCGCAGAGGCTTCGCAGCAAAGGTGGTAGCTGAGCCCGTTTTGAAGAGTGAAGGACATTCTCCAGGGAGACAAAGCAGAGGTGGGGGAGGGCTGACAGGCGCGGGAACAGCAAGTGCAGAGGCACAGAGGCACGAAACAGCCTGACGTGTTAGAGGAACTGCCAGAAGTTCAAAGTGT